>NC_138031.1:21925209-21970209 GCF_964106645.2 Podarcis pityusensis | reverse complement strand
CTCCCCATAATAATTCTTGATTCTTTCCATGATTGAACTATCATGAAGAACTTAATGTCTGACACAGAATAGCTCAGGTATGGGAAACTGGTGCCCCTCCAGATATTGGACTCCAACTCCTATCAGCCAGCATGGCCAATGGTCCAGGATAATGAAAGTGTAGTCCAAAAACATCTGGAAGGCCCTGATATCTATATCTCATAGATTCAACTACCATAGGTACAACTACTAAGAAGTAGGGTGTAACATTTATTCTCACAATCGCTACTCATTTAATTGTTGGTGTCAGACACAGAGCAAAAGTTAATGCTTCTAGTTTCTAGGACTTCAGAGACAGCTACTGAAGGTGGGGCACTGAGGGAAAAGAGGAGAATGATGACGCAGTGAAAAATTGCACCAAAGTTTGCTGTTGGTACAGATATATGAGCAGGAACGAATCTCTCACATTCCTCCAAATATTCATATATTTGGTTGCAGATATATAGTTCTACGATGTCTTTCCACTAGAACATGGTTTCTCTAACTTTGCACAACAAACCTTCCCAAATAAAGGGGGTAGGTGGGAATCTTCCCCTAAGTTAGAAGAAAAATGGCAGCATAGCTGGTTGCTCCCATCCTACATTTAGGAACTGACAAATAAAAACAAACAATAAAAATGTAGCAGCAGGGTGATAGAGGGCCCCCCCTTCAATTCCCAGTATTATCCATCAAGTCAACATCACACTCCCTGCAAGACATACAGCAGCCATATTTCCCACCCAGTAGCCCTATCAAAAACAGAAAAGAACTGGGCCTCTGGCTATCCTAAGGTTGGCCAACTTAGGGAAGACCATTGACACTTCTGACACACCTAACAATGACATTTGACTCCAGGAGCAGCTGTACAGTGCTCCAGTGGTGTAAACATGATCAAGTCTAAAGCAAGTTAACCTGGGATTTCTGGGCGAAACAGGAGATGTGTGATAAAGCTGTCTCTGAAAAGGAATGGGGTTGTTTTGTTTGGGACTAAAACACAAACAGTAATAGGAAAAACCATTTATATTTTTGTAAATGTTGTGTGTGAGGGCTTTTGTTTCTCTTTCTATCCTCTGTATTCTCTTCCTTTATTTTTACAGTAATAACTTTTTTACTTTGTTCAGTATATAGTGATTTGTTGTGTGTGTGTGTGTTTTAAATCAAATCAAATGATCAAACCCACATGGAATATACTGTAGATAGAATTTAGTGATTAGGATACTACTGCTAAGGTGGCATTTAGCAGAATTAGCTTTTAGTTCTGGGTTTGCCAAACATTATGTTTACAATTATGTCCCTTTTTAAAATTTAAAAAACTCCTTCTGTTAAAAAACAAAAGGTGGTCCTATATACCAGAAAAGAGGCAGCAGTCTCACAAGTGTCCTGATTTTTTATGTTTAAATTGAGCACTCTGAATCTAGAGGAAACGCCTTAAGCGAACTGTCACTGTTAATCAGATCTGTTCTATGTATATGCTGATATCTCTGATGAAGAGTAATAGCTTTAACATGCTTGATTATTTCATTGAGTTGGATAATATTTAAGATTTCAATCTTGGTTGGGTCTCTAAGATGGCTCTATCATTTTAACACCAATAAGTATAGATTGGTAATCAAACACGTTGACAGAGTCGTTCGCGACTGGACTTAACTGTCAGAGGTTCTTTACCTTTTACTAGATTGTCTATAGTCTCTGTAGTATCTATTCATGTGAGCAATATAATATCAGAGAAGACTCACTAAAACAGGGATAGCCAACATGGTGCCCTCCAGATGTTGGACTGCAGCTCCCATCGTCTTGGGCTAATGGGAGCTGTAGTTCAACAATATCTGGAGGGCAACAAATGTGAGCAGTTAATTGTTGAGGATCAGTATCTGCACTGGGTTTAAATAACCTTAATAAATGCCAACACTCTTTTAACAGTGGCTCAGCTGATCAGTGGTAGATTATGAAAAGGGTCTTTCATTTTTTAGGTGTCAGTCAAGGCAATTTATTTCAAACTAACTTCAACTTTTCATAAACACAAAGCACAGTACCTCTGTTACACACCTTTACAATAAATGGCTTGAATGAGAAGGCATTGATATACAGAATATTATATTGATATATTGATTGATTGATATTATATTGATATATTGATATATACAGAATATTATATTGATATATTGGTATATCTATTGATATACAGAATATTATATTATTTCTTGGTTGCTATTGCATGGGAATCATCTAAGACATGCAATAACCAAATGTTTTGGATAAATGGGAGTGTGACTTAGGTGCAAAGAGGGAAAGATTACGACTTCACAGGATAATTAATATTGGAGACCTGAATTTTAGACACTTGGCTTTTAATTTTCCAGGAATTTCACTGAGCGTAGAAGGCTCAAGATTGCTTATCACAGAAGTGTTATCATTAGGGTAGCTAAGGGCCAAATGACACAAGTTGTGATGAATGATGATTGGATCTCCCAGCATTTCTATTTGGGTTTTAAGAGCACACAAGTAGCTCTGATGTTGACAGTTTAACCCTTTCACCAGTAGTAGCTGGTGCCCATTGGGACTGGGAGGGCAGAAGGCAGGGAGATGGGAAAAAAAGTGGAGCCAGAACCAATGACAGAAGGACAGAACTAATTCTAGTTTTCCTCCCTGCCTAGTTCTACAAGGGCTAAGGAGACTAAGGAGGAGGATGATGACAGGCATTGGTTGTAAGTAAGAAGGCAGGGAGGGAGACTAGCTGAAGGCAGACGGAGGGGGTGGGCAGTGCCTCATTCACCCTAATGAACTATCCTTCACTGTAAATTTTCCAGATACACACACACACAAGTTTCTATTTATTGCATTGAGGAAACAGAGATTCTAGTCCCCCGTCCCCCCAACTGCGTAGAAATAGCAGTTTCAGGGAGGAAAAAGATATGAAAAACAACTTCAGAAGAATGGGTTTTAAAAAACTCTCCGTCATTTCTGCAGTTCTGATCAAAATCAAACAAGACCTTCTGGGTTATTCCTTTTAAAGGGCTTCAATATTGCATATAGGGATAGGCACCCATTCTTTATTGTACTAAAATACACATTTTGAAACATTTCCAGAATAATGGGAGAGGAGTGTGCTGCTCCACAGGCAAATCGATCAAGATGCAGCTTCACTGCTGCACTGGTGGCCATGTTATGGTAGCTTGTTTCAGATTTTGGATTACACAAATTAAAATACCACAAGGTGTGGCAGAAGGCAGAACACATATGCAAAGGGTGTGTGTGTGAACTTGTCTGTAGTAGGCAATGACAGCTATAAAGCACCACCTCCAAGTGTCTGAAAAGCTACTGTCCATACCGACTTATAGTTGTTCAAAGGGTGGATATTTTTTTCTCTACTCTTTCAGTGCGTGTTTACATATGACACTCTGATTCCAAACAACATTAATGATGGTGTGTGCAGAACTGGACAGTGAGAGTGGCTAGTCCAGATGAATTAATGTGGCAAAAAAAAGAAAAAAGTGCTGAAACTCTAAGTTCCACTGGGATTTATAGGTTAGTTGTGAGTTTTCATGAAGCCCAGAATAAGAGGACCTCATCTACCTCACACTGTCATTTTTTGATGCCCTCTGCTGTTAAGCCTTATTTAATTATTCCCCATGGGATTTGCTGAGCTAATGCTGTCCTGATGAAGGGCCCCATAGCGTATTATAGTGTCTCGATTTTTACCTCTGGGAGTTCTAAAACAACCAGGGTCCAGTACAGCCCCAGGATGCTCATCTTGATATCGCTCAGCCTCTGGATCTCTCCAGGACCATGTATTACTTATCAGGATTATGCACATAGTGGTCCAAGTTGGTACTCAAAGATTGCCCAGCCTGCCTGACCAAACCTGTCAGTGGGGCAAGATGAATATCTAATTATGGGGTAATAAGTTATCTTGTGATTTACCTAAAGGGGACTACAGCAAGTCATCCATCTTGAAAAAGCAGGTTGTTGTGGGTATATGTGGAAAAGTGAAATCTCACGAGTCTTTTAAACAATGGATACGTGGTTAGAATTTGCTGAGAACATGGTGGGTTTTTTGGTTTATTTATTTTATTAACGTACTTAGCTCCCCCCCCCCAAAGACTTCATATACTCAGCAGGATAGTTTAGCTTTGTTTACTTAGCAGGAACATTGCGCTTCCAAACGATTTTCTGCTGCAAACCACTTTCAAAGCTTCCAGTGCAGTTTATTCAGCAATCTTCTTTGAACACATCTACCTGTGTACAGCTGTGCTGATCCACCAAAGATATTCCTTGGCCTTATTCTTTCCCTCCTTAGCTCCACCTCCCACCCTGAATGGTCCAGTCTACAAAACATTTGTTCTAAGGATGGGAAGGTTTTGGAATTTGAACGTCTGTTGGCATCTGGGGCTGCCCTCCCCATGCTTTGACTGCTATTAATATCAATGCCTGCAGAAGGAATGTGTGTGTGTATATATATATATATATATATATTCCGAGTGTGCGAATAGCACCCCACAGTGGTTCCTGTGTATGGAAGAATCTACACAGACTGATTGCCTACCCCTCTGATTGCATATCCTGTGTTGCTTCCACATTCATTCTCTCCCTTATGTTTCTTTTGCTCCCCAGTGAAAGCAGTGAGACGTGACCCAAGATTTCAGAAAGCCACAGTACGTTCTTAGGGGGCAGCTATAAGATAAAATGGTGTGGAAGGAGGAATTAAAAACAGCAAAATACATTCTGATCATCAAGCATCATCATATAAGGGTATTTGTAGTCTGATTTGCACAAATGGATTATGCCATCAAGGAAGCAGAGGGCACAAATGTCAAATCAATCTCAGTTTGGCATAAATAAAATGTTGGCTTTTAATTTATTTATTTATTTATTTTGCATAATCTTTATAAGCTGCATATGCACGCACCTTCTGGCAGATCCTCAGCAGAATCTCTTGTTGTTTTACCTTTAGCTGAAAAAGATAGACAATAGCAAAAGTAAGTCAAGGGAGGCACAATCTTTGCAGGCCGCAGTGGAAAACAACAACAACAATATCAGAATGCCCTGTGATAATCATTCTGCTCCGTAACTCGGTAAAGACACATTGGAAAGGGTTCCTCAAAGTGATTTTCTGATAGCTTGCCGGTGATCAGGATAAAAGCCCCACCGCTTCAGGATTTCAAGTACTTATCATATACATGTTTGCTTGAATCACGATAAGGATGAGGTTTGGGAGTCATGGACACTAAGATAGGATGTCACCTGAGACACCCATCTGATTCGGATTCCAGGCAGAAAGGAAGAGCCTTGTACAGGCCAGAGGAAAGAATGGGAGGGGAGGGAGGAAGGGATAGCAGGAATGGGCAGCCCTTGTTTCCAGCTCTAATATCCCAGTGCAATTATTTTGTGGACATCCACTCCTTGCCTGCACAGGAGATAGGGCTATAAGTGTATGTTATTTTTTAATTACAAGGGGGTAGAAAAATCCTGATGATGGGCTGGAAGGTGCCATTGCATTGTTATTTTTTTCTCTCCCTTCGTTTGCTGATTATGTGAGCTGGGCTCCTTTGCTAGCCGATGATAAGCAGAATTTCCATGTTCTCTGCATAATTAATCCATCTCTGCCTCTCTTCATGCCAACTCGCCCGTTATCGCCGGCACATGCCTGAATTGCAAAAGAATCCGCTCTTCAATTGGAACTTATTGATATTCTAAGAAAAAAAAGAGGGAGGGGGGACTGAAAATCCTTAAGTTTAAGCCGCAGATTTTTAAATGGATTAATTTTGTTGCAATCGCAGCCATCTAAGGCGGGAAGGCAGGCAGAGCAAATTGAAAGCGTCTCCATGTTAGCAGAATTGGGTCCAGAACACTGAAACGTACTGGCAGAGCTCTCTTTTAAAGTCAGAAAAATTACCATTAATTTACATCACATGAAATACTTTTTATGCTAGAAATATTCAAGAGACGTTCTTTAAATGCCTGCTAATGCTTGATAACATTTCTAACTTTCAACATTTTGCTAGACTTTGATATGACACGATAGGAATGCCTGCCAGTGAGGAATATTATATGTACCAGTAATCTCTTTTTATCACATATTTAGATGATATCATCCTCTTCTTAAACATCCTGAAGTAGGCATTAAACAATGTAATCAGTGTCATGGACTCCTGCTTAGTAGATTCATATGTGTCAAAGTTACTTGGGTAAATTAAGACTTTGGTGAAGTCTCTTCAAAAATATATATATTGTTATTTTATGGAGTGGGTTGTAACCTGCTTAGAAAAACAGAAAAGTGCACCTTTGTAACCATGCTTTTTCCGAGTTTGCCATTATTGTGAAGTAATTATTGGACTATCCAAAAAAACCAACCCAAAACAAACAAACAAAACCCCCCAAAACCTTGTGCTTTCTTCTCTAAACACAAAACTTTCCTCTCTATTATGTTTCAAGATTTAAAGGAAGCTACTTACATCATGAAATATTTCACCTGTGTTTCACATGATGCCATGGTTGCACATCAGGGCTAATAATGAAGCACATGACATCCCACATTCAAAATATTACCCAAAGAGCCTGCCAGCTTCATATTGCTTTAATACAAGTACTGCAGTCATTTTCTTGATCCCAGAAAGTAGTAGTAGCAGCAGCAGCAGCAGCAGCAGCAGCAGCTGCCTTCAGTAAGACTGAGAGGGTTGCGGAGGGGGGCGGCGGTTTAAGCTTCAGCTAAGAAGCTTCACTATATCTAGCATTCCATGTTTCCATCAGCAATATATACACAGCTATAGAAGGTAATTTTGACATTCACAGTTAAGAGGGCAGTGGTAAAGTTGCTATATTTGACAGACTGCAGATGGGAACTTAGCTGTTTTAAATTGTCATTATTAAACTGGCTTGCTCCATTTGAAATATTCTTTGAAACCGTGAAAACCCACTGACGGATGCAAAACAAATACAAGGGAGTTCCCTCTCTTTCCAAACCATGGGGGGGGGGGGAGAGATTTTTGCTCTCAGTGTACCACAATAATTTTAATTAAACCAAGGGGCATCTTAGCATCTTATTGAAGGGGTAAATCAGTGAGGCTAAATAAAGGCAACTAAAATAATATGTATTCTGGTCTGTCATTGCAGGCAATAGATTTGAGTCATGAAATAATATCTCTACCCAAATAAAAAATTAAGTGCAACAGCAAAAACAAAACAAAACAAAAGCACAGAAAACCAATAATATACAGTTGCTCAAATTTTAAAGTGTTGTCAAATGTGTAGAGATCAATTATAGTATTTCTGAATTTATGTGTGTTGAACTGCAATTGCACCACAATAGCATTCACAAATTTATTTTGTTCTGAAGGGAATGTACTTATATACCTAAAGGCATACAGGAATATAATGAAAGCAGTTTTAAAAATGAATTATAAAAATCATCACTAAAAAAAAGCTTTAGGAAATGTTTTTAAAGCATGTAAGCAATATTCAAAGACACATCTATACTTGGCACAGAAATATTAAATTAAAAGCCATTTTTTAAAAAGAAAAGAACTGGGATTTGAATTGTCAGATGCTATAATGTACTTGAGATGAGCATTTAGTCGGGTTTTGTACTAAACTTACACATTTTGCAACTGAATATCAATTACTCTGTGTGTTTTTGTTTGTATTATAGAATGTGTTCATTTAAGTTGCAGTTCTCCCCTCCTAAAGGCACACTTTGTCCCGTTGAAACAAGTAGGCTGATCACAGCTGACTGCACAACTGCATTCTAAATATATAGGTAAAATGGATAGGTAGGAATACCAATCCCTCCATCTTGCATTAAGGACAGTGGTTGAACTTTTATTAGTTTCACAGAGAAGATGATTCTTCTTTATGAAAACTGAGCTTTTGAATGCAGCTGCACACCATTATGCATATTCCACAATTCAAGAATTTGCAACATATATTTCCTTAATCCGTTCGTGACAAATAAATAAATAAATCTGCATCAACATTGTAACAGAGAAGTGACTGTGTGGTTTTTATTTTTGCTGTTTGCCCCTGTGTACACAAACATGCGCACAGAAATACTGATTTAATGTGTCATCTTCTGAATTATTCAGGTATGTTTTAAGGAGGAAAACAACAACAACAACAACAACAACAACAACAACAACAACTTAGCATTTATGTAGCAGTTGCCTGTATTCAAAACAATTCACATGTATTATCTTATTTTATTATAATTCCTAAACCAACTCTGCAAGGCAGGTTATTATCCCAAGTATTGCAGATGGGAGCTGAGATAAGAGATACCGTAGTAGTTTTCCTAAAGCTACTAAGTGAGCTTCTGGCAGAGGTGAGATTTGAACCAGGTACTTCTGTTCAGTCTCTTAGCTACTACACCACACCAGCTGTATCCTGCATCAACCCAAACCTTAGTGTCCTCAACACTGGTTTTGTTAGATGCCTCACACTTTTCTTTCTAGTTGGAATTGTCTGCAGTTGTGCCTTCACTATTTCACTTTTAAGAAACTCCCATCCATCCATCTCTCTTGAGTATTTCTAACCTTGGGATCTAACCCAGTAGTTCCTTAAGCTTTTTGAAATTAGCCTTCTTAAAGTCCAGAATGCATGTCCAATTATGCTCAGCCTTCTTTTTCCTCTACATCATGAAACCAAAGAGTACAAGATCACTTCCTCCCAAGGTTCCCAATACAATACTTCTAATTTATTGATCAGTTCCTCCTTGTTAGTGAGGGCCAGGTCCAAGATATTTTATCCCCTTGTAGCTTCCTCCTTATCAGTTATCCAATTGCCATATTTATTCAGATCTGTCCATTATGTAGTTTTCTAAAAGCCCATGATCCACAGGATAATGATAGCATAAAGAAAGTGCTGCTGGATTAGACAAAAGGCCAGTCCAGTCCAGCATTGTGTTCCCACAGTGGCCAACTAGATGCCTATGGAAAACCGACAAGCAGGACATGAGTGCAATAGCACTCTCCCATTTATGACCCTCAACGATTGGCAGTCAGAGCTGCCTCTGATACTGGAGGTATGAATTAGCCAAAACCAGCAGCTATTCCTTCTTCATGAATCTTTCAAATTCCCTTTTCACACTATCCAAGTGGATAGCCATCGCCACACCCTGTTGTAGCAAATTGCATCACTTTTATTTAATTTCTTTATTCCATTTCTATCCTGTCCTTCATTAGTCTATGGTCCCAGGGCGTATTACATAGACAACACACACCTATGCAGTAGGGCAAACATTAAAACCCATTAGCATACCATCACAACATGTCTAGAATTCATATTAAACTCTTACTGGTCCTGCCATCACTCCATACAGTTACAACTGGCTTTACATCATCAGCCTCACTCTGTACGAAAAGCTGGGACAAAGACACGAGTCTTTGGCTGGCACTGAGTACAAGATAGTTTTGGCAAACTGGACAGTACAGTGTATCTATGTGCTATGTAAAGAAGTACAGTGGTACCTCGGGTTACATACGCTTCAGGTTACATACGCTTCAGGTTACAGACTCCGCTAGCCCAGAAGTAGTGCTTCAGGTTAAGAAATTTGCTTCAGGAGGAGAACAGAAATCGTGCTCCAGCAGCACGGCAGCAGCAGCAGCAGCAGCAGCAGGAGGAGGCCGCATTAGCTAAAGTGGTGCTTCAGGTTAAGAATAGTTTCAGGTTAAGTACGGACCTCCTGAACGAATTAAGTACTTAACCCGAGGTACCACTGTACTTCCTTTCATCATTCCTACTCTCTCACCATTCTGCTTCATTGAATGGCCCTGGCTTCTTGTATTATGAGAGAGGCCCATCCACTTTCTATACACCGTGCATAATTTTATACACCTCTGTCATGTCCCTCCCTGGCTGTTATTCTAAGTTAAATAGTCCCAAATATTGCAAACTTTCCTATACATCCATCCCCACACATCAAAGCAAGGGGGTTACCATCTATCTTGTGGATGAAGAGGACTCTAACAGAATTAGTTATTGCTTCATCCAGCTGGAGGGAAGTGGCGGCAGGTAGAGATCTATCTTAGCTTAGTTGGTTAGAGCATGGTGCTGATAATGCCAAGTTTGCAAGTTCAGTCCCTGTATGGGGTAGCTGCATATTCCTGATCCTCACAGTCCCTTCCAACTCTACCATTCTATGATTCTATACTTCAAGTTCAAGGTTCCTGTGCTAATTCACAAAAGCCTGCACAACCTGGACCCAAAGTACCTTAAAGACTGTCCTATCAGTTATACTCAGTCACTGAGATCCTCTGGTGGGAACCCTGAGGTTTAGTTGGCCTTCACTAGGGCCTGAGACTTTAGTGTGGCAGGCCCTGCCCTGTGGACTCTGCACTACTTGGGGTTTGGCAAAAACCATCCCTGTCCTCTCTCAGACATCTTCAGAAGACTGTACTGTTTAGGCAAGGCTACACAATGTGAATTTCTCTTTTTAACCAATCGGTATCTCTACCACCCTGCACTCAGCTCTCACTTGTGGCTCCTAGAAGCTGTCAGCATGTGACAGATGCCACACCTTGGAAATGGCTTTGACTGGCCAGCTAAACCAGGTGAGGGTAGCCGATAGATCTCAAATCCTTGGTGAGTTAGGGACTTCCCCTGCATGCAAAGACAGCAAAAACAACACAGGAGGGAGCAATTATGAGTTACCAGTCTCTACTGCCACAACAGGCGCTGTGATTCTCCAACAGTTTGACTTTACCGCAGGAGGTGCACTCCATTGTCTCTCGAGACTGACGGATGCCAATAATATCTAATGCTATTTTATTGATATTTTTAGTTGTTTAGATGTTTTATGGGTATTTATGGATTGGAGTTAGTAAATTTTGTATGCTGGCTGCCTTGATAATACGTTAAGAAAATGTGAATTACATATATATAATATAATTAGTTAATTAAAATGCTGAGATAGTGAGCTTTGGTGATTCCCCGCTTTTCAGCACAACTTAAAATGTAGATCCCACCCCACCCTGGCCCCAGATGTACAATGACAAGGAGACAAAACATTCACCAAAATTATTTAGGCTGCCAAAATGTGATAAATGGCAATCTGATCCAAAATAATAACTCTCTCTCTCTCTCTCTCTCTCTCTCTCTCTCTCACTCTCTCTCTCTCTCTCACACACACAGTGTCATATCCCTCAAAGCACCTCTGAGCACTTGGTGTGGTTTGACACTGTTCAAAATAAAAAGTAACCCTTAAAACCTGCTCAGAAGTGAGCATATTCTTTATTCTACCATTTGAAACATGGGATTCTTTCCTGCAGGCATATGGAAGGGCAATTTCTGTAGGACAGAGCAGTTTGCCAATTTTGTAAAAAAACACATCAGTGTTGGGAGCCATCTGCAGCCAGAATGAAAACAAGTCCAATTTTGTGAAAACCAACACATTTCTGGTGTCTCCCCGCCCCCTCTGGAACTTATTAGAAAGGGAAAGCTGAATTAAAAATATTAAATAGTGAACTGTAACACTTTCACCCAGGACTCATAAATACGCAAGAGACTTTTATGTAAAAAACTGAATTGATTTCACTCTGTGGCACTCCTTCCTTTTCAGTACCATGTAGCAGACACAGTGAATTGTATAGTTTTATTCTGGTCTAAAATTTGTTGGCTTTTAAGTGTGTATTTCTATTGTGTTACTTACCCTGGGATCACCTGGCGATGAAGGGCAGGATAGACATTTTAAAAATTAAAAATAAGTTTAAATTAAAAAATGCTTAAAGGTACAGTAGCAGAAAACATCAGGTTGCTTTTTAATGGTATTTAATCATTATTTGCATTACCAGTGACAGCAATTTTAACCCATTAAAATGTGTACCTTTTTGGGGGGGTTGGGGTTCTGCAGAGGCAGAAATAAGCTTAATCCTGTATGTATAAATCTACTCTATGGCCATATGCTATTTGAGCTCCCTTTCAAGCAGATCATCGCCAGCCCCTGTCCAGTAGTGGAATACTAGATGAAATATTTAGAATGCAAAACGATTGCATTCGCAGCTGAGTATATGCTGAAATATTAAAGAGCCTGATTGCTATCTTGAAGAGGAGATTGTTACAGAAAGCAAATCAAGTATCCAGTTTGACTGTGAGAATTCCTTATTCTTTTTGGCCAATGACATTATTTTGGTTCACTCCAGCCACTTGTGTTAGGGTATTCGAATTTCCCATAAGCACCACTTTTAAGTGATGGCTCATTTGTAGCCACGTGACACTAGCCATTGTGAATAGCATTCTGCAGATTTTTAAGATGCAGCTTAACTATGATATAATACACCCGAATGGTCCTCATGATACAGTGATTTTGATAGTGAAGATGAGGGTCTTGCAATTACAGTGCAGGCTCTTTTAACACACACACACACACACATTCACTTTATATCAATTTTAAGGCAAATGTAGATCAATGGTTTGGAATGGAATGGTTTATCATATGTGATTCTTACTCAGTTCCTACTAGGATGCAGGAAGGAATACAGTGATACCCCGGGTTAAGAACTTAATTCGTTCTGGAGGTCTGTTCTTAACCTGAAACCATTCTTAACCTGAGGTACCACTTTAGCTAATGGGGCCTCCTGCCCCCGCCGCCGCATAATTTCTGTTCTCATCCTGAAGCAAAGTTCTTAACACGAGGTACTATTTCTGGGTTAGCGGAGTCTGTAACCTGAAGCGTCTGTAACCTGAAGCGTCTGTAACCCAAGGTACCACTGTACTATCAAGCTTTGGTGGGTGGGTGGTCAGAGCCTACTGCTAAAGGGTGATGCAAAGCCAACAGTGGACAAACCTGGTAGTGAATGGGCTAACCTTCCCCTTCACAGCTGTTTAGCAGCTGGAGAGAGCATGATTGTGATGAAGAATATGAAACATGGATTTGAAAGAGGCAGGCAACTTGGCAGTATGGGAAATTTTAGCAGTGGGGCAGACTGCATACTGTGCACTCCACAATGAAAGCCTCCAAGGGCCGCATGTGGCCATGGGCCACAGATTGTCTGCATGTGATATAGCCCTACCTTTTCACCTGCTCAGCACCTAGATCATTATTGTTATGTAGTGTAGTTTCACCCTGGGCCAACAGGGGGATACTGTATATAGTTTTCACTCAGGTCTGTAGATAGTTTTCACTCAGGTCCGCGTCTGTTATTTTAGGCGGGAACTCTGGGCTGTTGTGGTTACAATGTTGACAGCCGGCTGCCTATAAATACAGGCCGGCTGAGCTGTTCGCAGTCAGTTCTATTCCAGCTTACCATAATAAAGAGCTACTTGAAGAAATCGCTGTGCCGGCTGCTATGTCAACCCACGACCTAACACTGGCGACGAGGATGGGATGGATGGACATCAGAGCACAGCCAGATGCGGCCAGCCTCTGAACTGAGCTGAATCACTGAGCTGAATCACAGAGCGAAATCACTGAGCGAAATCACTGGGCAGAACCAATTCAGAGCTGACTGTTCTGGCTAGAGCACTGTGTTCCATCCATCGCCCTTCACGCCGGCATCGGAATCATGGCTTCACTTGTGCCTCTACCGCTTTTTGCGCCAGCCTCTGAATCATGGGACTCCTACCTCGCTCGGTTCGACTGCTACCTCCAAGCCAACGAGCTGACAGAAGTATCACAGGAGCGGAAGCGGGGCCTATTCCTCAGCCTCTGTGGGCCTGAGGTGTTTGAGACGGCCCGAGCGTTGGTTGCGCCTGAAGCAGTCCAGGCAACACCATGGGACACGATCCAAGAGAAGCTCCGCAACCACTACGCACCAAAGCCGTCCAAGATTGCTGCCCGCCATGTGTTCTACCACCGGAACCAGGCAGAGGGGGAGTCAATCAACAACTACACCACCGCCCTGCGACAGGCTGCCATGCACTGTGAGTTCCGAGACTTAGACGATGCCCTGATGGATCGAATCGTCTGCGGGGTCCGGGACATCCATCTGCAACGGCGCCTCCTAGCCAAGCCAGACCTCACGCTACAGAAAGCCATTGAGGAGGCTGTGGCCTCAGAAGCTGCTGAACGCTCCGCCCAGGAGATCCGCAAGTCCAGCAGCCCGCGTCTTGCTAGGGAGCCAGTTCCGGTGCATCATGAAGAGGCCAGCAGTGAGGAGGCATCCTCCAGTGAAGACGATGACGTGCACCAGACAAAGCGGGAGCGCAGGAAGTTCCAACAGAAGTCCAAGGGCCAACCGGAATGTGCTGGCTGCGGAGGCAACCATTCCCGTGCCAAGTGTCGATTCAGAGACGCCATCTGTAGGAAGTGTTCCAGAAGGGGCCACATCGCTAAGGTCTGCCGATCGGCTCCGTCTGACACCCCCCCTTCATCGACTCGCAAGTCCAAGTCTTCACTCCAGTCTGCCAAGGAAAGTTGTTTCGCTCTCACCAACTGCCGCTGCCCGTCTGGAACCACGATTGGCCAAACCGACTCGCCTACGCGACGCAAGCTGAACGTCACGGTGCTCATTGAAGGAGCTCCATGTGACATGGAGATCGACACCGGGTCTGCCCTGTCCATCGTGTCATGGAGCACCATCAAAAGACTGGTACCCAGAGTGTCCAAAAGGCAACTCGACTCTCACCGCGTACACCTGAGAGACTACCAGGGAAACGACATTCCCGTGGTAGGCGTTGGCCGGTTCCGGATCGCCTTCAAGGATTTTTCGGGCCTGCTCCGGTTGGTGGTGGTCGAAGGTCAGCGGCCAAGCCTCCTAGGGCTAGACTGGTTTGATGCCCTCGGCCTGGAAGTCACCGGCATCAACTGCATCTCTAACGCAGAGACTGAGGGTCTGGTCAAAGACTTTGCCGAGGTTTTTGACGGCACCTTGGGCCAATATACAGGTACGCCCATCTCCTTTAGCCTTGATCCACAAGTCGCCCCCATCAAGCTAAAGCCACGCCGGGTTCCCTTTGCTCTCAAGGCTAAGGTGGACGAACAACTGGACAAACTGATCGCCCAAGGAGTTTTGGAGCCGGTTGACCACGCAAAGTGGGAAACCCCCATCGTCACGCCTGTCAAGCCAGATGGGTCGGTGAGAATCTGCGCTGACTACAAGTGCACGATCAACAAGGCACTTCAGCAGCACGCTTACCCGGTTCCTGTTGTCCAACACCTGCTGCATTCCCTGGGTGAGGGTAAGGTCTTCGCTAAGCTGGACCTTGCCCAAGCCTATCAACAACTGCCAGTCGATGATGCCACTGCTGAAGCCCAGACGATCGTCACCCACCGGGGGGCTTTCCGTTGCCGCCGGTTGCAGTTCGGGGTGAGTGTGGCTCCTGGCATCTTCCAAAGCCTTATGGAGCGTCTCCTGCAAGGGCTTCCGGGCGTGGTACCATATTTTGATGACGTCTTGGTGTCTGCAGACTCACACCAGCAGCTGTTCGAGCGCCTCCGTGCCGTGCTGACCAGGTTCCAGGAGGCCGGGCTCAAGGTAAAGAGGGACAAGTGCCAGATCGCCGTTCCACAGGTAGAGTTCCTGGGCTATCTTATCGATGCCTCCGGTCTTCATCCAACCACATCCAAGATCCGCGCTATCCAGCAGGCCCCCACCCCAAAGAACAAAACGGAGTTGCAGGCATTCCTGGGGCTGCTGAACTTTTATAACATGTTCCTGCCCCACAAAGCCGCAGTGGCTGAGCCTCTTCACCGACTCCTTAGCACTAAGACGCCTTGGGCCTGGGGTCATCGGGAGACGGCGGCCTTCAACGCGGTCAAGGCTCTCCTTTCTTCAGACAGTGTGCTGGTACAGTACAGTGAATCCAGGCCGCTGGTCCTTGCCTGCGACGCCTCACCTTTTGGCATCGGTGCTGTCCTTAGTCACCGTTTTCCAGATGGAAGAGAAGCACCGCTCACCTACTTTTCCAGGACACTATCTCCGACGGAACGGAATTACAGCCAGCTCGACAAGGAGGCATTAGCACTTGTGGCTGGAGTGAAGAGGTTCCATGAATACCTCTATGGCAGGACTTTTGACCTCATCACTGACCACAAGCCACTCCTGGGCCTCCTCGCCGGTGATCGTCCAACTCCACCGGTCCTCTCACCACGCATGCTGCGATGGACTGTTTTCCTGGCTGCCTACCACTACCGGCTCATCCATCGCCCGGGGAAATCGATGGGCCATGCCGACGCCCTCAGCCGTTGCCCTCTTCCAGCATTTGCGGAAGACCCGGCTCCAGCTTCATCGCTCCTTCTGATTGAGGATCTTCCGGCAGCGCCTGTATCGGCTGCCACTGTGGCCTCCGCATCTGCCCAGGATCGCACCATCAGCCGGGTGCTCAACTGGGTGTGGAGGGGGTGGCCACAAGGGCCTGTTGCATCGGAGTTCCAGCCCTTCGCAACCAGACAACATGAACTCTCAGCTCATCGCGGCTGCCTGCTGTGGGGAGACCGCGTCGTGATTCCCCAGGGACTCCGTCAGCGCGTCCTGGAGGCTCTGCACGTTGGCCACCCGGGAATTGTCAAAATGAAGGCGTTGGCTCGGTGTTACGTCTGGTGGCCTAATATGGACGATGCCATCACTGCCTGGGTGTCCGCCTGTCAAGCGTGCCAGGAGTCGAGGCCTGCACCACCGGCAGCTAAGGGACACACCTGGGAGACGCCAAAGACACCCTGGTCGAGGGTGCACATCGATCTGGCTGGCCCCTTTCACGGCCGGACCTTTATGGTAGTGGTGGACGCCTATTCCAAATGGCTGGAGGTCGCCCTGATGCCCTCCACCACTACCGAAGCTGTCATCCGGGTGCTGCGAGGCCTGTTTGCAACGCATGGGTGTCCTGATGTCCTTGTCTCTGACAACGGACCGCAGTTCACGTCAGGCACGTTTGAGCGGTATCTTTTGGGACTGGGCATCCGCCATGCCCTAACGGCACCCTTTCATCCATCCAGCAACGGGCAAGCGGAAAGAATGGTGCGCTCGACAAAAGAGGCACTGGCGCGCCTGGACCGGGGAGACTGGCATGAGCGGGTCGCCGAATACTTGTTCGTGCAACACATCACCCCTCATGCGGCCACAGGGAGGAGTCCTGCTGAACTGCTTATGGGCCGCCGCCTCAGGTCACCGCTCGACCGGCTACACCCAGACTTTGCCGTGGCTGAACCCCCAGGCTGTGCCAACGCACCACGGTCATTTGTCCCAGGAAACCAGGTCTTTGCCCGGAACTATGTGGGGGACATCCCTTGGGTGCCAGCCACAGTAGTGGGAGTCACTGGACCTCGCTCGTACCAGGTGGCACTCGAAGACGGACGCTTGTGGCGACGGCACATAGACCAGCTTAGGCGCAGGGTTGGGGACTTGGACACTACCGAGGTGCCCCCAACTGCGCTTGCGGCTCCAGAAGAGACACGTACAGATGGCGAGGCCCCACCTACACCTCCCTCGCAAGCTGCCAGCGTGGAGCCGAACCAAGCCGTTTCAGAACAGACTCAGACCACTCCACTTGCGGAGGCTCCACCCACAGCAGCGGATCCAGGGGAGTTGGTTCCAACGCCACCTAGGGTCGCACCACAGCCTCAGCGAGAACTGTGTGGCCCTCCGGACTTGGCTACCAGTCCCCGGCGGTCTGGCAGAGTTTCCAAGCGCCCAACTTATTTAAAGGACTATGTTGTTGGACAGGTATCACTGTTGGTCTAAGTATGGGAAATGTAACCGATATGCTTTTGTGCTTAATTGAACCATTACGCGTAGTGCTGTATATAAGGAAACCATTACGATTGTAACTAACGCCTTATCTCGGTGGGGAGGGGTGTTATGTAGTGTAGTTTCACCCTGGGCCAACAGGGGGATACTGTATATAGTTTTCACTCAGGTCTGTAGATAGTTTTCACTCAGGTCCGCGTCTGTTATTTTAGGCGGGAACTCTGGGCTGTTGTGGTTACAATGTTGACAGCCGGCTGCCTATAAATACAGGCCGGCTGAGCTGTTCGCAGTCAGTTCTATTCCAGCTTACCATAATAAAGAGCTACTTGAAGAAATCGCTGTGCCGGCTGCTATGTCAACCCACGACCTAACACTTATTAACAGAAGCAGCTTACCAGGTGGGACAGAACCACTGTGCTAAGCTCCCTGGCAGGTAAGTTGTTACCAAGAGGGAGAGTAGTAGAGGTGAGGTTATGAGGAGGTTGTTGTTGTTTAGTCATTTAGTCGTGTCCGACTCTTCGTGACCCCATGGACCAGAGCATGCCAGGCACTCCTGTTTTCCACTTCCTCCCGCAGTTTGGTCCAACTCATGCTGGTAGCTTCGAAGACACTATCCAACCATCTCATCCTCTGTCGTCCCCTTCTCCTTGTGCCCTCCATCTTTCCCAACATCAGGGACTTTTCCAGGGAGTCTTCTCTTCTCATGAGGTGGCCAAAGTATTGGAGTCTCAGCTTCAGGATCTGTCCTTCCAGTGAGCACTCAGGGATGATTTCCTGACGAATGGATAGGTTTGATCTTCTTGCAGTCCATGGGACTCTCAAGAGTCTCCTCCAGCACCATAATTCAAAAGCATCAATTCTTCGGCGATCAGCCTTCTTTATGGTCCAGCTCTCACTTCCATACATCACTACTGGGAAACCAAAGCTTTTACTATACGGACCTTTGTTGGTAAGGTGATGTCTCTACTTTTTAAGATGAGGTTAGCATGATGCAAACACACTAGTAGAGCAGAGCCGGATTAAGACCTTTAGAGGCCCTAAGCACTTAAAAGATTTTGGTGTTTGTATGTGTATACCAGTTACCAGATTCTAATTCTGTTGTATTCCCAAGATGATGATTATTTCCTTTATTTCCTTTATTTTGGGAGCCTTTTTTGTGGAGCCTGGTTCAGCTGCACCATATGATTGTTGGAATTCTGCCTGGGTCAGAGGAATGTGCCACAAGCGTAGGCACCGGCAGATATTCCTGTCGACCTCCCCGCGTCTCCCAACCTCTGCTGATAAGCAGGCGAGGTCCGGCGATTCTTCTCAGATGTATGAGAGGAACACACCGTTCTTCCTCTCTCCCCTTTGGTGTCCCCAGGGAGGGGAAAGAAGCAGACAGAAAACTATTTACATCATTTATTTCTGCCTCTTACATCAGTACAGAGAATCATGTCTGCACTCAACAACAGCAAGAAGAAAACTCCTCCCAAGTACTTCCAGTACGGGTCATATGACACACACACACACTGAGCTAACATCCGGTGCTCAGTACAGAATGGACTGCCCCTTTGTTCCCATGGCAACAGTCACAAACATCCTGTCTGGCTTTCCAGCCACAAGCAGCTGGCTGAGCTGCTATAGCCTTTGCTTGCTGCAGCATTGGTGCTTTATGGTAACATACTCCCCCTAAAGTATCAATGCCTGCTGCGAGCAAAGCGTCATCCAGAGAAGAAAACAAACAGTTGTTATATTTATAACATTCCCCTGTTGTTTCAGTTCCACCCTTGGAACTACCCGCCACTGGTTTAACCAATGTACCTCTCTGGTTGTGTGACTTCGCATTATCTCGGTTAACAACTCTCTGTTGTGCCTTTGTCTCTGACTCAGACACAGCTTCAATCTGTCCTTGGTCGTTTACAATAGCAACATATGCAAGGTTAGCAAACTCCTTTGAATACCTCTTGGGTGGTACACCCTTCGTTGCTCTCTCAGACCTACGTAAAAGTTGCTGCTCTTCTCTGCTTTCTGGTTCAGCCTCTGAACTCTCTGGAGAACCAGTACTAAGCTTAATCAATGGTTCATCCTCCTCTTCTGAGGGTCTAGTCATTATGTGAGATTTCCTCTCAATGACTGTGACAACTGAGCTGTCTGAGCTATCGCTGTCATCATCAGTACTACTGAACTCAATAAGATCAAACTCATCATCATCATCAGAATCGTTTCCTGTGGGAAATGTCTGTACTATCCGCTCTTGCTTTGGAGCACTCTCTAGGAACTTTGTGAGAATCACCTGACCAGATTCAGACAAAATTACTCTGTAGAGACCCTTTTCATAACCCACAAAAATGCCTCTGGCATTCTTTACTCCACCTGGAGCTTCTGTTCTCACATGAGACCCGAAAACCTTAAAATAGGCAACAGAAGGTTTTCTATTGAACAGCTTCTCAAAAGGAGAACATCCCAACTCTGTTGAGACCTTTCTCAACCACACATGAAGATAGGACGCTAGCGATTCGGCCCAATATTCATGTGGCAAATGTGAACTCAGCAATTGCGCATTCATCCCCTTTTGCAATTCTTTGTTCACTTTTACACAGACCCCCCTGTTCCACGCTTCGGTCGAAACTGCCACTTTGTGGTCTATCCCTTTTCCATCCAGGAACTTCTGAAACTTCTGTAACAGAAAAATTTGCTTCTCATCTGTGAAAAGACAATCAATGTTAGCATCATGCATATTTTTAACCTTGTCACAAAACTCTTGAAACTTTTCTAAAGTTTCTTGCGGTTTCTCCATCATATAAACCCAAGAATAATTAGTGAAACAATCCACACACACAAGGTAAAATCGTGCACCGCCTCTAGATGGTTCTAGAGGACCAATTACATCAGCATACACCCGCTGAAATGCTCTGTCGACCTTCTTCGTCTTAGTCACCTTCCTGGTGCTCAGACTGGTCACACCTGCAAGAGAGATTTCGTTAGAAACAAAAGAATTACATTTCATGTAATCACTTTGATCAAAAGTCAACAAATACAGTCCATCTTTCTCTTTGGCAGTAAGAAACAGTTCTCCATCTTTGTAGATCTTGCAGCATTTAGCATCATAGGACAGTTTCAGTCCTTTCTTTGCTATCTGCGACACGCTCAGCAGATTAAATCTCAGTTCTGGAACCAGGTAAACATTGCTTATAGTCAAGTTCAGACTCTCAAGATACACAGTCCCAATTCCAGTTGCTTCCAGCTCTTGACCGTTGGCCTGTTTCACAGTGAAGCTTTGCTTCTTCAACGTCGAAAACAGTCCTCTGTGTGGGCACAAATGTTTTGTACAGCCCGTGTCGATTATGAATGCGTTCCCAACATCTGGCGTGGTTCCTTTCGCCATCATAGCCTTTGCAGGTTTCACCTGGCACTTGGTACGGCTTTTGCCTGACGCCTGAGGCTTCGTAGAGCTGCTCTTTGCTCCTCTTGACTGGCGCGGCTTCTTACAGTTTCGCTGTAGATGCCCAGTCTGTCCACAATTGTAGCATCGGACAGCACTCAATGCTACACCATGCTCTCCAGTAGCATCAGCAGTGGAGGAATTAGAACTCTGTTCTTCCCTCCCCCTGTCTTTTTCTTCCAGTGCAGCAAGTCTGTCGTGTTCATTCAGGACCACAGCACAAACTCTCTCCGCGGTCAGCTGCGCGGCCGGTAGGGAACCAAGCTGACTGGCAACAACCTTGTAGGTGCGGCTAAGGCTGTTTATCATCATGAAGCAAAACACTTCCTCCTGAAGACGGAAATTGCGTTCCACCATCTGTTGACGCAGAAACTTCATTTCTGTCAGGTGCGCTTGAACATCTCCATCAGGCGCAAGTCTCAGATTGGTCAATTTCTCAAAATACAGCAACGCTGAAGAACCAGCATCTCTCTGATGCGTTGTACGCAGCGTGTCCCAAACCTCTTTCGCATTTTCTAAATGCTGAACATGCACCAACTGATCATCTGAGACACACAGAATTATAGCAGTCCTGGCCCTTACATTCTGTGACTCCCAACCTCTGGTTGGTGCTGCAGGGATGGGGTTTTCAATTACATCAAAAAGCCTCTGATTCTGCAGCAGGGCCTTCATCTTTACAGACCAAGATGAATAATTGTCATTGGTTAAGGAAGGAGGGCAAGGCAAAACTCCTTTCTTGGCATCCATCTTGAAGCCAAGCCTCTTCAGCTTTCCAGCCCACACTCTCAAACAAACTGTAAAATCCAACAGTCGTTTTTTTTTTCTTTCTCACGCAGCAAACTGCAAATTGTTTGTGCTTTTTGCACCTGGCAGCTAAAACCCAGGCTGCTATTGAAAAGTCCCTTCCAAGAGCTCGTAAACCTTGTAGCCAAAACATTCTCTGATTTTGTTTCGCTTTCCCAGGCTTACACGCAGAGTCCAGCCCCTTTGCCAGTAACTCTCCAGGACCGTTACCTAGCAACAATGCATCTTATCTACCACAAAAATTTGTGGAATGCAGGCTTCAGCCTTCAAGCTGCAGGCCTCTTCTCCCGGAGCTTTTGTTTTCTTTGAAACGCAGCTCCGTGAACCAGGGAATTAATCTTCCTGCGTTCACACTTTTAGCCCGAAATGCAGCATACCTTGAACTTTGTTGCTCTGGAAAACACCTCTTCTTTCCATCAGCTGTCTGTGGAGCCTCTGGCTGTTCTCAGACGCTTCTCTTCCTCCTTGGAGCAGAGGAGGACAATCCACCAGCCTCTCATGCAGATGTCCGATGAATCGCAACCATCCGAAGGCTGCCACTGTTGGAATTCTGCCTGGGTCAGAGGAATGTGCCACAAGCGTAGGCACCGGCAGATATTCCTGTCGACCTCCCCGCGTCTCCCAACCTCTGCTGATAAGCAGGCGAGGTCCGGCGATTCTTCTCAGATGTATGAGAGGAACACACCGTTCTTCCTCTCTCCCCTTTGGTGTCCCCAGGGAGGGGAAAGAAGCAGACAGAAAACTATTTACATCATTTATTTCTGCCTCTTACATCAGTACAGAGAATCATGTCTGCACTCAACAACAGCAAGAAGAAAACTCCTCCCAAGTACTTCCAGTACGGGTCATATGACACACACACACACTGAGCTAACATCCGGTGCTCAGTACAGAATGGACTGCCCCTTTGTTCCCATGGCAACAGTCACAAACATCCTGTCTGGCTTTCCAGCCACAAGCAGCTGGCTGAGCTGCTATAGCCTTTGCTTGCTGCAGCATTGGTGCTTTATGGTAACAATGATCCCTAGTAAATCCGGAAATGGAAAATTTCTGTGGTGCCCCCATCCCTTGATGCCCTAAGCACATGCTTATTTTGCTTAATGGTTAAGCCAGACCTGCAGCAGAGCCAATCCAGTGCTCCTGCTGGTGCATTTATAGCATGCTGTCCTTATTAGAATCATAGAGTTGGAAGAGGCCATGTAAGTCATCTCTTCCACCCCCTCTCACTTGTTGATGCAGCAAATCCTGAGTTAGAAGACCTTCAGTGTGGGTGAGACCACCATTCCTCTGAGTATTTGGTTCCATTGTCAAACTTCTCTTGTGGGCCTAGGCACAAGATGATCCCATCAGGACACCATTATGGTGTTCTGCGGCCTGATATTCCTCCCCCCGCCAATCTGGCCCATCAGACAAAACCGTCCCTCTGCACCCCTTTAATGGGGTACCCTGAATTTTTATCCCAATTGGGTGGGTTGGGGTTGCATCCCTACCCCAGAATTTAAACTAAGGATTCAACCCAATTCCTTTTTCCACCCAATTCCTTTTTCCGCCAAACCACTCACTTCTGCAATTAATCATGCAGATGTGATCTTGCATCTGATCCTAAGCCCATTCAACTTGGTTGCATGACCTGACAACCAGGCATAGAACACTGTCTTAAAGGCTTGTTTTCGCTCTTCCAGGCTTAGGCAGAGCAGCAACAGAAGCCCCACTGCTGAACAGAGTTCGGATCTGGTGTAATTTTTCGTCGGCTTAACTTATTCAGGCTTGCTTCACGCCAGCATCTTGTGAATAGGATTGCTCCCTAAATCTAATGGAGTTAAGTTAATTTATTACTTTTAGTTCCTATTTGTTTTCCAACCACAAATGTGCAACATAAAAGTACAACTATAATAATATTTTTCAAAGTTGCTGCAAGATACTGTGGCTGATGCTTTTGATGAGGGAAGAGTGGGATGATTTAGTCCCTCAAACCCACAAACAAATAACAAGTACTGTCGCTTGCAGTATCAGTACTGAGTTTGTGGTCCATAGTCTGGTGATAGGAGCCACACATTTAGCCCTGGAGGTGGATGCAGCTGAGAACTGCAGTTAGCATTTATTATCAAACATGGTCCCTGGTCTTACACATTGCCCTACCTGAATGGTTATAATAATGTGTGCAGGTAAAGGATTCCTACTTAGAAACAAAATATTGCCTAAACAAACTAATCCTCAGTTCCATTAGTCAAAGGTTAAATAGACTCTCCTGCTGGGCCTGTTTTTTTCAGATTATAAAAATATTTTCCTTCTAGTTTTTTATTATTATTTAAATAATGCTTAAGACACAAACACATTGAGCACTTGGCTGCATGTGATTCATGTGCTTTGATTTATAAACAAATCCTTTGTGATTTGAGTTAATATTCTTTATGCTACTAATACACACAGTGCTTGCAAAATGACTCTTAAAGAAAGATTAATATACAAGTTCTAAAAGCAGATATTTACACGATCACCTCCCACGTTCATTAAAGTAAATGGTTTTTTTATGAAGAAAACATAGAAGAAATCCTGTTCTAAGCTTAAATCCTACACAGTTTATTTTCGACTATAGAAGCTGGATTTGGTGGTGGTTGTGAATGCTTTATTTCCAGGAAGTTTAGCAGGAAGTTTTACATATCTTTCCTGCAAATATTTAAAAATGTGAAGCTCTTTAAATTATTATAACATTTTACAGCCAGCTGGGAATTGCATTGCAGACTTCATATAGAACCACAGTTGTGCACCACTCCATTCTAGTGTTATTCTCTAGTTGTAAGGTAAAGGTAAAGGTACCCCTGCCCGTACGGGCCAGTCGTGTCCGAATCTAGGGTTGTGCGCCCATCTCACTTAAGAGGCCGGGGGCCAGCGCTGTCCAGAGACACTTCCGGGTCACGTGGCCAGCGTGATGAAGCTGCTCTGGCGAGCCAGCACCAGCGCAGCACACGGAAACGCCGTTTATCTTCCCGCTATAAAGCGGTACCTATTTATCTACTTGCACTTAGGGGTGCTTTCGAACTGCTAGGTTGGCAGGAGCTGGGACCGAAAGACGGGAGCTCACCCCGCCGAGGGGATTCGAACCGCCGACCATACGATCGGCAAGTCCTAGGCACTGAGGTTTTACCCACAGCGCCACCCGCATCCCCTGTATGAACTCTAGCTGTATGAACTCTAGTTGTATGAACCCGCGTCCCCTGTATGAACTCTAGTTGTATGAACAAACAAACAAAAGTGTGTGGGGGGGGAGACTGCTAGTGAGGCTGTTCAGAAGAAGTGGCAAGCCTGCATTAGTCTCAACTGAGAGACTAGATGCCACTTGGGACAGCAAAAGTTCATTCCATTGGCTTTGCTGAGAGACCAGCAACTATTTGGCTCCTCCCCTTCCTGATCTGTTTCCATTCAAGTCGCTCATAATAAGAACTACTGTAAAAAAAACTTTAAGAATTTGTGCCTGAGTTTGCTTGTTTTCCTGTCCCCTCTTTTCATTTTGTGCAGCATATTTTTGGTCGAAAGGCCGTGTAGACAGGTCAGTTAGGTTTTTAAATCTGTGTACAGTGCGGTATACTTTAAGCAACAAATATATAAATAATAAGTCTGGGTTTTCAGTGGCTTCCATTGACTTTCTATGGAACAAAATAAGCAGGAATGGAATGGGAAGACTAAGATTTGCAAAATTTGCTTCCTTCAAGACACCAAGCCAAATCTATGGCCCTCTCTTCAAATAGCACGTGTCCCATTTATTTCACTGGTGCTTACATTTGAAACGTTCTCACTGAATTCTGCCCTAATCATTAATTCGTGCAGTGTAATACAAATGTTTATTGCATACTGTGTGAATTATTGTAATCAGGGAATTCCCTAGTTTTTTTTAAAAAAGTGCACTATTAATTACCAGCACCATCTGTGCCAAACAATAGGGAAAACAATATTTTAATACAATGATTTCATGCATGTCAGTTATCTTAACATTAAACCCTGCAGTTTTGTTGCTGTGATTTACCTGTCTACTAATTTAAATAACTTATGCTCTTACAAGGTTAAAACTGTGAATTCATGAATCAAAATTAAATATACCACCAGTTTCAACACAGACCCATTTCGTTCATCATATGTACATAGAGACTGATAAATATAGTGTTTTCCATATATTATAGGCAGTAAAATCCTATTATCAAAATCACAGTTATCCATATGAATGTGTTGTACACAATTCCCTATTTCTCTATAACCCTAAAAATAAGACGAGCCCTGCTGGATCAGAAAAAAGCCTATCAAGTTCTGCATCTTGTTTCCCAAAATGGCCAATCAGATACCTGTTTGAAGACCCCAAAGAAGAGATGGAGGCAATGGCTTATCCTCATTCTGTTTGTTCCCCAACCACCAGCATTCAGAGATTCAGCTTTGGATCACAGAAAGAGTATACAGTATAGCCATAATGTCTAGAAACTAGAAATGCCTGATCCACCATGAAGTTGGCTTTCATTTGTTTAACCCCAATGGTGACTGGAGTCCACAGGGACTGGTGGTGCAGAAGGGAAAGAAGCCAACAGGAGGTGGAGCCAGAACACAGGCAGACCTTGGCAATATGCCACCCTGTGCGAGGCCAACATTTGACGCCCTCCCCCCAGTCCTTGCAGCTACAGCTTAAGCTGGGCTTTCAGAAGGATGTGCAGGGCTTTGGCAGGTCCTAAATCCTTCCCACCTCCTCCCCAAGAAGTAAATACTTTCTCAGCTTTGGGAAGGAAGACTCTAGGACTCTGTCAGAACCCTCACTCCTTCTTTCCAAAGCTGGGCAAGCACTTCAGGATGCTGGGGACAGTGGAACCCTCCCTATGATGGTCTGCAGTCACACCGATATTTTTCATTTAGAAGGGGTACTATTGACTCTGTCGCTTCTATTTTTATTGATTTGTGAGCGAGGGAGGGAGGCAGGCTGCTGTTCTTCTTTCATGTGCTTCGGTGAACATTGCTGCTTGGTGATGCTGAAAAACTGAGGAAGTGCCTGCCTCCCACAAGTCTCTGCTCCTGCTTGAGGTCTTGTGAGAGGAAATACCCAATCCACTGTCCCCAGCATCCCATTTCACAAATCTACCTACTTCAGGTAAGCCAGTCATTCTTTTCAACTGAGAAAAAAAGTGACACTGACTACAGTCAGAAGGAAGGGAAGGGCCTGAAATGAACATTCAGCCTCCAGGCCTTTCAAAGCCTCAAAAAGAGCCTATGTTGCCTATGCTATAACCTGCATTCTTCATTCAGTCAGTCTATTCAAGATATTATTTCTGGAGTGATTATTTCATCTCCTTTAAGTCACGAGTTCACCATTACTAACCACTGCCTAGCTATAGTTTTTTAATACTCATCTACTTCTCTTGGACATGTATATTTGTCCCTTGTTTTGTTTAGTATTATACATTTATACGGTATAATACTGCTGCTTTTCAGGGAATGGTTTCAATGAAGCCTTAGCTGATTCTCAACCTTACGCTGTCATAGGCCTACATGACCTTCAAGTGTACATGTCAGAAATGAGTTGTAATGGTTTTTATCAGAAATTTCACTTGCTGGTACACTTTTTTCATATGCATCTGGGATAACACTGTTAGCAAGAAATTTGCAGGAGAGAAGCCAGTAATGAGACTCCAGTAGCTTCAAATTGCCCAAAGCACACATTCTCCACAGTAGAAATTAACTGGTTATTTACAGCCATCCTCTTACTATATAGTAGTGTGCTATTTCTTTTCCATGGGATATCAGTTTACCCAAGGCCTTCTGCAGTCTTCTGCAGCTGTCAGATCTGAGTGTGAACGACTTTTCTTTATACAATGTGCTCCTTGCTGTTCCTCAACTATTGGGCTAAATGTTTCCTAACTGACCAGATATACCTGGCTCTGACTTGTCCAAGAGACTGGCATTTCCTCTTCTGTGGATGTCCTTTTTGGAAGACAGCTCACAAAGCAAAGGAGTACCCTGAAAATACTATGTTCTTTGGCATTCTGCACCTCTAAATGCAAAAGAAAAATGGAAAGGTTTTGCATTAGTGTTTATTTAGCAGAGACCTACTTTCTCATATTTCATTTGAAGGATGCAATTATAGCTGCACTCATTGAATCCAATCCTAAAATCTCATGAAAATGTGTCCAGACTTGGAAGGAACTCCAGAGATTGTGCAGCTTTTCACCAAAATTTGTAACTGCTTTACAATTCAAGCTTTCAGACCCCATCTGCATGTAAGCCCAGGTTAGTGGCTTATCATGGTTTATCAGGAATAAAGAGCATGCTGGTTGCATGCTGTCAAATCCTACCTGCTTCACTCCTCCCATGGAGTGAGTGGGAGAAACAAATGAGGAAGCTGCATAAAGCTTGTCTTCCTGTGATGTCCAAACCCAGGTTCCTGGGGGCCCTCCAAACCTCCCTTTTATTGCGCATAATGAGGATTTGTTCTCTTGATGCTCTCAGGCAGTCCTCCATGATTCCACATTCAAACTATTTGCACCTTCAAATGTTTTGGGGCAGTCATATTCCTTCATTTCTAACCTGTCCATATCCTGTAACATTCTGCTGAAATCCCATAATTTTTCATATCAAAAATATTCTGGGTTGTTTTTGCCATCATCATCAGCCAGTTTTTACATGCACAGAAACGGAAGATACTAGCATAAGGAGGAAAGGGAGGTTGTATAAAGGGGAGAGAAAAAGCTACGGGTAAGCGAGGGAGAACATCTGACATGATCAGCTCCAGTTGCGTTTTAGTTGAATATGAGGATTTGAAGATCTCCCTGGACAGCAGAATACTGGATGGTGTGCCTGTTCTGTTGGTGAAACCTTGCCCTGGACTGACTGGAAAAGGTCCAGGACTCACTTCATCTTGAAGATCAGAGGACTCTCCACCCCCCATTTTCTGCAGATATACTTCGGGTTGCAGTGAGCCACCTTTGATTGGTAATTATATCTCCTGTTGCAGTTGAAGCCTTGTGGCAACTGATTTGAATTATGATTGAAGCCTTTGTGGAATTTGCTTTGCTTTTGTACTCCATAAAATAGAGTTGTGCCTTTCCCCTTCTGTGAATTTCTGTTCCTGCTTACGCAGTCTGTGAAACCCTAGTAAACCCTCACACTATGTCGGTGCTTCCAAAATTGGCACTGCGTATCATAGGAAGTGTGAACGAGGACCAGCTCCAGGTGGTTCTGTTTCACACAAAAATGCAGTTTTAACCAAGAGCCTCTGCAGGACTGTATTTTAGAGAGAAAACATTTCCATACAGATTGGCTGGCAAATAAATCACCTCTAATGAGGTTTTCGAAATAATTTCCTTCCTAGATAACTCAAGCTCCACAAATGGAACATGTACCACATTTAGCAACCAAACAATGGTTCACATTGCTCACTTGTTCAGATTCTGCCATATTGCCAGATTATACAAGAAATCCCATTTTGAATGTCCCAAATTTCCTGTTATTCAACAGCTGTAGAATTGGCTGCAGTTTTGTCAGCCTGACAGAACAGAACTCTGCTTGGGCAACAAGAGCAAGCGATGAAAATGAGGCCTGAGGCAAACATTCGTAGGAATTCACCACCTGGCACTGTGGCACTAGCACTGCAACATGCTTCTTTGCAGCTCTGTGGTACAAAATACACAAGTGTAGAGAAATTCAGCCACTTTAAAAGGGTACTTTTAAAACAGATTCACAAGGAACTGCTAGCAAGGTAGAAATACCCATATGACATGCAACCCCCACCTGCCTGCATGATTGAAAAGCATTAACGGAGATGTAAAGAAGTGAGGTTTGGGCAGGAAAAGAGATCAAACAACTGGTATTTTATTATTTATTTATTATTGAATTTATATACCTCCCTGTTTATTGCTGAAGGGAAAGTTAGCAGTGTGGGAGCAAACTATTATTATATACAATCATGAAATTGTAGAGTTGGAAGGGACCTTGAAGATCTCCTAGTCCAACCCTCTGCAATGCAGGGATATGCAGGTGTCCCATATGGGGATGAAAGTTTCAACCTTGGCATTATCACCACTGCTCTTTAACCGACTGAGCTATGCAGGCTGAGCTGACTAAACTATAAACTGCCCAGGGTAGAGATGTGAACCAAGTTCAAGTTTTTCTAAATTACAAAATATCATGTAATTCACTATTTTGTGCCCTCATTGAAGTGAGCACACACTGAGTGAGATTTTGCAAGCACTTGCTGGGTTATGATGCCCTGGACCAAGCCATTTTCATTTTTTAAAACCCCCATTTTTTGTAATATTAAATCTTCATCTTTTCCATATGCATATATACAGTCGTACCTCTGGATATGGAATCTTCCGGTTACGGCCATGGCAAACCCGGAAGTGTATACTTCTGGGTTTCGCTGCATGTACAGAAGCGCTCTGTGTGCCTTGTGCATGTGCAGAAGCACTCAATCATGCCACACGCATGCGTGGAAGCACACCTCTTTACATATTTTCAGGGTGTGAACGGACCCCCGGAATGAATTAAGTTCATATCCGGAGGGTCCAGTGTATTACAAGTCTGTAGTAAAAGTATGTAAAATTAGGCAACCCAAAATGTGTTATCAGTTACAGTGGTACCTCGGGTTAAATACGCTTCAGGTTACATACGCTTCAGGTTACAGACTCTGCTAACCCAGAAATAGTACCTCGGGTTAAGAACTTTGCTTCAGGATGAGAACAGAAATCGTGCTCCAGCGGCACGCCGGCAGCAGGAGGCCCTATTAGCTAAAGTGGTGCTTCAGGTTAAGAACAGTTTCAGGTTAAGAACGGACCTCCGGAACGAATTAAGTACTTAAACTGAGGTACCACTGTACTGTTATTATTATTAGTAATGCAGCAAAGCTTGCAGAAAGCTTAGGTCCAAGGTGTCTGCAAGACCAGATTCCCTCATACAGACCTGCCTGGGTTATGAGATCTTGAGCGGGGCTTCTCTCGGTCCCACCACTCTCCCAGACATGCTTGGTGGAGATATGGGAGAGGGATAGGGCCTTCATGGAGGCTGCTCCCAGACTTCCTCCCTAGAGAAGCTAGACTAGCTTTCTCGTTGCCCTTATGCCAGCAGGCCTTTGGAAATTGACTGCTTTTAATTAAAGAGCTGGCATAGTGCTGGTTTTATTGTAATTATTGGTATGTTTTAAACAGATGTTATATATGTATATAGTTTTCATTCTTTAATTGTATTTTCATGATTGATTTTTCTATATTTTTAGTAGTTCTTGTTTTTAGCTGTAAGCTGCCTTGAGTCCTGTTAGGGAAAAAAGAATAATAATAATACAGATTGAACTCTCACACATCAGCTGATGGAAGGAGGTTTCAACCCTCAAGGATCTCAAAGCCGAAAGCAAGATTTAAACACAACTTTGTCCACCAGCTGACTATCTCATTAAGATGTAAGATGACTGGCAGGTAGATGGCCCCTCCCACTAGTGACAATAGGGTGGTGGAGACCTGGTCCACTGGACCAGAAATGTTCCTTACCTGTGCTCTAAAAAAAGCTGCCAGTACTCCATACCAGAATGTATAGTCAGAAAAAGCGCTGAGGGTAAATATACATATATAAGGAAGCGATTGTGGATAAGCCTGTTGGCTCCACCCCTCCCCACATGTTCCTACCTCTGTTCCTGAGGCCTCCCAGGCACAGCCAGTCTGAAAAAATGCTTCAGATGGAAGATGCTATGTGTTTTGGGACTTGTTTTTCCTACCACTACCACTACTACCACCCTTCTCATTCCTACTGTTTTATTGACATTATTTTGACAGAAAAGTGTGACTGGGCCAGAGAGGATTGCCCAATACGCCAGTACATTCCCCCTATGGCAGCCTCATAAAGGTGGATCTGATGATGCAATTAACAAAGCTTTTCTGGCAGCCTGGGTTCCCATGCCAACCATATCAATATTCACAGTTGATTTTTATTTCCTCTTGCCTCCTTGTTTTTGGGGTAACCTGTCCATAACACACTATTAACGCTTTCAGCTATTCCCGCAAGAAAAGGATTTCCTGTTCAATATTTTCATAGGCTCCCTCCCTCCTGTTGTTTTCTGAAGTGATCTTATAATATTCTTTGTTGACTCTGTGTTATATCTCCCTTCCCTGTAGATCTTTCTACAGCCACAGAAGGAAATATTTCATGTCCTTTCCTCAGTATTTACAGTGTTCTTGCTCCTGTCAGTATTACTTCTAGTTATAAGATCAGACAAATCATATCTCTGGCTTTGCCTTTACAGCATTTCTTTATAGCTCTGAAGATGGGCTCATTGCTTCATGTTTATGTACATTCATTGCCCCCCATATATTCCCTTTCTGATGTGTATGTAGAGGTCTATGCCAAACTGAAGGGCAAACAATAAAGGTGCCAACAAAATTAAGAATTGCCCAATCATTCTTTTGCCAAAGTCTGTAGAAAACCCACTGCTGAAAATGTTGGGGAGTTTCCTATAACTTTCCTATCTAAGCTGCTGCAACATTTTGGAGTGATATAATAGCTAGAGGTTGCTATTCAGCCTGTAAATCAGAATGGCACACCTTTTTTTGTTGAAACACAAAATGGGAACCCCATTCCATTGATTTCCTTAACTCAATCCCAAAGTCCTGCTGTGATATGAATTCTGTGGCATTGCACAACACATTCGGCTATTGGTCCTGAACCACAGTCCTTTTTGCGTGTGAGTTTGGATTGTCTTTTTAAATACGCTGCAGAGAAAAGGAAAATTTTGAGTTCCTGCCATTTAGGAATGCTGTTCATTTATTTAGGATATTTGCCCCAAGGTGGTTTGCTCCTTTAAAGTACTGTAACAAGCAAACATCCCAAATTATTGAACAACAGAAGCCTTCTTCAGATGATGCATATACAATACAGCATATATGGGGGGAGGGCATTGTGCAGCAGGGACAAGCCTGATACCCCTGTCCCCTCCATCAATGTTTCTGTCACCTTCCTACTCCTAGATTTCCCAAGGTGCTACGGCTTCCTTCTTCATGTGATGGTGACAGGGGCAAGTGAGTGGCAGGTTGAGGCAAGCAAGCATGGGGCCAAGTGCATTCAAATCCCTGCTCCTACTGCCTGAGGCACTTATTTTATTTATTATACAAAGGTATAAGCCACTACGCAGCTTGAAGTACCACATATTTAAAAAATGAAGTACAAATAAACTTTTAAAAGCAACAACACAGTTTCTACAAAATCTAACAAAAAACCCCAAAGCAATTTCTACTGATGTGCAACTAATCATAGATTTTAGTTGTGAACCTTTATAATCACCAGTATTTATGTCCCTTCTCTGCACACACATTAGCAACACACTGCAGATCTATCTGAGTCCCTTGTGGACAAAGGTGCATATATTGAATGAATGGAGAAGCCCACATGTATGAGAGTTTATATGCCTATCTGAGTGACCATGGAACTTTGGATCAGCGTGATATATTTTCCCCCTTTCCATTTTATGTACATTACATAAGTGTCAGCAGTTGGTTGGGTTCCCCTCCTTTCATGCCATAGAAGTACAAATAATGGTTTTCAAACACCAGCAGGTTAAAATGTATACTGCAAGATGCCACTAGCAGGAGCAATTGATAAAATTTAGGTAGCATGTCAGGGGTTTTGTGCACACAGTTTGCATCTGTTAGATCATGAGGATTTGTTGGACATGTGGGAACAATGAGGGCTACATACTGTGATCTGATTTTTTTTTATTCAAGGGTATTTGCATAGCAGTTGGAGGTACAAAGACACTGGGCATTGGAAGACCGAGATGCTTACTCCTAAATAAATCACGGTTTATTTAACATGTATTTTAAGTAGTGCTGCAACCAGCTGTTTAGCAGAGATTCAACTCTGGGATACAAACTCCTTTAGGCTTGCAAGCTTCAATGCCATGCCCATCATATCTAGAATAATAATAATAATAAAGTCCAGTAATCTAGCTGCCACTGGTTGTACATTTATTTCAGCTTTTTTAAAATCTAAAATTGGGATGTGCTGCAAAAAGACACTGATCTTGCAAAACCAGGAAAAAAATGCTACTCATTTTGGAGCCGTGTGATTAGATCCACCATGCATTCATTTAGCATTCTTCTTACCTTGAATTTCATGGAAGTCAGGGGCAGACAGATCTGTTGGTAATGCATAATGGTAACTTCAGATATGCATTCTTCATGCTGCATTTGTATATGCAAGGTGTATTCTATTCTTCCTCTAATTCGTTACCTTTGAAACAGTGAGGCACATGGAATAGTATGTTGCTTCTAGTAATACACCAAAGGTGTTTTCAAAGAACAGATGCAGGGCTGGTGTGTTTTTAAGAGTGGGGAAAAGGAGGCTGAACTGCATGAAAAATGTTAATCTTTATCTGGAGCCCCACCCTTTCTTTCCACTGCTCAGCTGATCAGTGGAGGGCATTTGGGGGGGGGGGTATGTACAATTTGGCAGTGGGCCAGAAGTAGCCTGGAGGGCACACACTGAACACCCCTGAAGTGATGTGTGTGTGTGTTTTAAGAGCATGTTTCTTGGAAACTATGCATACTGACTGGAAAATATTCACATTGGCCAGAAAATGTACAAAATCAACTGGGATTTGCACATTCCCTGAAGTCCACTGGAGGTTATGTATCATGGCAACCAAACATGCAAAATTCAAGTGATACATGCACATATGCCAGGCCTGTTGGAAATTATGTATATTGATGGGGAAATGTGCACAATTCCCACTTTATGGACAGATTACATGCACATTTTTCATCAGTCCTAGTGAATGTGCACATCTCGTTTGAACTGGTTTTTATATACAGTATATTAACTGTTCCCTGATGTTGGGAAAGATGGAGGGCACAAGGAGAAGGGGACGACAGAGGACGAGATGGTTGGACAGTGTTCTCGAAGCTACCAGCATGAGTTTGACCAAACTGTGGGGAGGCAGTGGAAGACAGGAGTGCCTGGCATGCTCTGGTCCATTCGTTCACAAAGAGTTGGACACGACTAAATGACTAAACAACAACAAAACAACATATTAACTGTTCAACTTACATTGCAGAGAGAGAGCATATTATATAGAGCATTCTATTGATTGTGTTCCTTTTTCTATCTCATTTTTGTATGTTACTTTATTTGGATATAAACCATTCTAACAGCTGTTCTCTGAAGTGGCACAGAAACGTAAGAAATAAAAAATGCTTAAGCTTCTAATGGGAAGTGTTTAAATACAGCCCCTCCCAAAATCTTGCAACAATCTTCAATGAACTCCAGCTAGATCAATGATATTTTAATCATGAATCTATCTCACTTTACAACTTTGCATTATGCAACCAAACTGAAATTAATAAATCCTCAGCTCTATGGCCCTCACATTAATCCATATTGATATTTTCCATGCTTATTATTTCTGCTTTTTCTAGCACAAGATATCCAATACTTACAGCAGTGGCAATTGACAGTTACATTTGCTGTCTAATAAGATCGTGTATTGATATATGACCAGCCAACTGAATAATAAACGGATTTCTTCAGAGGATACATGGGAAGCAAGGAAGATTACTTATTTGCCTCATTTAATTCTATTGATAAAAACTGGTCAAGAAGTATACTTGAATAAAAGCTATTCTGTATGCAGGGCAAGATACAAGTTGTATGTGTAATGCCACTGGCACATCTAACCCAGTACTGTCTACTCTGGCTGGCAGCAGCTGACCATGATCTCAGATCTCCAGGGTTTCAGGAGTCTTTGCTTCTTCTGCTACCTGACTGAAGATGCCAGGGATTTAACCAGTGATTGTATGCTGCACCACTGAGCTGTTGCTGTTTCATGGTAAGGGCATGAGAAGATCAAGCCAATGACCCACCTAGATGCCCATGGGAAACTCACAAACAAGACCAAGCGCAAAAGCACTATCCCCTCCTGTGGCTTCCAGCAACTTTATTTAAGACTAGCAGTGAGGGTTGAGTCAGCTCCTTTAAAAAGTCCTGTTGACTCATAACAAGTGAAAAGCAAAAGCAAAATTAAGCCATTGTTTCATTGTAAAACTGCTGTTTACCTGAACCCCAGGGTATATCACAGACAGTAACAAATCATATCTGGATTCATTTAAGCTCATTCTTTCTTCTTCCATTTTTATTATTTTCCTCATTGTTTTAAGACTGTAACCCTCTCTGAAAGTCCATGATTTCTAGATTTCAAATGGGACGGGTTATGTAGGGGAGGGAGATTCTTTCTGCATGTTTTAACGAATCTCTCTAGACACTGGTGGAGGAAGAGGGGTCCCCTGGCAGCGTGATCCCCAGGGTGCCATTGTGGCTGCCTGCCCCCACTGGGTGCCCCGCCACTGTAGGTGGCGTGCCACGCCCCCAGGACACGCACCAGCCCCATCCCCGCCTGCTCTCTGCCCCCCCCATGCCAGAGCATGAAGCTCCACCACTGTCTCTAGATCAGCCTTTCTCAACCTTGGATCCCTATCTGTAGTTGGGCTGCAACTCCTGTTATCCCTACCTGTTAGGACCAGTGGTCATGGATGAAGAGAGTTGTAGTCCAATCACACCTGGGGAGCCAAGGTTGAGAAAGTCTGCTCTACAGTTAAAAAATATTCAAACCCCTAATGGCTTTGAAGCAGGAACAGAGCATCTTTAGAATCACTTACACCACCTAGGAGTTAAGATCGGTATCAGAGGCCCCCTGTTATGTCCCATCAGCCTCAGAGGTGCAAAAGATGAGGAGGCGAAAGATACTAGGTTATCTCCATGGTGATGCCTAGATTGTGGAAAGCCCTTTCTGAAAAATAGCTGCCTTCTTTTGCTAGCTCTTTGGTGCACAGCTAGCATCTTTTTGTTCCTGCAAGCTTTTAATCGCTGAACTCTGTGGCTCTGTAATGATATTGATTTCAGGCTCTGTTTTAATTGCCATTTTACTGTTGTTGTTGTTGTTGTTGTTGTTTTATCCTAGTGTTTGTCCCGAACAACATCTGAGTTTGTAGTGGTGGCCCATTCACATACTGTATAGAAGTGATCAGGTTTGGCCACGTTTCTTGATTCATTTTGATTCATTAATCAGTTTTTCTAATCAGGTCCCCAACCCATACATAGGCACAGCATAGCTCTAAGCAGCAAACATCAGAGTTCTGACATTTGTGGAGGTTGAGTAATCTGGAAGGAAATCATCTCCAGTGTTGAACAACTTCTCTGAATCCCAACTAATGCTGTAATTTGACTGATTTTATTAGCTGCAGCCTTCTCTCCACACACACAAACCCCGCCATAAAATCTCCTTGGGAGGGAGGGTACATCATCACATTGTTCCAAGAAATGCTTGCAGTTCTACTTTCAGTGCACACGGCAGCTGCTCTTGCCTGTTAAAAAGGAAATAAAATAAAATAAATTAAAGCAGTCTTTGGGTCACCTCGTAACTTCAACTACCTTTTGGGGTGTGTGTAAGAATTCTCAGAATTCTTTGGGGTTTTTTGAAAGTCCATGAAGTAATGCAGGAGAAGGGCAGAACAGACTTCAAAAGGAACACATCTGAAAGTGACATGAACTGGAATGTTAATGATTTGCCCATCAGTGCTAACCATAGTTGGCCATGACATCCAAACCAACAAACTATGGTTTATGTTTGCTCTTCAAATCAGAATTGGAGGCTCACGGGGAGAATTGTTACTTGGAGGCCAATTACTTCAGCGCTTACTGGTGATAACAATGGAACTAAGTAGTGCTTATCTCATTTGTAAACTGTCCTATTAGAGCATAATTACACAACAGACTTCAACCAGTTTAGCAGTCATCCTCTTGCCAGAGGGAACAATAGGAACTGAAGATCTGTGAAGGGGTAGGGGGCTAGTGATTTTCAATAAGTAATTCTCAACATCTTTTGCAAACTCAGTTACCTGGAAGCCATGAAAGTTAAACGTATATAAACAATATAGATATATACATAGTGTGAATAGGTCACTAAAAATTAAATTCTGTTAATTTGAAGAAACCTTAAAAGTATCAACTTCAAGTATATTTACAACCATAGTTGTAATGGATAAAGGCTACATGATATACAGGCATTTATTGTAAACCAGAAAACTCTCAATCTTATAGGATGCAAGCTCATTTTTCTAATAAATAATTTTTTGAAGAAATTGTTCCTATTATTGGGCAGAAAGCATCATGGGAGACAGAAGTATTCCAACACAGGTGAAACATTTAGCAGACTCTAGAAAGTAGTAGTTTGCAAAGTGCTGTCTAAGGTCACTAGCTGACAAGGTCAAGCATTGGATTTAATCAAATTAATTTTGCAGCAGGAGGTTTAGCCGCAGTTGTAAGACAGAGCAGTCATATCAGGTAAGGAATGCTAAAAAAAATAATAAAAGCAGCAATATGTCTTCAGCATAAAGTGAAATATATTGCTCACAACCATATTCATCTTTAAGGGAATTATGAAAAGCTTTAGGAAGTATTATTTTTAAGTGCACCTTCCAGTGTCACTGGGTGGTAATGCAAAGCAGTTTGTGATGTAGCTTAGTCTGAGTGCAATCTCTGGTAACAGTTTAAGGTGATTATATCAGTGATATGCTGATGCAGCTAACATGAAAGGCTCAGAACTTTGGCTCTGTATTTCTATTTAGAAGTTTGTCTTATGTTGGTCTAAGTTGACTGTGGCCTGTTTCAGGCTTCCTTGAAGTTAATGGCACCTTGCCTTTGGTGTCAGGGAGCACTAGGAGGCAGGACTAGAACTCTGACATTTGCTTTGCTATTTCTAGCCATGGGACTTGGAAGACAATTATGTGTTGGTGACCTTTTCATCTGCAGTGATAAACAATCAAAGGCTTGAGATGAGAATAGACTAGAGCCTAGCAGAATACTGGCTATTTCAGAACAAGATACGAACTTTACTTTTCCTTCCATCTCCTTGCCATCTGTACCTTTCCTTTCTGCTCATTCTCTCTTACCTGGATTTGCTTCACCTGTCTTCTCTGGACTGTTTTCTTAATTCTGTTTGGCCACTCCCTCTTCAAACTTTTCTTTCATGGCCCCCCTCCATCTGGTCCACATCTCCCTAACTACCCGCTTCTAGGGCCTTGTTCATTTGCCTCCCTCCCTCCCTGCCTGCGCTGTCTGCTGAGCAGCCTGGCACGGCAGCTAAGCCAAGAATGCAACACTTAAAAACCAATGGACAAACAACCGGGACTATCCCTAGTAAGCAAAAACTGTTTGAGCATTTGTGATATACAGTGGTACCTCTGGATGCGAATGGGATCCATTCCGGAGCCCGTTCGCATCCTGAGCAGAATGCAACCCATGTCTGCGTGTGCGCGGGTCGCGATTCGCTGCTACTGTGCATGCGCGTGATGTCATTTTGAGCATCTGCACGTGCGCGAGCGGCGAAACCCGGAAGTAACCTGTTCCGTTACTTCCAGGTCGCCATGGAACGCAACCTGAAAACGCTCAGCCTAAAGCATATTTAACCCGAGGTATGACTGTATGTAGTATGGTATGTATTTGAAAGAGTGATGAAGGTACCGGTACATTGTATGAATGGATTATCTGTACATAAGAATGTACAGATATATTTAATAGCAGCGTAGAATTGTAGAGCTGGAAGTAACCCTGAGGACCATCTAGTCCATGGGTAGGTAACCTAAGGACAGGATGCGGCCCAATCGCCTTCTCAATCCAGCTTGTGGGAATCAGCGTGTTTTTACATGAGTAGAATGTGTCCTTTTATTTAAAATGTATCTCTGGGTTATTTGTGGGGCCTGTCTGGTGTTTTTACATGAGCAGAATGTGTGCTTTTATTTAAAATGCATCTCTGGGTTATTTGTGGGGCATAGGAATTTGTTCATTCCCCCTTCTCCCAAAAAAATGTAGCCCGGCCCACCACAAGGTCTGAGGGACGGTGGACTGGCTCACAGCTGAAAAAGGTTGCTGACCCCTGATCTAGTCCAATGTAACTGTCCCACATGGGGATCGAACCTGTGACCATGTTATCAGCACCACGCTCTAATCAACTGCATACCCTCCAACATTTCTCCAATGAAAATAGGGACATCCCATTCCATAATAATAGTTTTATTATTACTGGGTTGCCCCAGCCACTCTGGGCAGCTTCCAACATATATAAAACATTAAACATTAAAAAAAATCTTCCCTATACAGGATTGCCTTCAGACAGCTCAGGAGTCGAATAACTCCATACCCTCCAACATTTTTCCAATGAAAATGAGGACATCCTACCATACCCTCCAACATTTCTCCAATGAAAATAGGGATGTCCTAAGGAAAAGCAGGACATTCTGGGATCAAATCAGAAATCGGGGTGGCTTCTCTAAATCCGGGACATCCCTGGAAAATAGGGACACTTGGAGGGTCTGCAGCTGAGCTCTCTCCTCTTTGTCCGAGTTAATGCAGATTTTTATTCTTATGAGTGTTAAAGTCATGCCTAATTTAACAACTAAATGTACATGGTGTATTTAAACACAATAATTTTTGTTTTAACTTTTTCTTCAGCTGAAATGACTTCCTAATTGTGTTTTTTAATTTTATTGCTTGTTTACCTTTACAGACACCTAAGGCAGTCACAATCAGATTGAAATTATTATTTGCCATTATGAAGCTGGAATTTTTGTTTCAACTAGGGTAAATTAAGAATGGATTATTTGTTTTTGCTCTTCAGTTTTCAAAAGACAACTTCAGTGTCAAAAGTTTAATAAAAGAATTAAGCATTAAAATCATACCTAGTTTCCATATAAAAAACAGAAATGTTGACATGTACAGGAAAAATAACAGTTGTTGGAAATTACTATTTTAGCTTATAGCACAAAAAGTTATCTTAATATTTAGAATTTATATAATGAATTTCAGGTATTCAGTGTGAATAAACTATAGTTTCTCAGTGATTCATGAGAACCTTGTAAGGAAGGCCAATCTACAAAGAGCGTGCTAGATGCTGTGAATCTAATTTTAAATATTTTTTACATAATTATATTAATTTTTCAATTAATAAACATATATTTGTGCATTTTTTATTTTTACCTGAAGGGATGAAAACACATTTAGAAGCTCATTTTCAGCATAAATGTTCCTCAAAACCTTGCACATGCATATATTAAGCTTGATTTATATGTGTGTTCTTTTTGTCAGATAGTTTGTGAAGAGGAAAAAATAATCCAATAAGAATACAGAAACTGCCCCATATGATTTCAGAATTTATATAGATTCATATAATGAATGTTGATAGTGGCAAGCTAGTGAATGACCCTCAAGTTAAATGCTTCTCTCAAGAAAAAAAAATTGAGTAGCAGATAAATTTGATGAGGATCATAACCTATTCATAGATAATTTATACCAGAATGAAAGCTTTTAAATAAACTATGCACAACAAATAACTTGAGTCTCTGGGATCTGTGTGTGCTTAAAAGTGGTGAGTTCTAGATTTTACTATATTGTGCAGCATTCTAGATGACTAATAAAATGCCTATTATCTGAATGGGTGAACTGTGCACAGGGGCAAGTATTTATATTGCTGGGTCTCTCTATGTGCTCTGTTGCAAAGTTTAAAGTAGGGAAATGAAATGGACAACCTACTGTTTCTTCTTGTTCAGTTGGCAACTATTGGTTTCTCTCTGCGTTCACCTGCAGTTTCTTCTGCCCCCTGTCCTTGTAGAGGGAGAAACCTGGACTTGCACCATCCATTAATCAGAAGCCTCATCAGCCAGCCCCTAAATCCACCTGTGGCCTTGTGCAGGCTTAGATTGTGAGGCTTTGGCCAGCGGCTTTGTGAGGCTTCGCTTTTTGAATTCTGTGCAAAGTACTTTGATTCTTTGAAATGCTAGAGAAATAAACACTGGGTTCTTTTAACACTTACTGGGGAAAAGGGTATAATACTGTAAGTAAACCTTCCCCAGTATATTCCTCATCCCCCGCTCAATGAAGGGCTTCTCAAAAGTATGCTGTGCATGGTGGAACTGTCCCCTTGTCTCACTAAAACTATTAGAATAGAATCGTTAGTGAATTTACAAGGTACAAGCATAAAGCCTCTTTGTTAAAAGAGTCATCCAATGAAATGAAATGAAATAAAGCAGGGTAGTAGAATTTTCTTTTCTTAATTGCAGTGCAATAAATTCATATAAATTAGTACATAGTACATAGACAAATCTATCTATGAAGGCATGGTCTTTTGAATTATTACTTCACATGTTTCAAGGTGGAGCAGGTTTCAGAGAGAAACTTTTGTGAGACTGCCTAAAAAAGGGGGGGGGGATTGAGGGCTCCGATAATTCTGCCACTCAGAATAAGGACATTTTCACACAACATAAGTGCATCTTATTCTTGTTTACAGAAGCTCAGAAGTTTATGAAGTTGACATCATTATTTGATTTTTTGCCCAAACTGGGGAAAGTCATAACAAGGATTGCAGACAATCTTCCGCACTCTTTATTAGAGACAGTGTTTTTCCCCTTGGGGGTATGCATACACCTAAACATTTTGTGAATCTTTGTACTTTTGTCCATTTACTGTATTTATTTCCCTCAATTTGAACTATAAAATAGTGATTTTCTTGAGTCAAAATGAGAGTACCCCTAAACATTTGGGGGGGGGGAGCACTGATTAGAGAGTAAGCTCTCCTGGATAGTGCTCTTACTACTCTATTTGCATGCTAAGCAACACTCAGGAAAAAAGTATAATGGAATACTTTCCAGGAAGTATGTTTTAGACTTGGGTTGTCAAAGTGCCTTTAAGCATTTCTGGCTCTGCGTTGTGAATGCAGTCCCTAGATTGGCTGCAATGGTTCTTTTCCACTTTCTCTGTCCCGAATCAACATTCCCACGTGAACACCAACAGCATGACTCCAAGGAACTCCCCACTATATTGCGGGAAAGTACCCTTCTGTTATCAGGATATGTACTTAACTTCCGTGAGGGGTGCAAGGTCCTATGGTTCTAACGGGTACCAGTTGCTGCTGTTTTGAGGGCGGGGGCTATGCATAGAGTAAAAAAAGAAACAAAACACATACACAAACACTGAGGGCAACAGGAGGAGGAAGTGGAGGGTGATTTGCCAACTCTGAGGGGAAGCCACTTTCCTCATAAGCGGGGTCTCGTGCGCATTTGGGGGCAGCCACTGGCTCCTCAAGCCAGGCGGACAAAACTCCCCCATGCCAAGCGCCCCTCCCCCCCCGACTAAACCGGCTACTAGGCTAGTAGTACTAGCCACGACGGCAGCGTTTGCCACTGAAATGCCATCTGGGGAAGGGCAGCGGGAGAAAGAAAGGGGGGGGGCGGTCGCCAGTTGCCCTCGTGTCCTGCCCGCGGTTGTGCCCCTGTGGGAAACAGGATGCTGGGCTAGATAGGCCTCGGGGCTCCTCTCGCGCTCTCTCCAGCCAACCCCCCCCCCCACCCCTCGCGCAGCCGGTCAGTCTGAGGGGAGCGCTGCTCGGAGAGCGACACCGGCGGCAGCATCTGCACAGGGAAAGACGCCACAGAGAGAGAGAGGCGGGGGGGGGGGGAGACCGCGCTCCCTCCTTTTTCCTCCTCTCCCCCACCTCCCCAATCTCTCTTCTCCTTCCGTCCTGCCTTTCTTCCCTCTCTTCTCTTGCCTCCCCCCCCCCACAGTTCTGTCTGTTCTTTTCCCTCATTCACTTAACGCCCCCCACTACACAATATACCGGACACGCCAAATCTCCCTTTCTTTCTGTCTTTCCAACCCGCCCCCCCCCACAGCCCTCTTCCCCTCACGCGCACAAGCGCGCGCGCAGGCACCACACACACTCACACACGTGCGCGCGCGCGCGCCTGCCTAGCTTGGGCTCTAGCCTCCCTCTCCGCTTCTCTTTTTTCCTGTCATCTCCCATCAGCTCCTGTCTCTTATGAACCCGGCACGTTGACTTGCTTCGCTCTCCCTTCTCTCTCCCTTCTCTCTCTTTCTTTCTCTTTCGCCCTCTTCCACCCCCTCACACCTTCCTTCCTCCCTTCCTCCCCTCTTCCCTCCCCGCCCCGCACCTACTTACCTTACACCCCCTTTTCACACTCTCAGTGCACCTGAAACAAGAACAGCGGCGGCGGCGGCGGCGGCAACAACAACAACAACAGCCGCCACCACCAGCACCAATACCGGCGAGCAGCATGTCCCGAAGGAAACAGAGCAAGCCCAGGCAGATTAAACGTAAGTTTCCCTCAAGAGTGCGGGGGGGGGACGGGGACGGAAAGGCGGCGAGGCTTCTCCCCAAAGGGTGCTGCTGCTGCTGCTGTTGTGCGTGTGTGTGTAAACGTAAAAATGAACCGAGAAATTAATAACTTCGGGATGAGGGGAACCAGGTCGAGGAGAAGTGGCAGCGCCCTGCGGTTGAGTTTCGGACGGCGCCTACTTGTGTTTTCGAGGGCTGGGGGGGGTTGTCGCCTTTAAAACAATAAAAAGAGCTCTGCTTTTGGACTCCTTAGCCACGGAGGTTTTCCCTGCAGAAAAGTTGGCGTTGAACTTAGCGCGGAAGGAGTTGTTGGGCGGGGAAGGGGAGAGGGAGAGAGAGAGGGAGGAAAGGGGCTTTGCTTTTCTCTTTCTTTCAGGTAACTTGTTTTCTTTCGCTCTCTCGAAGAGGAAGTGGCGCTGGCCGGGCAATGCCTCTGGCAACCGCGCTGGAGCCTGCAGGCGGTGCTTGAGGGAGAACTTTGGAGGGGCAGAGCGAGGAGAACCGCGGTCGCGGAGCGCGTGCAGAGTTCCAAGCCCCTAAAAAAACAAAAGTGGCGGGGGGGGGGGAGCCGATCTGCGGGAGCTCTTCTGCTTATTGTGGAGGCCATAAACTTCGCGTGCGGTTTCTCTGGGGGATTTTTGCAGTCTCCAGCTGGAGGAGAGAAAAAGCAACAACCAGCCGCCCGTCTCTTGCAAACAAACAGAATTCTATAAATCCGTTTCTTTTCGAAGAGACGAAACGGTGCAAACTCTTTCCAGGGAAGCGATGGCTTCTAAACGCTGGCAGGCAAAGCTATCCCATGCTTGGATCTTTAGGAATCGCCCAGTACAAATGGGAGTTTTTATTAGAAAAGAAGTGTATTGAGAAGGTGGAGCTGGTGGTTGAATAATTCTGCTCTTTGTAACACCCCTTCCCCGAAATCTCCAACAAAATCAGACACATTCCCTTGTGATGTCAAC
>NC_138031.1:21655209-21920209 GCF_964106645.2 Podarcis pityusensis | reverse complement strand
AGCTTCTTCTCCCTGTATAGAAGCTTATTTTTGTTTATGGTTGTAAGGAAAGGGATGCAATTAAATGAACACACTTGAATGTGGAAATGTCATACCTGAAACAGAGACATGGGCTCTTTAAAGGTATTAGCATAAATCTAGCACATTTGTTTATTATGTTTCAAAATCAGTCACTGGTATCTCTGCCACAGGTAACAATTGACTTTTCAGGCTTCAAGTTAATAGCCTTGTCTCTTGCTTGTAAGGATCAATATTAGTATTAATTAATCACCATTATCAGTCCTAGGATCTGGTTCTATTTGTTGTTACATCAGCAAATATCAATATAGAAAGTAGACTCTCTGATCGTCATGGCAACTTCATCTCTTGGGTCAAAGAAAGTTTATCTTATCTGTGCATGGAGAGTGGCAAACTGTTTAGGGATCTAGTTTGAACTCTAAGAACATTGATTTAGTTTTTGTTTGTGAATAGAGGCTGAATTTCAATCACAAGGGATAGGAAAGATTTAAATATTAATGCCCAGAGGTATGTCCAAGAGGGTGTCATGCTATTACTGTCAGATTGTCTTTCTGAGATGACACAAAGGGGGAAGGAGAGAGAATTGTGTCATTTGGATTATTTCAGGCACAGTAATATGTGCATTTAACAAACATGTCTAGAATGAAAGTGTGCTAATTCCGTTGTTTTTATAGAGCAGTATTATTTTATCTTGAAAGTCTGCATTTGGTTTTGAGGCATACTGATGTATAGAGGTGACAGTGTTGGGTGGAGTAGGAAGGTGTTTTGTTAGGCACTGCCAGGTAGAATTCATTAAAAAAGAAAAAAATGGGAAGACGACAAATCAGTTTTCCTGATACTTGTGGAATAATGACAAGCAAACAGAAACTAGAGGCAATCTGAATAATATAGCCTAATCAGTTAGATGTACCCTTGGAGATTGCTGAACTGATAAAAGTATTTCATGAGCCTGTAAAAACGAAATATGAATTCCACTTTGTTGCTATTCACCTTAATAAAATATTGATGTATAGCTCTGTTGAAAATCTCTCCAGGGCATTGGTGTTCATATATACAGCACTTTGTTGAAATATTGACATACAAACACATCACTTTGTTGAGACGTACAGCTCAATCTTTAGGAAGCTCTGAACATCAGCCAGCCCTAATATGTGTAGTCTTGTTTAGAAGTGCATGTAAAATTCCCACACTCATTTATCCTTCCTTGTGTGTTTCCTTCTGCAAAAGCCTTGTTAAAAACATTATTCAGGTAGAAGGTATAAGTAGTGTTGTTACTTGTAATAGCTTCTCATCCACAAAACCACCCATTTTGGGACTAATGGATATATATAAAATATAACACCGATGGAAGTATGCATGGTGCTTATAAGTGGCAAATGACTCAGTTCTTGGTATTGACATCTTTTCATTGATTTCTTAGTTTTATCTAATGCCTTGAAAAGGTATTGCCATCGTGAGTTGGTAACAGCTGTGGATGGCTGTCACCAGTTTAATTCCCCTCCCCCCGTACTGAATTTAATCTGTTTAGAAGTAAACATACAGTTTGCAATGTTCAGTTCTACCTACACATGTTTGAACAAATTCAAGAAGTGATATATAAAATTGTTTGGGGGGGGGGCATCCAGTAAAATATTTTCAGTCTTCGGTTCTAGTGGTGAACCCTCCAGTCTTGCAGCCGTTACAACATTGGTATGTTGAGGAATAGGAAAGGAAAAGAGATATTTCTTCAAGGTTAGGATTGTATTAATATTCTGTTACTTTGCAGTGTGCTTGAATATTTCTGCTTACTCAGATGAGTGTCTCTCTCAGTCCATTCTTAAGGGTCTCAGAAAGTAATCACTGTATTAGGAAACAAAAACTTAAGAATACATACAATATAAAAACTCTTAACCTGAGTTTTGTATTGCATTAGGAAGAAGCTTGGGCTCAAGCTTTTGCAAACCATCAGAAGGACATTCAATCACAGTGAAGAAGTTACTGGTAGAGACCTTCTATTTGTCCTTGTCATTGAAACTTGATTGTATCTAAGATTGCATATAGGGAAAGAGGCACCCACTGGCCATTCTAGGCCCAAGTTATTTAGAGCTTGGTAGGAAAATGAAAAGTATGTATTTAATTGACTCCTGTGTTTCAAAATATCACTGAATAGTTGTTTTTTACTTCATTTGCATTGTTCAGTAACCACAGACTCTATATTGGGACTTTTTATCTTGCGTCCAATGTGGTTTCTTATTTTAACACAAATAAATGTTACATTGATTATTATGTTTACATGGTGAATAAGATTAGTTATGGGTTATTCAGAATAGTACAGGTGTATAGCAGAAAGCGGTTTGGGTTTCCCATCCGAAATTCTTCCTGCATGTTATGTGGAACAATTGCATTGATGAGTAATAGTAATTGTGTTTTTTCAGCCAGACGTCTGTGTTTTAAGCTTTTGGAGGCTATGATTAACTGATAATAAGTTGTGTCACAGGTTGTTTTGAGTTAGTATTTGTACTGGAAATACAGAAGAGGAGAACAGTTAAAAGGTTTTATTCTTATTTGACATTTGAAGTTTCCCCTCATATTATATCATTTTATCCTAAGTAAATTTTGTTGTACTAATATCATTTGAAATTTACTATTTAGTGGTTTTCTCCAAAAAAATATTTCTTGTTAACAGTAATACTTAGATGCTTGCCTTTATTGGATTTGATACATTCGGTATGCACCTTTTGTGTCTTTGACTATATAGCCAGTTGAGTATAACTTCATGTGAAAGTAAGAATATGTGTTCCAGTTTGGGAATGAACACTGAATCACCCAGAAAGTTAAAAAGCTGGGTACTTAAAACAACTTGTTTGTATACAGTTCTACTATATACAGACTGTTTCCAGTGACAATATTCTACCTCAGTCTAGTTTATGTGCTTGCATCCTATTGTATAATATGACGTATCTATGTGATAAAAGGATAGGAATTCATTTTACTTATTAAACTTAATATTACCAATAAACTAACAAACATCATTCTTATATCTGATAAGTGTTAATTATAGAAGAGGAAAGGTTATTTAAAGATTGTTGTTTACAGTTAATGGATCAATTCAAAATATGTTTGTTTATCCTCTCCTAAACATATGACTGCATTTGACCTTTTATTGGGTTTATTTTATATATTTTGCTTTTCAGATTTAATTTTCACTTTATAATCCTCCCCATCTCTGAAATAGATCTTTTCTCTGAAACATCTTTAGATTCTTACATCTTACAAATAGTATCTTCAGTAGTCTTCCAGAACTGGTCATACGTTTTCGGGGCCTGGGCTTGTACCACAATGCTTATTGGTTCTAATATGAAAAATATGAATCCAAAATTTAGTGATGGTGGTATTCTTGAAGCTTTTACTTTTTCAGTCTTCTGATTTTGTATAAAATGTCCTACTTTGAAATTGGAAAGAAATTAATATGCATAATTTTACTTTAGAAAAGCAGTAATCCCAGTTGTTTTTAAATTGAAATACTTAAACTGGTTTTGAACCAGCAACCTTTTACTTTACTTAACATCAGACTCTTAGAGTGCAATTATTTGCATGGTATTTAGAAGTAAGCCCCACTGGGCTACATGGGGTTTACTTCCAGGTAAGTGTGTACAGTACAGGATTACTGCCTTAATTGTAGTAAAATTAGGCACAATCATTGCTCATGTCAGCATTCTGTTTCATGCACTGCAACAGTAATTATAAAAGTCAGAATTAATAATGAGAATATGTAGCACAAACCTTGATTTTGTAAATCTATATATTTATGATTTTATTTAAGGTAACTTTTCATTATGTGCCATATAGAGATATGGAGCACATTGAATAATAAATTTAGGAAGACTTTAAGCTGGTTGTTAAAGGAATCCACAATTGCAAGGGAATATAATTAAAAATGTTTTGATATAGCAGAGAGGTAATTTTTAAAACCAGATTTCTAAAAATGCATGTGCACTGTTAGAAGAATGGACATCTTGGACAAACAAATGCATATTTTGCCATCAAGTTCTTTTAAGCTTCTGAAGTCAGGCCTACAACTGGGTCAGATGATAAGATGAGCACAACAGCAAAAACGAAGAGCACCTCTGATAAAAACTGATTGATTGATGTCTGGCTTCCCTACCATCGCAAGCAGTTGACAGTTAGTTTAGGATCAGATGATTTGGCTTTTGCGATAGATGATGGGGTCTGTTAGGGAAGTCTGAAGGACGTAAAGGTCGTTTTCTGTGTAGTGTCAGGGAATACTGGGTTCCCACAAGGTGGGGCATTGGATTACATTTTTCTTTATCTTGTGCCTTAACTTTTCAAGGTCTGTTAAAATAAAACAATCAAAAAGAAAAGTTCAGAGAAATTTACAATACTGTACAGTACTATGCATATCTACTCAGAATTAAGTTTCATTGAATTCAATGGGACTTACTTCCAGGTAACTGAATATTGCAGCCCTAATTGTGATCATAGCATCTGTACTTGCATAATAAAGTTAAATTCAAACCAGATATTCTGCAAGAATATTATAGACTGACCCTTAGCTTTTGACAGGTTCACACGTAATTGGCCCGAGCATTAAAAAAAAATCTAAGTAGTGTTTAACTGTTATATTTTACAAATTCCAAACACACACACACCTAATATACTTAACAATTGGCTATTATTATTAAGGTACAGCTTTTATACCAACGTTAAGGCTGCAATCCTTAACTCACTTACTAGAAAATAAATCTCACTGAGACATATTTATATTGAAGGACAACAAATTGAAGAACTAGAACATAATGCTGTTCAGCCCAAAAGATTTTCAGGACAGTTACAAAAAAAAAAATGCTGCAACTGTCATAGAACTGGAATGTAGACAGCTCGGATTTGAATTTAGATTTTGGACAGTTTTATACTCAGTGGAAATCCATTATGATGTATCTCTTTACTCTGAGTTTCAAGGGTCAAATCTCCAAAGGACAGTTGAGTTTTAGCTAATGCTGTTGGCTTAATATTGGTAAGATGATTTTTTTCAAGGTGCTGTATTGCTGATAATATTGAATGCAGTCTGAAACATCCTGTAGATTAATTTGGATGGCAGCAGTGTATGTTCTTCTCAGTGATTTGTTGCACCTCACAAAACAATGCTTTCTTAATGTCTAAACTACAGAATAAATTTATTTTTAAAAGCAGGTTTTAAGCAAATTCTTACAATTACTGTTATCCATATGGCTCCTATCTAATGATGTGCACTTCCATAATCAGAAACATGAAATTCAGGTCTGTAAGAATATGACACAGCAGATTTTAGGAAAGCCCCCACCCTTCAATACGAGATTGTATTTATTGTGTCAGATACTTTGTCAACAGTATGAATAATCTATTTAGCATTTAGGTTTCAATGTCTGTCTTTGTAAAATTTGGTTACTACTTCTGCACTAAAAGTTTTTGGCCACAAGCAACTGTTACATGTTTGCAAAGTAAATGATATTTGGCAAAGGTATGTGCTTTTATTTGATAAACTATATTCCATGTTGTAAGATGAAGTAAAATACACTAACATCATTTTATTGTAGGTAGCTTCACTTTTGGTTATATACCAGCTCCTCATCTTATTCAACTCATTTAATAGATTTTCACACCTCTCTCTTCCTCTCACAAGACTTTCTTTTGGCAGATTTTTTAAAATGTAAGTAAGAAAAATAGCTTGATAACTCAAGTCTGTTCTAGAGTGCCACACCTCTTATTAGGTAATTGAGAACCATCTAATTATACCCAGAAGAAAATCAGGAGTGATGAATCAAAGAAAGAAAAGAAAAAGTAATGTAGCCAAAATTATCAGGATCAGCTATATTTATAAATGGAAAGTAACAATCAGCTACTTAGATGAACTAGACTGTGTAATTTTATGATTAGCCCTGCAGTGTAGAAAATCTCATTTAAGTGGGAGTATTTGTTGGGGATGTTCTGGCTGGAGTGATTAGCAGTAACAGAAAATGTTACTGGTAAGGAAAAAAGAACACTGAAGCTCAAGTTTGAAAAGCATATTTAGCACACACATTCACAGTATGGCAGACATGTAAAACATTCTTTTTCTAGCTAGGAAATTCTGTTTATCCAGTAGTGGTCAGCTATTGGCAGATTGTTTTTAGAAGTTATAGGAACAAAAATAGAGAGGGAAATATTGCATTGAATATTTATGTTGTTTCATAATAGTGTAACTCTACTAAAGTAAATGGCATTATTGTAAAAGTATTAACATTTAGATTAAAAAAATGGATTGGTTACTTACAGATAGTTCTTAAATATGTTTATTCAGTATTATTCTTCACTGAGTTCAGTGAGACTGAATTCCTCATAAGTATCTTTAGGATTTCAGTCTTTCAGTTCATTTAGCTTGTTTTGTGTACCAGTTGGTCACAAATATTTGGTGTAAAATTTTTTAAAATGTTTTACCTAGGACTTTGTTTTTCAGATGCTATTTGGCCATTAACTGACTGAATACATTTTTTTTAAAAGCTTAATATGTCAAAATGCTTTTCAGTCTTGTAGTTTGATGATCTAACCGTTACACCTTGCTTTTTGTGAGGAAGCTTTTTAACAGTATCTTGAAAATAACTTTCAGGATAAATATTTTTAGCATTTGAAGACTTCTGTCTAGTCTGTGGTGGACATAAATTCCTTTTTCAACAAAACTTTATCTTACAGATAACATAAATGTATTTTATTCCCCATTTTAACCATTATTTTAATATTGAAACCCCCATTTCTAATTATTTGGTTGAGATCCTAACCTATAGAAACTAAAGTTATGTAGCCATTCACTGAAATCACAGTTGCCTTTCTGATTTATTTATGCAAGAAACACAAAAGGGAATTGGAGAAAATATGATAATAAAAAGGTTAACATTTTAAACAACCATTTTAGACATATAGAAGGAGTAGGAAGTGCTGCAGTTCCCTTTTAGAGTACCTTGAGTACCTAGGTTCAGATATAAGCGAGAGAGGGTGATGGTGCTTAATTGCTGGGACCATCTTTCAAGACATTGGTAAAAATCAATTTTAAGTGGTGTATATGAACCTTTGAGAACTCTGTATGTGGCCCCAGTTGATATACTGAAGTGAATAAGTTAAAGCCCAGAAAGAAACCTAGACATCTACTTTATCCACACTGTAGTACTTTCACACTTTCATGGTAAAGGATTCAATACAGTTTAAATTCTAAGAAAACATCCTTTCAGTGTGCAGTAAAATAGCCTGCCTATAGCAAATAACTTTATTTACTCTTTTTTTTTGCTAAAAGATCTGTAGAAGTCCTTCACCAAAGATTAGGATCTTCATTTTAAAATCATAAGTAGACGGATGCTGCTTTCTACAGAGGTAGCTCTGTAGTTTCAACATGTGCGTTGCCTGTTTTATTAACCTCCTACTAGCAGTATGGAGTTTTGTCTTGGAAATATGCTCTGTGTCTTAGATTTCAATGTCATGCTAGTATAGGCACCATGTTGCAGAAAGAAGCTTATCTATCCTATGCTGTTATCCTAAGTTCTGAATTCTGAGCTGCTTCCTGCACCAGAAACAGTTCATCTTTCATATCAGATGTTTTACATTCTGAATGATTTTAAGAATGCCATCAGTTTTCAAATCCAGACTTCTATCCAGATTTTTCTGTTGGTTGTTTTTTTTAATAAAACTGGCCCATCACCAAATGCATTGCCCTTATTATCATCTTATTAAGAATACTATAGCCTTGAATTACTTCCAATATTTTATTTTTAATGTAATTGCCTTATAATATACACTATCATTAATCCTGGGGCAAGTTGTGGAGAGGGTTGTGGCAAGGCAGCTATAGGCATTATTGGATTACATGGATTATCTAGAGACATTTCTGTCTGGGTTCAGATCTGGCTTTAGGACCAAGATGGCCTTGGTCACACTGATGGATCACCTTGATCAAGAGCAAGAAAAGGGGTATGTGACCTTGTTTTCCAACTATGGTCCCAATATATTGCTACTGTTGTTAATTGCCATGTATATGACAAGGCTCTGCTTTCTTGCTTGCTTCTTCTTTTGGAAGGAAGGGCAAAATAGAAAATGAAGGAAGGAAGGAATAAAATATTTCTTTTTGTAGCCTGTGCTATTCTGAATGCACAAGCTAGGTTACATCAGTATAACATCAGGTGATTGACTCGAGCATGGTAAGGCCCACATGTCGGACTTGGTTGATGGAGGAGATAAAGTTCTTGCCTGCCAGCTGGATGCAGTTTCCCACCCCTGATCTGGAGTAAATGCAAATACTGTATTGAGTTTTAGAAGAGCTCAAGAAGTAACAAGAATACAAGACAACATTCATGCAGCACCAGTGTTATCGCAAAAGTGGGGCAGAATACAGAGAGTTGCATGTCTGTTAGTAATGCAGTAGTGTTTTGTACATACCTGTACACATTATAGTAAAGGTGTTCTATAACTGTGGTGGCATTAATTCCTATTTGAACCAATACACTGGCTGTTACTTCTTTGCCATCTTTGCTGCTATGTTACTGTAATTGTTGGGTTAATTGGCAGAATTGCAATTCATTATTTATAATGAAAAACGGGGGGTTATCCGGAGTGGAGTTATGCAGAGGTTTGGAGTACATTGTCAGCAATATGCCGATGACACTCAGCTCTACTTCTCATTTACATCTGCAGGTGAGGCAGTGGAAGTGCTGGACTGGTGTCTTGCCTCGATAACGGACTGGGTGAGAGCCAACAAACTGAAGCTCATTCCAGATAAGACTGAGGCACTGTTAGTGGGTGGTTCCCTAGATCAGATGACTGAGAGATTGCCTGCTCTTGATGGGGTTACACTTCCTCTGAAGGAGCGGGTACGTGGCTTGGGGGTACTAATGGATCATTTGCTGTCACTTGAGGCTCAAGTGGCCTCAATGACCTTCTATCAACTTCTGTTGGTGGCCCAGCTGCACCTTTTTCTAGACAGGGAAAGCATAACTACTGTTGTCTATGCTCTAGTAACCTCAAGGTTAGATTACTGCAATGCATTATACGTAGGACTGCCTCTGAAGACTTCAACAACCAGGTTGCTCACCATGGCAAGTTGGTATGAGCATATTACAATGATGCTGGCCTGAATGCACTGGCTGCCAATTAGTTTTGAGACCCAATTCAAAGTGCTTGTTTTGACCTATGAAACCTTAAATGGCTCAAGATCACAATACCTCAAGGACCGCCTCTTTCCAAATGAATCTACCCAGTTCTTGAGATCATCTTCTGAGACCCTTCTTTGTGTGCCTCTTCCACAAGATGTCTAGAGGGTGACAACACGAGAAAGGGCCTTTTCTGCAGTGGCTCCCCATTCTGCAGTGGCTCCGTTCTCTATACACCTTTAGGTGCCAGGCAAAACCATTCCTTTTTAACCAGGCCTTTGGCTGATTGGCATCCAATGCCCTTTTAAAATGTTTTTTTTGGGGGGGGGTTATTGGGTTGTTTTTGTCTTTATTATGTATTTTGTGTATTTATACTGTGATTTTATGTTGTAATTACCCTGAGACCTGCTTGTATAGAGCAGTATACAAATTTAATAAATAATAATAATTAAAAAATGGAGGGAAGGGATTGGTTCTACATTTAGAGTTAGAACATCATTCAGTACATTTTAAACTTGAAGGGGTAAGTATGTTTGAGGGTGCTGCATGCTGGATCAGGAATAGAAAACACAAGAAACGAGTTATTTTGAATGAATTAAATATTTGATGAAACATTCTGGCATGCTGACAGATGCTGTGTTTTGTCCCCATAGACTTTGCTGGAATGGATTTCCAAAAAAATATTTCTCCATTTGTACTGTGCTTTTTTGCAAATGGTTTGTTTTGGGAACGTCAAAGTGCATTTCTGTGATTTTCTCTAACAGTGGTATACATTTCTAGTTTTTGTTACTGGAGCATTTCTGTGGCCAGGGTTAGCTATTGGTTTCATGAGGGTGTTCCACACAGATGCTTAGTACAAATCTGTTGTGAAAGAGGGCTGAGTGAGGGAATTAAATGTTGGGTGAAGTTAGAATGAACGACAGGCAGAGAAGGTCAACTGGAAAATGGCAAAATGTGTGAGGGACAGAAAAGGAAGGGGAGTGGGCAGGGGTTGGAAGGAGATAAAATACATGAAAATGTATATGTATGTGTATATGTGCAGGTATACACTATATGAATTATTGGGCAGCAATTGTAGTCCTATGTAAATAAATCAAATTGCATCTCACCGTTATAACAAGCAATTAGGGAAGTGTAGTAGATTCTAGGACTTCTAGTTAGAAAAAGGTTAAGTGATTTGAAACTTAGTACAGTGGTACGTCGGGTTACATACGCTTCAGGTTACATACGCTTCAGGTTACAGACTCCGCTAACACAGAAATATTACACCGGGTTAAGAACTTTGCTTCAGGATGCGAACAGAAATCATGCTCCGGTGGCGCAGTGACAGTGGGAGGCCCCATTAGCTAAAGTGGTTCTTCAGGTTAAGAACAGTTTCAGGTTAAGTACAGACCTCCGGAACGAATTAAGTACTTAACCCGAGGTACCACTGTAGTATAGGAGAAGTAAGTTAGAGCATGGTCCATGCTGAATTTGGGGTAGAAAGAATAATAAATTGTTTATTTTGAATGAATTAAATAGGTGGGGAAGGGAAAATATAAAAAGTCTGGGCAAATGTTATCTGTTCACTGGAATATACACATGGTGTCTGTTCCACTGGAGCTATCATGCAACACATGCTACCATTCCATGTTACAAGTACCTAACTGGCAGCCATTACCATCTGCATAGAATGTTAAATGTTAGAAGGAATCTTGAAGGTCAGCTGGTCCAACCACCTTGCTCAGTGCAGGATAAAGGTGAAGCCTTCCTCATCACTCCTTCTGTATATCTCCTTCATAGGGTTTTTGTTCGTTTTGTAATCCTGAAACAAAAAAACCTGTACTGTGTGCTGCTATTTCCTCATAGTGCAGAATGAGCAGAAAAGCTGAGAGAGAGAGAGAGAAAGAGTTTAATACTTTTTGAGTTTGTTGTATTGGAATGATTCAAGCTTTAGGTTACTATTGAGTTTCATTTTAACTATGTAAACAAATGTAAGCATTTTCGGGATGAGAAACTTGTGAGGAAGATATACTCTCTGATCTGAAAACCTACCTTTTGATGATTCATTTAGCAATTGTACTCTGCACATGTTCAAAGGTAATTATAGAGCTGGCACGGATAATGATTGCCACCATGATGCTCTGAATATGGAGTGTACAATATGGTGCTACCTCCGTGCATGGCACTGTGCTGTCTCTAGGATAACTTTAATGTCTGTCTTGCCTGTTCTTTCGCTTAATTGACTAGAAGGAAATATGCTTTAAAGTGCTTTATTTATGGCAGCAGCGTTCATGCAATTTTGGAGCTTGAATGAACATGGAAAGCCCTTAACACAACATATGAAACTAAAAGCTTTTTTTGTTGTTAATTGAATTCATTAGTTTGGTTACATACTTCTGACCATCAATGGTGTGGCCGAGCTGCTCACCTGACCACTGACTGGCTGGGTCACTGCAGCATACCAAGACAAAAAGGGTGTTGGGTGGCAAAGTTGGTATGTTGCATGTGTTCTGGCAGAGTCAGAGTCAACCCAGTACTCTTGCTGGATGGAGCATTTTCCTTATGCCAATCCTTCTGTTTCAGCCAGATGGAGGTCAGGTAAGTAGCTTAGCTGTACCACAGTGTCTGCTGCTGCCTCTGACTATGACACTGATGATATTATCTTACCGTCGATGATATTTGATCATATGTATGGACCCTTGGGAAGAACTCTAGTGGTCCTTGCTACTTTCAGTACTCACAGCTAATGACGGGAATACATAGCCCACATTTCCGCCCATATTGCACTAATTTGCAAGCCCAGTATCAGCAGGTGGCATGCCTGGGCCACTGCCAGGGACTCCTTGCTGCCTTGGATACCCCTTTGGTGTTATTGCTGTGGGGATGGAGGGCAGTCACAGTGGTGACTGATTGTGCTAATTGGAGAAGCGGCTTCAGCAGTAGTCTACCCCTGCAGCAGACAGACTGGGCACTTCCCAATTGTGTATCCCTTTTGTTTTAGAAATCCAACCCATTCTTTTATATGTCATTGGGGCCTACCGAGGTTTAAACAAGAAATCTGTCATATCCAGGTAAGTAAGTAGAAATAATCACTTCATACTTTTTCCATGGGATATTATGCATAACAGGGAGTTTTATAATGAAATCACTATAGCATAAGAGCCTTTCCAAGTGCTATAGCATAAGAGCCCTCCAAGTGCTGCATATGTTGCCGATCCCCCCCGCCCCAAACATTAAATCTGCAATATTTTGTTGCTGGGATGCAGCAATCTGTTCATTACCGTAGATGTGTTATGTGTAGAAAGTGGGACCGTGATTCTTGCAATAAGCCATGGATAGTGTGTGCAATGGCTTTGCTTTCAGCAACACCACTGTTCCTCTAATGCCCTTGCCAGCTTGTGAATTTTAATAGGAGATGAATGCCCTTCCACCATACCACTCAAGTGGGAATACATGTTAAGTCCTTTAATTTCTTTAGAGGCCAGGCACTTCTCACTGCCAGTTCAGGACTGCATTTTTACCCTTTTTAAATAGAAAAAGTGTTGAAAAACCTATCCCTTAATTTACACTGCAAGGCGCTCTCTCTCTCTCCCCCCCCCCTTATGCATTACATAAGAATGGGATATTATGCCATTGTGAGTGGATCAGGGCTAGTGTTAGTATTTGTTGTTGTTGTTTAGTTGTTTAGTCGTGTCCGACTCTTCGTGACCCCATGGACCAGAGCACGCCAGGCACTCCTGTCTTCCACTGCCTCCCACAGTTTGGTCAGACTCATATTTGTGGTTTCGAAGACACTATCCAACCATCTCGTCCTCTGTCGTCCCCTTCTCCTTGTGCCCTCCATCTTTCCCAACATCAGGGTCTTTTCCAGGGAGTCTTCTCTTCTCATGAGGTGGCCAAAGTATTGGAGCCTCAGCTTCACGATCAGTCCTTCCAGTGAGCACTCAGGGCTGATTTTCTTCAGAATAGATAGGTTTGATCTTCTTGCAGTCCATGGGACTCTCAAGAGTCTCCTCCAGCACCATAATTCAAAAGCATCAATTCTTCGGCGATCAGCCTTCTTTATGGTCCAGCTCTCACTTCCATACATCACTACTGGGAAAACCATAGCTTTTACTATACGGACCTTTGTTGGCAAGGTGATGTCTCTACTTTTTTAAACAAATTTAAAAATTTAAAAATTTGTAAAAAACAAATTTTTAAAAAATTAACAAAAGTGTTAGTATACTGATGAGTAAAAGATTCATTATGCTGCTGTCTGGAAAGGTCCTAAGCTCAATAATATTCACTATGCCCATAGAGGCAACATGTACATTATGTCAATCACAACCAAGTGAAATATGCTCATTAGATGTGGCCTTCTGGCCATTGGTTTTAAACAGGTTGCCTACCTTTGGAATAATGAGTTGAAAACTTTTTAAAAGGCTTAAAACTCTCCTGTGCTGTATGTTATTTCTATTTTGGGAGGGACCAAAAATTAATGCTGAAAAATATAAGTGATGTTTACTACCACTTTTGAAGTTATTACATTTAATTTTTCCCCACTTCTATGATATAAAGTAAAAATATTTATGTAAATGCCATCACTAGCAGAATAATTTTAACACCTTAATTTCAAACTACAGTACTTTGTTTTGTACTGTGCTTTGTTTTGACAGCACTTCAGCAAGTAGGTTCTGAAGTCCATGCTGTTTTGACTCATTGATGAGGCACCCGGGGTTTGGTCTATGTAAATGTAATGAACTTCAGTGATCAGCAGTTTTAATATGTTTGTTGGAAAGAACTTAAGAGTGCATGTTCAGATCATTTATGAACAAGACACTTTTTTTTTTTGGAAGGTGTACATATGTCAAAATGGTTACTTTGTATCCTAGTGTAGGTCTTCGCCATTATGTGTTCTAAGTGCTGGCCACATCACTATTGTATATGGCAGGGGTGTCAAACTCAAATTCATCGGGGGCCGCATCAGCAGTTTGGTCACCCTCAAAGGGCTGGTTGTATCTGTAGGACTATGTGTCCACTCTTTATTATCATAAATTATTGTCACTGCATTCAATTATTACTGTTTTTTGTAATAATGTAAGTAATAACTAGCTCTGAAAGCAGAAACATAGTCAGAATAATGGCAAGTAGATATTCAAATGTACAATTATTGTACAATTTATTGAAAAATGATTTTTGGTAACAGACAGTAATTTATTTTTTAAAACATACAAATATTGCCAAACACTGTTTATTACACATATGGCAAACACAAGGCATTAACTTTTTTTTAACTTTTCTGACTAGATGGCATCAACTTTTCTTTTCTTGGACATTTTTGGGTTATTTGATTGTAGTTTATGGTCCCTATACCACTGTAAAGTGACACGGAAATGGTCAGTATATCCAAAGTTTACCACTCAGACTTTTAAGCAGAATAATAAGCAGCCCCCCCCCCAATAAGCAGACCCCCTCCCCACATACATCATATGTACTTACAGTACAGGAGAGAAGGGTTCAGGCAGCCGTTGGATCTGTCACATCACAGGATGGCATGCGCTCAATATAAAAACAAGTGGAGGTTTCTTGAATGCATGTAAAGTGGAGGTTTCCTGTGTAGAACGGCCGGCGCCGCTAGAGGGCAGACGTTCTCTGGCTTGTAGGCTGCCGCGCATGCGCTGAAGAGGTGGCTTTCTTGTGTCAAAAAAAAATAAAAGGTGAAGGCTGGCGGCCGGTGGCGGCTACACGGGCCACATGACGAGGTCTGGCCGGCCGGATTCGGCCCACAGGCCTTGTGTTTGACACCCGTGGTATATGGTGTCAGGTTGTTGCTTGTTCCGTGCTCATAAGTTTCCTCTGCCCCAGTTATCAGGAGAGGCTTTTGAGGGGCTGTAGCATGGAGGATGTGTCTGGAAAGCCATGTTGCGTAAGCAAATTTATGGACAGAAACCCTTTATTTGCAAATTTATCTGTAACTGCAAATGTGCTATTTTTCTTCAGAAAGTAGAGCCCATGGATATTTGTTGTAATCCTGTCTGTCATTGTCATGCTGTGATGTGATGGAAGTCAACAGGTAGTATCAGGAAGGGCAATATAGACAGGTAATTTAAAGTTCTATCTATGCTTATAGGCCAGTCCAGTCACACTGACCACTCAGTGTTGGACATAACCAGTCTTTCACTTTGGTGTAAGTGTGGGGATGTGTGTGATCTATCATAGTGATAACTGACTATTAGGCTCCAAGAATCAATGGTGAAATCATTTTGGTTTACCTTAGATGGCCTTTCAATGTCTGTTTAAATTTATTTATTTCTTTAATTATTAATAAACAAAGGCCTAATTGTTTGAGCTTCATGAAGTCAAGTTCTAGCAGAATGAGAGGAGGCGGAAAACACCTTGTGCGTTTTTTACATTTAATTTATTTCAAAATTAGCAAAAAAGTGAAAGGAGAAAATTGGAAGAAGAACAAAGAGGAAAAACAACTTAAATCAATTCTACCCAATACTCCAAACTAGAACTCCGTACACAATAACATATTCAAGCAATATAGTTAAAACAAGAAAATACAACTGTCAGGCAGGCATCCTAAACTAACAATATTCCTATGCCCATTTATAGGAATGTGTAAGCAACATTGTATTCAGTAGTATAGAATTGTGCTGCCACTGTTTTATAAAGAACAGCCTTGTGGCACCTTAAAGACTAATAAATTTATTATGGCATAAGCTTCTGTAGACTAGTGTGAAGTGGAGACTAGAATGAAGTGGGCTATTCAAGAAAAGCTTACATCATAATAAATTAGTTAAGTCTTTTAAGGTGTCACAAGACAGACTAACCCAATAATCCTGTGGCTAACTTGTTTTATGAAAATCTGTTTTGCTGTTTTTTTTTCTTTAAAAAAACTGCTATGGGTATCACCTACCAGAAAGTGCAGCTAATAAATAAATACCTACCTACCTACCTACCTAAATAAATAAATAAATAAATGCAACAGCATGCCTGCAGCACATATTCTCCAGATACGTGGAAATAGGTATCATGGAAAAGACTCAGACTAGAATTCAGAGGGTTAAAAGCACAGTACTGTTCCATGAGCAGTGAGTTGTTGTGTCTCTGAATCCCAGACATACTTTATTAGGGCAATCCAGCTGGTTTGCTATTTCTATCTCCTCATTATCAACACGCTTATGGTATGGCCTCTTCCCCCTCACTTTCAGTGCCAAGAATTTGGCAGAGACATCTAGCGAGGAGGTCAGAGACTGACCGGGGGAGATGAAGCTGAAAGTGCAACAGAGAGAACCCAGTGGTTAGAAAAACCTAGGAAGGTTTGTTTTTATCGTGGGGAGGCTACCACTGTATGGCTCCATTGGCAAACAGTAATTACAGCTCTGTGTAATTAATTACTGAATGACTGATACATTGGGCTTCATTCTCCTGATACTTTATGCTGGTGTTAAAGATGAGATGACTACATTGATGTCAACAGAGTTAATACAGTACCTATGGCAAAAGATGGGAGAGTGTTGCATTTAATTTCTCCTAACATGATATAGCATTTTCAGTTTTTAATGTGGCTATTTAGAAAAGTGTGGCTTGTTAAAACTTATAGACAAACTGCATATTAGAAGCTTTATGGTATATATTGGATTTGACTCTGCTTGACAGAAAGGAAACACAGAGATTCAGAGGAAGGAAATTAGTGAGAGAAAATACTCTTCTCACATTTCCCATCGTTCTCATTTCAAAATGCATTTATGACACATACCCTGCATTTTTTGGCATTTGGTTCTGGCAGTGATGGTTGTGCCTATTGTACAGTATTTACTGTTAAACAGGAAGTTGCATTCCATATCCTTGTGTCTGTAAAAGAGGAGAGATAGACATACGCTTTCATTTTTTAGAAATGGGGCCATCAGTTTCAGTTCTTTTGCAGTACTGTATATCTTTGTTTTTAAAAGTATATGTATATCCTCCTCCAGAGCTATTGAACAAAACAAAATCCCCACTTCTGTCCTCCCTGAGTGACAGCTCCCCACCCTGCTTTCATATAATTGTTTTTTTTCCTTCTGTCATGTTAGTAGCTAATTACTATTGGGTGCCATCCAGATCCATTAAAATTAATGGGAATTTTGCCACTGAGTCATCACTTGGCAGTTATGAACGTGTAGCACTTCTTAAAAATAAAAAGAATTATTTATTATACCAAGGAATTGGGTACTGAGTACCAAATTTCCCACTAGGTTGATTATTTATTCATTATATAGTACTACATATCGGTGTTCATGACACTTTACACACTGTAGGAAGACAGGTCTCTGCCCCTAGAAGCTTACAGTCTAAAATTTAATACATGGGGATCAACAGATAAAGGGTAGGGAATTGGAGGAAGGGGTAAACATAGAAGTATTTTAGGCTAAGTTACAGGCAGAGCATGAGAACGAGGGGGTTGTACCAAAAGGTTCATCAAAAAAGTTGGGACAACAAGGCATCTCTTCTTTCACTTCTCAAAGAATATACCTCTGGACAGATTTTCTGTGTGCCTCTGCATTAACAATACTCAGCATGTAGTGATTTACCACTGGACCTGATTATAAAGATATAAAACGGGTTTTACCAGATGATGTAGAAATGATGACTCATTTCTTAACCACCTTATTGTTGGACATCAGTCATAAGTTGAAGAAGATCAGCTTGCCTTCTTTAGATACAGGCAACTTTTTCAGTGCATTTGAGGCATGTGTGACTGCTGGTGCGCACACTGTTTTTGGCCTCGGAAGGGAGTGGAACAGGACAAGGGTATGCGTGCCCCACTGATGCACAGAGTGCCTCAGAATGCAACTCCCACACAAATGGAGAGTTGCCTGTAATTGGCGCATGAGAGTATGGAATATGAGGTATCCAGTTCAACTTACAAGTGTGAACAGAGAGGGAATATAGCACTGTGATTTATTTACAAATAGGAGCATTTTCATTCATTATTGGGATAAGGTTCATGATGCAGTTCAGCCCCACTCCATATTGTGAATTATATAATTTTTAAAATGGGTATTTGAGTAACATGATTGCAGCTAATACATTATTTTTTAAAGTTGAGTGTTGTTTTTTTTACAAAGGCCATTCAAATTGTTTAGTATTGTGAGGGGTACTATTTTGCAACATTGTAGTCTGTTTAAGTTGTAAGTTTTTTAAACATTGGTTTTCTTACTGTTATCATATAAAGCTGAATATAGACCATTGTTTATATGCATTATATAATTATTTAAATATAAAAATACTCAACGAAGGTCTGTGGGGTGGCAGCACAAGAACAGGGCTTTTCTGCGGTGGCTCCCAATTTGTGGAATGCTGGCACATGCTTGATAGTATGAACAGTGCGATGAAAGTATAATACAGTGTTCTCAAAAGGTTTTCAACTTCCACAGCTCTAGGTGAGCCTGGGAATAGGCTTGTTGCAGAGTGAAAAATATTAAATGCTTTACTGAGTTTAATTGTTCACAAACAAGTAAATACAGGCAGAAAGTAAAAGGGGAACAAAACATTTCTTTAAAAATGATAAATTAATATCAATATTTTACTGGAAGAATGGAACAGCAGAGATGAAATTCTTCTCACTGGGGTCTCTGGTTGCTTCCAGAGCTGAACACCATGAGCACATAAGCAGCATGCAGATAATAGACAAAAGAAAATGAAACACTTCTCTGTGGGCTGGGATTAGAAGAACCAGAAACCTTTAGCAAATAAAGAAGTGTGTGTGTTTGCAATAAGTTTTTGTCTTTGAAAACAGGAGGTGCTGTGTCTATAAAAGCTGATGTTCCTTTTCCATTCTTAACTTCAATGCTACTGCTTATAGCTGTTATTTATATACCATTCTCACTAAACTCATGACACTTCTGCCCTTTCACAACAGAAACCTAACAATGGAACAGCTTCAATTAAGAAGCAGAACATCAGCCTCTGGCATCTTATTCTGTTGTTCCATCTTTTTTGCTAGAGAGAATTCATTTGTTTCTTAATTAAGAAAAACACCAATAGCATGAAAAATCTGCTTATGGTACCTGAATGGTAATTAGGTGAAAGGTAAAAAAGAAAACACACATACATTCCAGTACCAGCCAAAATGAACTTGAGCTGATAAAAATGAACTAAACTAGCCTTGCATAAATCGAGACTGAGAGAAGTGTACAGTCATTATGGCTAAGACAATATGCAAACTATCTTCAAAGAAATCAAATTGCTAGAGTGTTTTCATTTGCATGTATTAACTATTAACATAATGAGGAGAAGTGACATTGGACCCGGATTGTGTGTCTGTTCGAATTGATAACTCGGCTGCATCTGCAAACAGGCACCCAAAAATCATGCTAGTAGTCAGATCGGTGTTGAACTCTGAAGTGTGTCTTGGAGCCCTGAACAAACCTGATGGAGTGATGAATGCAAGGCATCCTTTTTGACAATGATTTTGCAGCAGAGTCACTAGCTTCATGCCTTAAAGGTACAGATCTCAGTTGTGAACTTCTTCGTCATGTGTATGGTCATTCATAAAGGGAAAAGGTTAGTATCTGTTTCAATATAAATAAATAGATCCTGTTTCCTGCATTTTATTAGGTAGGCCTTTAATTTATTCTTTGAGAGCCAGTGTTCTGGAAGTTTTATTTTTATGTGGAAGATCAGGGTTTAGATTTTACCCCGCTATGAACTCATTACAACCGCTGTGGGGAAATTACATCTGCCTCTCTCTATTCTCCATCAATAATATGAAAATGTTGTTTGTTTGTTTAAGTATTTGTAATCTGCCTTTCTATGACAAATCTTTTTAAAAAATCACAAAATAAATTAATATAGAATCCTAACATTAATGAAACAACAGCAGTAAAACATTATAAAAACCACATATGGCAGGGTTTAAATAAAAAATACCTGCTGAAACAAAGCAGTTTGTTCCATAATTTTGATACCACAAATTAAAAGACACTTTTGTCTGTCACCACCACCTGGACTTCTCCTGGTTAGGAGACATGAAGTCAAATGAAAGACAGTAATACTTGAGATACCTTGTTACCAGGCTGTTTAGTCAGTGCCTTGAATTGGTCACCAGTAAAGCTATAAAATTTTTGGAATAATGTGACTGACCAGCTAAGCCCAGGCATCATCTTTCCATGGCATTTGAACCAATTTAAGTACCTAGACTTTCTTCACAGACAGCCCCTCATAGAATCATGGAATCGTAGAATTGTAGAGTTGGAAGGTACCCTTAGTTCAACCCCAGCAATGCTGGCCATTAATCCATGATGAAAGTGAGTAGAGTGTGAACAACTGAGGTTAGATCTGATTTTGCCAGGTAAGGAAGAAGCTGGCAAAGCATACTGAATTGGTAAAGTAATTCCTGTCCGCTGCTGTCCCCTATGTATTAATAGGTGAGTGCAGGAATAACAGCAACCTGCCTCATAGCATGTTCTAAAATCACGCAGAATGAAGATTGCAAAAGCACTTTGCAAATTAAAAGTTTTGTTGAAATGATAAACAATAGTATTATTTACTTTCCTTATTTATGCAGTAAGTAATCCTCTATATTGCCTCTTTCAGTAGCATCTTCATGCATGAAAACATTGTCAATAAGCACCTGATCAAGCCTGAGCAAAAAGCTCAGTTCAATTCTGGCTTTTGGCTTGGCTAATTAAATGGCTGTTTACAGAGTTCTTTTAAAACATTTGTGCAATTACAGTTACTTCCTCAGACACTTAAGTATTACAGTGATGTGGCCTTATGTTTAAATAATTGGCATATTTTGGAATACATTTTTCTTTTTAAAAATCCTTCCTAATCAATCCTTTTCGTTCTTTTAAACTGGAAGTCTTATTTCAGTTTACGGTCTGTTTTCTTTGGCTGCACATAATTGTAAAGTTAAAAGGAAGAAAAGTAGTTGCTTTTGGAAGGGGTGCATAAAAAAAGATGAGATATATTAACTGAAATTATCCTAGATATTCAGGCCACATGATACAGAGATAGCTCTGGGGAGTAGATACTGGCCTGGTTTAGTGTGCAGATACAATGCTTTTAGTATGGAAGTTTTCTGCTGTCCCACTTTTCCCATCTGCCTTGAGACTTTGACAAAATGGTGGCAACCTATGCTTTATTAAAAAATCCGTGTTTGAATTCCATCTGTGACAGTAAACAGGCCTTCCAGAGGGCAAGAAGGATTTCCCCCATGGCTGTACCTGATTGCTTTGTGCATCTGTTGGTTAATCTAAAAACTGAACACTCATGCTGCAGCAAAGAGCTTGAATTCTAGAAATATTTCCCCCTATTATTTGTGAAAGAAACCCATCAGGCAGGCTTTTATAAGTTAAAATAGGGGAACATCTGTGTAGCTCATTACTTTGTATACAGTGACCACAATAGTAGCTCATATATGCAAGGAATGCATGTGCAGTTTATATTTTAAAAATGTAACATATGTACCATATTTCATATTTGAGGATGTGAAAATGCTTTTCATTAATAGATTAGATACTGGTAGCATGGTGTAGCAGTGTAGCAAAACACAAACTGTTTTGCATTCATTAATGGCTAACAGAACAGCTGTGGAATTTTTTATGTTGTCCATAAGGTGCGCTACTGTGAAAAGTAGGTTTCTGTTTATTTTTCCTTAGCCCAGAGAAATACTTAGCAGTATATTAGGGTGTTTATATAAGGTTATGACTGTTAGGCTTATTAAAGTACAGGGTACAAGTTGGCTTCTATTATTTTAAAGAAGCTTTCTATGATTATTCCATAAGGTCGCTTTTTGGTCAGAATTCTTATTAGAACTTGTTGGATTTTAGACAGAATGTTGATATTTAACCTTAGACCTCAAGCAACCGCAGTCGAAATACAACCTCAGGCTGCAGTCCTGTTTACACTTATCTGGGGTTAAGCCCCACTGGATGCAGTAGAAGTTATTTTTGGAGAAACATGCACAGGCTTGCTTTGTCAGTCCTCTCAACATTCTGCAGGGGCCAATTGTGTCTGATTTAGAATTCATTTACATTGCACCGTCTGTTGTGCAAGAAGAAGAAATGTAAAGACCTTCACGTGTGTCTCTGTGGCTTAAATGTACTTGAATTTCTTGGCGCACATTTGCTCGATGAAATACTATTTGTTTAGTAAAATGCATTTTAATATGGAATTAATATAGAGTAAATGGCACTAATGTGAATACAGTATTATTGTCTGACAATAATAATATAGCCTAATAGTTATTTGAGACTCAGAGAATAATCTGATGGCACATGACATGAATGAGCTGCCGAGACTAAGGAGTCTGATCCTGAGAAGTATCCAGGTGTGAGATCGCTTCCCAAGCCGTCACAAGCTCCTCGGCGGAATAGTGGAATATAAATTTTAACAAATTATATTACTTACAAGGTTATAAATGAGAACTCATTCCGTATTAAAAAACCCACACATTTTACTTTGTGGTTTTTTTGTTCATGAGCTGTCTGTTGGAAATAGAACAAGATGAAAAACTCTTGACTAAGGGCTAACAATTCTAATGTAAAAGGCACAGGGCCTTTGTCAACATATATTTGAAAGATACCAGTAGGATGACCATCAAGTGAGCAGTCAGCTGTTGACTTTGCAGGAGTATGGGTTTATTTTGCTCTCACAAGTTTTATGCACATGAGATCTCAGTGAATTTCAGTGCGGAAGTTCAGGGTGGAGGGGGGAATCAGATGTTGAGGGAGGGTAATTTTAGATGATGCATCTGTGCAGGTGTGAGTAACTGAGAAAGCACATAGCAAAACATACTGTGGAAAAAAAAGAAAATGAATTATTATTTTATTAGTTATACAAATTTGCCTGTATTTGATGATCCTGATTTAGTTCGGGACAGAAAATGAGATATTACTATTAATCTTTAGTTATCATGGAAGGTGTGCACTAGTTTGGTATCCATTTTTGGCAAAAAGAGTTATGAGAATCAAGATGTATTGGAATATCTAAGTACCATGATGTAGGGATGCTGTTCATCTGACTTCTGGAAATTAGCCCCCAAAAGTCCGAAGTCCAAAGCTCTGCTATAATATGTGTATGTATGTATACCAGTTCCAGCCCATAGGAAGTGGTCCTAAGCAACCATTAAGTTTTGTGCTAACAAGGAATGCTGATTTTGAAGGACTAGTATTATTTGGTTATTTCTTACAAAACCTTTCTCAGTGTTGAACAACTCTGTGCTTAAGTAATATTGTAAAATAATTTTAGCATGACAAGTTATTTCTGCTCAGTCGCTATACTGAATCTTTCTACTCATCCCACACATAGTTTAATTGTGGCTTTTATTTTATTACATAGATTTGCAGTGGTCACTGTGGAGTATATATTTATGCTGGTTGAGCTTCAGTTGATTTTCATATTCAGCCTTCACTCCCCTTTTCCTGAAGCCTACTGTGAACATTCTCTCATTTTGATTACTTACTGTTTTTCTCTTTACTATAAGGCTTATTTTGCTGACACATCAATTTAAGATTATTATTGAAATGTATGACCTGGGCTGGGGGTAGGGTATTCATCTTTCGGCATCTTGTTATTGCCTTTTTTAGATGTTTACAGTTAGGTTTCTTTGCATCAGCTGGTCTTCCTTGAATATCAGTTTTACACATTAATGATATGGTGTTCTCGTTCATCCAAAACAGCCGATAAAATGGTAAGAGTGATCCTGGGCTATACCACTTTATACTGCCAGGTCGGTAGTTTTCTGATACATTTCATATCAGAAAAATGCTACTCTAGTACTGACAGCTAAATTTTCTTTTGAAATACTGTGATTATCTTACGACAAAAGATGCACCATCTGTAGGTGGCCACCCTATGACATGCATATCCTAAATGTTAGACAGGATCAGAAAGGACTAAGAATCTGTCTAAAATATTATAGGGTTGGAGCAGAAGGTGTTCTTGCTGTCTTCTATTCTTCACTGTTGCCTGCTTCCTGGTTCAGTAGACGAAATGGCCAGTGGCAGCAGGGAGTCCATTTCAGGATGGGAAAGTATGCCTGAAAGAGACATAATTAGATATTTCACATTAATGTTCCTAACCCATCTGCTCATAAGATCTTACAGAGAGTGAGAGTCCTCCTGGATCAGACCAAAGACTCAGTTGTTCCAGCATCCTATTTTCACAGTTATGCAATGAGATCCCTGTGACAATAGCACTCTCCCATTTGTGACCCCCAGCCTTTGATATTGGAGGTAGTAGCTAGTGGTCACTTTATCTGTTATGTAACTGGCTAATCCTTTTTTAAAGCACTCAGTTTGATAGCTTTCACTACCTCTTGTGGTTATAAATTCCATAGTTTAACTAAATGTTATGTGAAAAAATACTTATTTTCATCTGTCCTGAATCACCCAACATTCTGCTCCATTGGTTGATACTGAGTTCTAGTATTACAAGAGATGGAGAAAAACTTTATCTGAAATAAATCCTTTTCAGTTTGATGGGATTAACAATAGGTTTGCAGCCTTATTTTAATGTCCAATTTAGGATTCAGTTGTAGTTTATATGGTAAAATGCCTTTTCTAAGTAACAACAGGGGTTAAAGCAGGTCTAACTACCTTTTTATGAAAATCACACCAAGGCACACCAGGGTAGCACACCAAAAGTCTCTTTGGACTTTACTCCATTTGATTATGAAGTTTTACACGACAGTGGTACCTCGGGTTAAGTACTTAATTCGTTCCGGAGGTCTGTTCTTAACCTGTGACTGTTCTTAACCTGAAGCACCATTTTAGCTAATGGGGCCTCCCGCTGCTGCCGCACCGCCGGAGCACGATTTCTGTTCTCATCCTGAAGCAAAGTTCTTAACCCGAGATACTATTTCTGGGTTAGCAGAGTCTGTAACCTGAAGCGTATGTAACCTGAAGCGTATGTAACCCAAGGTACCACTGTACTAGCCTGATGAAGTACAAGCTAGTAGCTGTTTACCATCTCAGCTGTTGTTTGTGTGAACTACTAGGCAACCACTGGTATACTTTGTAGTTCTGATGTAACAGTTTTTTATCATTAGGAGTTTTGTTTGCTTATTACTTTAGAAAAAAATGCTTTTATAACTCTCCTCTTGTTTGTTTTGTTTTCCTGCAAATTTTCATAATGCATTATGTCTGTTTATTTTTAAAAACCATGGGTTTGGTATTTGCTGTTTAAAGAACTATTTAGACTTCTAGTCCTTTGATACTACCTTTTAGTCATACAGGTTGACTTTAAGAAAGCTGGTTGCATGTGTTGATTTATGTCCGACGGTCCAACAAGTGGTCCAGGTGCAGCCTGCGGGTTCTGTGTTAGAGTACTCTTGCGGCCCACTTGGTATGAAAAGTTGGACTGCCCTGATTTATGCTATTCTTATGGGCACATGTACATACTTTGAGCTGCTAGCCCCATGTTCCTGAAGTATGGGAACTGTTCAGCATTATTATCCCTATAAAGCTAAATTCCTGCTACATAGGATTTTGATCTGTTTAGTAGCTTTTACAAAGGACTTGGAGGGCCTTAGGAAGAAGAAAAAGACAGAAAGTTGGGAGTGGCTAGGATCAGGGAAGAGTATCATTTCAAGTTGAGTTGCTGGCAGAAATCAGTTTGATTTTCTGATGTGAATATCATTCTGCTAGCATTTCCCCTAAATCTTCCTTGTGTCCAACTCTGGCCAATTTATTTTCCATGGTGGGGTGGTAGAAATTGGATATATACGTATATTATTGTACAAGCTAAGTGGAGGGGAAAACAGAGACAGAATACACATCAAGTAGACATGTGAATATGGATGGATGTCTGTCAGCACTGCTTTCCTCTTAGTGAGATGTACATAGTCATAAAACTTGGAAAGGATCTCAGGTCAAGTCTCAAGATACAGTCTGCTGCATAGTTGACTGTGCATCCTTCTGTCAACCAGTGACCATGCATGTATCACCCTACTGATATAATTTGTGCCAGTTTGCATAATTCCTTTTTAAGAGGGAGAAACCAACAGCAATGTCTGCATGTGCATAAGTTATTCATGAAATAAAGGAAATCTAACATATTTTCCAAACTCTCCACATATATTTAAGAGTGTAGAAAAGCAGTCTGAGGAAATTAAGTAAGAGATACTACACATTTCTAGTTTTAATATTTGCTGACTCATTTAATCAGATTCAAATATTTTTGTTTTCTTTGAGAATAACATTTTTTTTAAAAAAATCATTTTAACACCCAAAAGTAATGCAAACAGGGGCTTTAAAATTTGCTGGTTTAAGCTGCTATCTGGTGCACAGTTGTGCCCTTCTAAAGCCACTAATGAAAAAGGTGTATAAAATATTTTGTGAAGAGCTGGAATTACTCAGCTAGTCTTGAAGAGTAAAATAAGGAATATGATCATCCCATGCAAAACAGTTCAAAAGGTTTCAGGTACTTCGAAAAGTGCAATATGGAACAACAGTTTTTTTCCCCCAGATGAAAAACACACCCTTTTTACAGAAACCAGGATGCTTCCTTTAGGTTCTTCTTCCTCTTGCTGTTTCCAACAGATTTTCCCAGATCACTTCACTGCAACCTTTTAACTTCATATTGTATCCACTTGTTCAGGATCCTGGTAGATTTTACCCATTGGATTCACAACCTTGTCCTATGTGATTGGCTGGCATTCTGCAGCCTTCAGATTGACCAGGCCTAGAAATCTGGTCTTTCAGACTAATTGCCTCTGATTGTGAACCTGCAAAGCTCGCTTTTCCACAGACACACACAGCCTTCCAGCACAGCAGTGCTACTGCGCATCACATTACCTAAAATGATGGAGACTAGAGAACCCTTGGAAAGCCTTGGAACATTGTTAAATTTTCCTGGAATTGCAGGAAGGGTGATCCCCAAGTTGTGATACATGTCTTGTCATGACCTTTTATGTGCTTAGAACCCTCTTTGGATAGAAAAGGGAATAGGATTTACAACATTGACCCATGCGATTGGCTGACAGTCTGAAGCCTCCAGATTGACATAGTTTAGAAGTCTGGCATTTTCCCCTTTACTTAACAGAGCACTCATACCTGTACTTCATGCTCAGTCTCTTCCTTCTCAGTTCCCATCACTGGCCTCAGGGACTCAGAAGAAGAGGATGCACTGTCCAGATCTAGATCTGTGAGTGGGCTACTTTTGGTCCTGCCCCTGCCCCTGCCTCCTTTACTCTGACTCCACATGAGTCCCCAAACTGATGTAGATTATGAAGTCTAACTTGTACATTTTATATGAAGTACTGAAATAGCATGCATACCACCTTTTAAAAAAATGTTTATATGCATGCGATAAAACAAGTTCCCTCAAGGGAAGCAGAAGGGGTTTATTCTTATCCATTACAGTGAAATCTCATAGTTTCAAAGAGGATCTAATTAAAAAACAAAAACAGTTCTTTTCGGTTAAGGTTACATTCTAACTGAGCTGATTAATGGCGGTTAACAAATGCTGTTTAAATGACTTATCAAAGTGAATTACTATTAATATATTAATATAAAATAGTTTTGTCTGTCTTATACAAAACATGTGTATAACAATTCTGCAATCCATCACAGAGCTAGGTGCACATAAATCCTATCAATTTCATTGGGAATTAACTGCAGTCCTAAACACATTTACTCAGACGTTAGTCCCATTGAGCTCATGGGGCTTACACAATATTATGCGTTTTTAGAGCTGTGACCTAGGGCTGAAATACTTAGTTTAAAGTATTAATTTTGAGCAATCGTGTTTAGGATTGGGCTGCTAGATTGCAGCTAATGGCCACAATCCAGTACCATCTGCATGTTTTAACCGATAGCTGACTCAGTTTCCCAGTTTCCAGTTTTCCATAGTTTACAAAAGAGGAGACTTGATTGTCATTTGAGCATCCTGTTATTTAAAATTTTCAAGGTTGGTCATATTTGGATTATGTTCCCATGCTGGTTCAAGAAAATAAGGTTAAAATATTGGCAAATAATTTATAATTATTATTTATTTGAAAGATTTATACCCTGCCCCTTTATTAATCCTTACACTAAGACAGAAAATAATAAATCAGACAATATTAATGTATACCTCAACAATAAAACAATAACCAAACACGGTATAGAATAAAAAAGTGAGACATTTAAAATACTGGAGATTTGTGGAAGAGCTTTGTCCTTGAGCTATAACAACATTGCTTAAGGGGAGGGCATTTCACAAATGTGATGCTGCTACCTACATTTAGGGTCAAACCACACACTTCATTAAAACATATGCTTGCCTGTAAAGTGGGGATGGAAGGTCTGCATTTTTATCAAAATGAACACAGAGAACAAAATCTGACCCCTCTCCAGCACCTTACCTTGTTGCATTTGCCTTCTCCCAGCCCAAAAGTGAGCCTTGGATTGGATATGATGTGATGGGATAAGAAAACTTGAAGTAAGATCTGTAGAACATGGTGGGATCTGTCCTTATCTATCTCTTAATTTATTTTTCACTCATATATACCGGTAAGTCTTTTGCATTCAGAAAACTTTGATTAGTTCCTATGGAGCATGCATTCCAGGCAGTCATCAGGTCCACACTACTTCACTTCAGCATGCATTAAGAACTCTCATATCATTTGACTGATACAGTATTATCCATGCATTTAAAATTCTTTTAAAAAATGGCATCAGGATGATTTATTATGTTGCTTATTTTACTTGATTTTTAGGGTGTTTTGATTTTCTTAATCAGTAACTTTTGATTTGTTAGTTGCTCTGAGAATCCTGCAAGGTTGAAGAGTCGGATATAAGCACAATAAATAAATAAACTACCTGCCCAATTAAATAAAATTGATACATTTAAGGCATCTTAAAATATACTATTTACATTCTTAATCAACCGTGGTATTTATTGTTCATTGTTTTTTGCTGAGGTTCATTGCCCTTTTCAGTTTTCATTCTATCTCATCTTTGCCAAATATATTTGGTAAAAAGGAGAATCTCCTTATATATTTTTATTCTGCAGAAGATGCAATGAAGTATTTAAAGGGGGTTCCATCTGCACTTTAGTTTACAAACATCATTTGAACTTGTTTAATGTAGTTATCTTGCAAGTATCAGCAAACTCTGACCCAGCAATAAAAAAAATAAAGGAATTGCTTTTTCTTTCTTTAAGTGTATTGTTTTGGGTTGATTGTGCCATTTAATTCTGGTGATCATTCCCCCTCTGGATGTAGCAGGCTTTAAGCCAAGTGAACTTTCAGTAGCAATTCCAACACATGAATGTTAAAATGAGAGTGATGTAAAATATGGATGCTAGTGTTTCTTTTTATATTTTGGAAGAGGAAATGTGATTAAGATATACTAAAAGGAAATCTATACAAATGCGGCAAAATTGTTAAAATATTCAAATATGCCATATTGTAACAAGGAAGCACAGTAATGCACTGAAATCAGCAATAGAACAGCTGTGTTTTAAAGGACAGTACTTTGAATGTCACTTGACAATTTGCTTTCAATTAGAAGTAATTTACAGGAAGATGCCCACAAGCTAATCTTTACAGGATAATTAAGTTCCATTTTCTTTACTTTTAATTAAAAAGCAGAAAAGATTTAGCTGATCCATAAAAAATGTTCTGTTTAAACATTCATCAGACTTCACACTCTTTTTTTGTTATTTGTTGTAGCAGATGTTATCAAAACTGCAGTCTGCTCTGTTTTAAACTCAGAATACTTGGTAAGTAGGATGCAGAGTTGCAGTAGGCGTGTACAGCTGAGGTATGAGCATTGAACATCTGTATTTTTATATAGTTCCCTGAATATTATTTTCATTACTGTGATGAAAAGTAAGTCAAGCGCCATCAATGTGTGCAGAAAAGTATATTTATGACAGATGCCTTGTTTTTATTGTAATTTATTTTCACTTTCCGCAACGTTAATACCATTAACGTATACCATTGCTGTACTTTAGAAAATGTGAAAAACGCATTCAAGTTAGAAATTTTCGTAAATACTATTTTAGCTGTCTAAAAGCAAACTTTCATAGTTATCCTATTTTGTATATTTTTATGGTCCAACCCCAATATAGAAGTGCTTAAGGGAGGGAGGATTGACTTTTGTAGCAAAGCGATCTCATAAGCACATTACACCTTTTTTTTCAAGGATGTTGTTATGTTACTACAGGCACTATAGCACCACAGTGATCTATGCAGATACTGTTTGTAGGATTCACCTAACCAGCCCCATCAGAGTATACCTGTTGAACTTAATAATATTAAGGCAGTAATGGCTAACTTAAGGTGGTTGATTTCAATGGGTCTACTTTGAGTATGACTCAATCAGATACCACTTAAAGTTTTTAATTGCAGTGTGCTTTGTGATCTTTATGCTACACTCATCGTCACAAAAATGTTATTTTCCGGTCACTGTTACTCCCATTTTGCAGTTATCAATTCTGGCTGCAATTCCTGGCTGAAGTGGAATTTGAACATAGTTCTGTATGAGGTCAAACTACAACACGGTCTACTGCAATGCATTGGCTCTTTCGAAAGATAAGCAGAATGTACAAGTTGGAAAAGGGATTGTTGTTTGAACTCCCAGTATAAAATTTTGAATATGTTGTTCAAAGGCTTTTCCATTACCATGCTGCACTATGAGGCACAGTGATGGCTTCCTACTTTTCTCAGTCTCCCAAGCCCTAAAGACATCTGAGATTTGGTACATAGCCATGCTGCTTGGTATCTGTTGGTGAAGTTGCTTGGTATGTGTTGGTGAAATTAGCCTACCTTTTCCCCAGAATGGGAATCAAGGCAGCTTACAGATCAAATAGAAACAGCTAAAAACATGGAAGAAACCTGCAGTGTCTTACTCTTGGAAATGAATTTGTTGCTTTGATCAGTTGTAGCACTGTTTGTAGCTTATTGAAGGGCAGGTGTCTCACATCTTCTCCCTGTCATGTCTAGAATGTATGCATTTCTTAAGGTTGTGCTGGTGTAAGCAGGGAAGGCAGCAGCAGCACATTAGCGGAATTTTGTAGGGTGCATGCTTGAATTCACAAAAGTTAGCATTTTCATTATTCTTCCAAAAGACTTTCTCAATTTAATTGTTCAGATAATGCAACATGTAGCTCTGAAAATAATGGAATATGTACAGTTTGACAGGGCTTACAATGTGTTTCAAGGGTTTCAGCGAGTTGGAACCAAATATTTCCTTCCATGAATAGAAGGGGCAGAGGCAGATTTAGAATATCCTGCAATGCAATTCAGGTTGTTCCGAAAGCTTTCCCAGCACTCCAGAACTTGGGGTTCAGGGGGTTACAGGAGGAATAGGAGCCAATATATGAGAGTTCTCCATTCCTTGAAAAGACCTATGTTCATTAAATTCTGGATCCAACCTCTATGTATTTTCTTCATTTGTCTTAATAAAGGAATGTAAGAATATTCTGTGACTTGAGGGGGAAATAACATTGGTCATTAATCTATTAATAATTGTATCCTGCTTAGTAACTAGGGATGGCATTTATGGGCTTCACTATATATGGGCTCAATTCAAAGTGCTGTTTTGGACTTTTAAACCCATCATGGCTTGGGACCAGAGTATCTGAATGATACTTAAGATTCCTCTCATCAAAAGCCCTTCCTTGCCAACTGAGGTACCACCACCCATCCCTTTTGTCCAAGGAGGTCAAGGTACTGTACTTGATTCTATCTTTTCGCATTGTATCTTCACAACAATCTTGAGAAGTAGGTTAGGCTGAAAAAATATAACTGGATCAGGTCACCCAGTGAGCTTTATGAGTGAATGGGTATTTGAACCTAGTTCTCGCAGGTCCTAATCTGATATTCTAACCACTACACCACACTGGTATGGTGGGTGGCTGACAGGGAAAGGCATGCTCAGTTGTGGAGTGCTTTCCCTAGGGAAAGTTGCCTACTCTGATGCCACTTTGCAATTAGGATTATTTTTTCAGACCTTTCAATTTGATAGGTTTTTATATTGCCTGGGTTTGTTGTTTTTAAGCTGCTTCTGGTAATTTTTACTGTTTTTAGTATATCTTTGCACATTTTCAATTTTCTGTGTAAGATTCATTTTTTATACTTTACATTTTGTAAAGTATCAGGAGGTGGTGATGAGTCCAACGTTGTCCAGTAAGCTTCACAGCAAAGCAGGAATTTGAATCTTTTCCAGTTTTAGTGAAACAGTGTGGAGCAAGCTCATGAGGCAACTGTTATAAACATTGCCATTTTCTTGGCATTGCAGTGATTTTATTTGATTATATGAAGTGTATCTTTGCAAGATCAGACTTTATTTCAAGGCTTTGGGAATAAATTTTGCTCTCTTGAATGTATAGGTGAGCAATGCCATTTGATATAATAATCTTTAATTAAATGCAATTCCTCCAGCAAATGAATTGCTGGTAATAACTGTATTTAAAAATAACTTTGTATCCTAAATCTACCTTGTGCAGTTTTTCAATTTTGTGTTACAAGATGTCTCAAAGTGTGACTTGTCTGATTGGGGAAGCAGGGAAGTGGGAAGAGGGGGGGCTAATGGAATTCAGACAAGCAATAATTAGTAGGCCAGGAAGTAGGGCAATTTTAAAAATGATTCATGGCAAGTAGGAATGAGACATTTACATTCTAAGAATTAATTATGGGAGTTGTCTAAATTATGAGTGGAAAGCAGAAGTGCAGGGAATAGAATGTGGTTCAGAGACAATTTCATATATTACACTCTGTGCAAGAGATTAGTAAAGATTTTTCGATGCAGATCATTCATTAGAATACACTTTAGAACAGGGGTGTCAAACTCAAATTCATCGGGGGCCGCATCAGCAGTTTGGTCACCCTCAAAGGGCTGGTTGTATCTGTAGGACTATGTGTCCACTCTTTATTATCATAAATTATTGTCACTGCATTCAATTATTACTGTTTTTTGTAATAATGTAAGTAATAACTAGCTCTGAAAGCAGAAACATAGTCAGAATAATGGCAAGTAGATATTCAAATGTACAATTATTGTACAATTTATTGAAAAATGATTTTTGGTAACAGACAGAATTTTTTTTTTTAAACATACAAATATTGCCAAACACTGTTTATTACACATATGGCAAACACAAGGCATTAACTTTTTTTTAACTTTTCTGACTAGATGGCATCAACTTTTCTTTTCTTGGACATTTTTTGGGTTATTTGATTGTAGTTTATGGTCCCTATACCACTGTAAAGTGACACGGCAATGGTCAGTATATCCAAAGTTTACCACTCAGACTTTTAAGCAGAATAATAAGCAGACCCCCCCCAATAAGCAGACCCCCCCACATACATCATATGTACTTACAGTACAGGACAGAAGGGTTCAGGCAGCCGTTGGATCTGTCACATCACAGGATGGCATGCGCTCAATATAAAAACAAGTGGAAGTTTCCTGAATGCATGTAAAGTGGAGGTTTCCTGTGTAGAACGGCTGGCGCTGCTAGAGGGCAGACGTTCTCTGGCTTGTAGGCTGCCGCGCATGCGCTGAAGAGACGGCTTTCTTGTGTCAAAAAAAAAAAAAAGCGAGAATAAAAGGTGAAGGCTGGCGGCCGGCGGCAACTACACGGGCCACATGACGAGGTCTGGCCGGCCGGATTCGGCCCGCGGGCCTTGTGTTTGACACCCGTGCTTTAGAAAGTGGAGTTTACAGATTTCATGCTTGCTACACACACATGAGCCCATCAACTCAAGCCCATCACAAAATGGCAGCTTGAGGGTAGAACCAGTCAAAGAATGGCAGTTTGTGGAAAGACCAAGTAATAAAATAGCAATTCACAGGCACAGCCAATCATGATTATGAGTCATGTACTGGGGTGCCCTTACCTGTAAAAGTACAGAGTTACTGTAGAACAGGGATTCTAATGTTAAAGTCTTAATATGCAGCAGGAGGACTACAAAAAGCCATGATCACAAGCCACTAATTTATGTTTCTGTTTTACAGCTGAGGAATGCTAAGGCTCAGATAAGGGATTAACCCAAAGCAAGCCACTGAATCCATGACAGAAAATTATCAATTTTGCTGGGTAGCAAGAAGTCTCAGCAATATACAACTTGAAGAATGAGCTAAAATTGTATGTTTGAAGTGAGTATCCTGTACAGCAATTCACTAAAAATGCTGTGGGTCTTAGGTCGACCCTGCAAAACAGCATCAAGAGAAGTTCATTTTTCATTTGGAAGATAATCATTTCTGCTGTTAGCGATGTTCAGGGATAAGTGCCAATCCTTAAGTAGCCAAAATGGCACCATGCATGCACAAGAGAGAAAGATCAGGGTCTGCAGAAGTGCAGATCATATTTAAGGTGCTACAACCCACTTAAGGGGGTAAGAAATCCCCCAAACAACATAGAAAAACCAAGGACGAGGAATGGAATGGAGGGCATGCCTGTCTAGCTGGAACCCTGAGCAGGAGCACTCCACACTGGAATGTTTTGTTGCAGGTCTCAGTTGTTCCAAGTATAAACACCATCTCTCTCACATACACATCTATCAGACTCACACATGAGGAAACCTAAATGCACTCTTTTATCCTCTGTCTCATGCGTCTCCAGACAGACATGTGCATACTCTCTCTTACCTTCATATGCACATTCTCACAAAAGAAGAAAATGGCTAATCCGTACTCAATATTCTATCTCATACACACACGCTATGACATGCAGACATGAGCTATAGACACAGAGAGAGATGCAGGACATCAATTCACACTACTTACTTACTAATTCTATTGTTCCTGCTGTTAGAATAGGATAGCGTAGGTAAGCAGGCAAGTAGTGCTGACCTGAGGGACAGACAAGACGCAAGTAGGCTTTATTGACTGCCCACTGGGACTGAGCCAATTGAGCCATGCCAGCTGGGTGAGTAAATGGATTGGTGGATGGGCTGCCTAACATGAGCACAAATGCTTCTCTTCCTGCTGCTCCCACTCCCACTCCCAAGCCAGGGGAGATTTTGCAGGTGATTAAGCCCCAAACTTCTCCCTCGCATGTTCCAGCTAGCCTGTCTCCTCAGCCACATGCAAACTGGTGGCCTTGTGAGTATCTATGGGCCTGGCTTTCCTAATGTCCACTTGCTCCCTCCTTTGGCTAAACTAGGCAAAGGGATGGGCTTTTCTGAGCTAGAAAGGAAATAAGCTGTCAGTTGGCAGCAGCTGGCACAGATGATTCAAACTGTACAATCTTGGGCAGTAACTCCTGGGACTGGGCTCCCCCCCCCCCGGTGATTCTTATTGTTATTGCTGTTATATTTATTTCTATCCTGCTTTTTCGCAGACTGGGACTCAAAGTGGCTTACACAAATTAAAACAACACAGATAAAATACAGAAAGCTAAAAACATATAAATGATAATAGTTTAATTCAACTATAATAGATTTAAAACAGTATGAAAACAAATTATTAATATACAGATAGTAGAAATAACACAGCACTATTAAAAGGCAGATCTCAGAGCCCAGGCAGGTTCATATGCGACAATATGGTTCTTCAGATAGCCTGGACCTAAACCTTTCAAGTAGCTAAAGTATGTGTGTGCGCACATGCCAAAAAGAAGCAGTTGCCACTTCTGTGCAGGCAACACATTTTAAAATGATAGAGATGAGCTTGTAACAGACTTAGCAACATTTGTTGGTTCACCATAACCCAGCCTGCAGCTGACCGTGATTGCTGTTCTATCTGCTCCAGGATTAGAGTGTTGTGTCTATTGTAAGAGCGGAAGTCAGATTGCCTATCTAATCAAATATCATCTATGAAATATGTGCTTGGTATGTCTTGCTGGATTCAGATATTCTGAACAGAACCAAGAACAAGAAATTTGGTTACTATCCAGCTAAAGTTATTTCTTATTGTGGTAAACTTGTGTGCTCTACTTATTTATTCTTGGTACAAAACTGATTATTTTACACTGTTGTTTTGTCTAGCCATCTTTATAAACTGTAACAGACAGGGAGAGAACCCTTGAAAAAATATTTATTTTAAAGTAGAATTAAAGTGCCATAAGCCTAGTTTTGTATTTAGGGGGGTGAGAATGGTTGCTTCCACAAACTGCAACCATCAGATTTTCTGATATGGATTAAGAAGTTGTTTGGTAGTTTAGAATTCAGGGAACAATTTTTGATTTTTTAAAAAACAAGCATTTAGTAATGTGCTCTTGAAATGAGGAAGCTGCCCCAAACAGAAGGTGCTGGGGGCTTTTCTGTGGGTTATAGGTGGGTTTTGCAGGTACTTTGCTAAACATTTATTAATAGGGCAAACTTGGAACTTTCATGATAAGCAATTAAAAACAAAACAGAGTTGGTGGCATTTGCTAACTAATAAATTAAATTTGCTAACTATTGGATAGCTTTGTTATGCTACCTATTTGTATTATTAGTGCCTTTTTATGAGTGGACAATATTGTGCCTTATTTCCCTCCTGCCAAGAATATTTTTTCTGTTTTAGGCGCATGACAAGAAATTTAAAGAAGGGGGGGGGGGCAGGATCAGAGGGAGTCTGGTGAGGACTATATAGGAAGGCCAGTTTGGATTCCTTCATGGTTAAGGAAGAGGATAAAGTGAGGCCTTGTTAGAGCAACCACCTGGGGGAGACCTGGGGGGGGGGAAGCATTCCCTGTTGCCTTTCCCTTTAAAGGTATAATATAGTTCTTGGGATCTTTAATGTAGAAGCAATCTTCACATTCTGCCTCCCTTTAAATACTTCACCTTTTCATTCATGAAAAGAAATAATTGCACTTCTGCATATGGGACCCCTTTGAAGAGATGTGCTCCTTTCTTTATGCTCATTCTTTATTTAAGAAGCTCATATAGTAAATCAGATGAACAATAATGATGATACTTCAGCCATGCATTTCCCTCCAGAACCTTTGATTTTGCTATGACAGGCATTTATTTTCCTGTTCTCTAGCATCCTATTTTCTTGGTCATCTTCCTGCCCCACCCACATGTTAATGACTCTCAAAATGGCATTGCGGGGTCTCTCTCTCTCTCTCTCTCTCTCTCTCTCTCTCTCTCTCTCTGTTTGTGTGTCATTCTCTTTGTCAGAGATCTCTGCAGGAATTCTTCATTACTTCCAAGTAAGTGGTCCAATTTTCTTAGCACTTTAAAATAGTGTAGCTCTCTCTTTTGTTATTTTATAGGGGATGCTAGTATGATAGGCTGGATCGACTGGTTAGCTCAGTGGAGGTGGGCCTCAATCCATTTTACAGATTCTGTACGTTTAAATTCCATTGTTTTCATAGTAAGACATAAGTACAGTACATAACACAGCACTGGATTACAACCTAGAGCTTGGGGTAGTGGTGGTACATGGGCCTGGTTTTCATGTCTCAAGGAGACAACCCATATTTTGTTTTTTGATAAGCCACCTGGCAAGAATGCGGAACAGGATGGAATAATTTCTGACCTGATGTCTTCCTTATTTGGCTGCAATTAAGACAAATGTATGATGTTGCTGCGTATGCATAAACTCTAGGGTGCTGGGTGTAGCTCTGTGAGAGATAAATTACAGTTCCCAGGATTCTTTGGGGTTGTGTGTTTTAAATGTATGCTGTGTATTGGGAGCTCATTTACTTTTAACCTGTTGTGTACTATTTTCTATATTATTGTGAATATAACATTAATGCTCATTGTGATCTTCCTAAGAGATAGAAGAGCCCAAAGAGGGCAGTCTATATGCTTGATCCCTTTTAGATAGTGCAGTTTATTATAAATGTGTGTAAGTGCAATCTGAGTCTGTGCTATTTAACCTCTTTCCTTGAACTGTATAGCTTAGCATAGTACTGGTAAGAAAATTGCCCCTGAGCTAGAACCGGAAGTTCAGCGAAAATCTGTGCTACTATTATGTTTTACTGTCACTATAGAAGCCAGGATGGTGGAGGCTATGTAAAGTTTAGGGACAGTTTTTAAATGGGGAGTAGGGGCAAGGGTGTTGCCTAGAAAGCCCACCCTATTTTTAAAGCAACTACAAATGCATTTTGGAAAATGTAACTATAACACATTGCCGCACACACACAAATGTACACATATATTTAAACAATATGGACCACATCTATTTTGGGAAGTGGAAAGACTTAACAGTGCAACTTGATAAAAGGTGTATAAATGTTAAAATAGACGCGAGTTCTTTAAACATCTGCTTTTTAAATATGTAAATGTTTTTAATCCTTCAATTAAAAACAATGTTCTCATGTCCTTCCTGCTTGTCTGAATATTAGAAAAATGAGTTTTATATTTCAGCATGAATCTAAACTTAAATATTACTGCCTGTTGTTGAAAATACAATCAATAGTACTTTAAGGCATAATTAAAAATTAATTAATGCCGCTTGCATTGCAAACCCCACATTTAACACACATTTCCTAGACATTCAAGGACATTAAGCATGCTATATTCCAAATATGAAGACGGGAGGTGGGTGGTGGGTGAAAAGGAAGATGGTTTAATGGAACATTTGTCTTTTAGTATATATACCTGAATGATTAAGTATTGCAAATCCATTTGTTATAGTTAAGTGATATTAAACCTTTATATTTAGTATTGTTGTAAAAGTTAGTCTGCCATGCTGAAAGGTTACATAATCTATTAAAAATAAAATTCATCCCTATTGTTGGTAGGATTTTTTTTAATGGTTGTGAAAATTCCTTCCTTCTTCTGTCAGGATCAATTACTCTGCTTCTAATAAAAATCTGAAAGAAGGGTCAGGTTAGTGATCTGTGCGCACTGTGGATAATTTGTGATATTACTGCCTAAACTGAGGAAAGAGTTCCATATTTCTGGCAAGAAACTAAAATGTATCCTTCATCTTAAGTGCCCTACATTGTGTGTAGATGGTGGGGTACAGTCAACTGTTACTGGTTAAAAACACTAAGAATATCAGTGTTTTAAAGATGTTTGGGATGTGTTGATATATTTTTGTATGAAAATTTATTTCCAAGTGTTAGTTATTGAAATTCTGCAGGGGGTGGGGCAATACCCAAGACAATTAATTTGCACAGCATACCATTATTCTTTGTAAAATTAAAGAATTAAAAAGCAGTGGATCACATTCAGCTAAAGAGAAGGAAATAGAAAATAAGCAAAAGGGAGAAGATGCAAATTAAGGCAGTGAAAATAGTTGCACATTTACGTTCTTAGTTACACTGTTAGGGAATTATTGTGAGAAGATCAGAGAAACAATGTATAATAGCCTGTTTGTTTTGATAACTCTAGAGTGCTATTCCAATGTCCATGTACTTCTGGAACAACCAGCAGGCTGCTATAACAGAGGCAGATTTAGGGCAGTAAGAGCAGTTCCCCTGCACACGAGGGCTAGGTGTGGGGGCATCAAATTTTGGCCTCACAAAGGGCACCATATTACCAAGGTGCACCCCAGACTACAACTATAATGATCTGAGCTAAATAAAGCCTGTATATAGCCTAGGAGCAGAATCTATTACCTATGGTCTTGGTACTACATGCCATTTACTGTGCAGAATTATGTTTACTTACGTAATAAAGAATTACATTTTTGTTTTGCTCTCATCCGAGGGTACAAAGCATATAACTTTATTGAATGCTAAGTGTCCAAAACTTTCCAAAAACAAGGGTTGGAAGTTAGTGGAGAAAGGGCTTTTTGTTTTTGTTTTACTTCTGGGATGCTGTTTGATTGGTACTGAATCATTTCTCCTCTCTTACAAATTGAGGTGGGAGAAATCTGACCCTCCCCTGTCGCACCCTCATTTTTGGAGGTGAAATTAATTGAACTGATTCGGGGAGAGAAATATGATAACACCTAAAGAAGATAGTGATTTGGCTTTGAAACTGATTCCGCAATGTCCAACATCAAAAAACCCATGGAAATCAACCCTACTAAAGCTCAATTTGTTGGAATGGGGTGGGGTGGGGGTGGGGAGTAGGTTGTCTACTTAAGTAATGTGTTTACAAGTTAACAACAGCTTTATTTCCTCCTTGTGTATGTGTGTGTCTGTGAACTTTGCCAGCCAGCAAGATCAAACATTCTTAAGAGTATGTGCGTGTGTGTGTGGCTTCCTGCCTGCCTGCCTGCCTGCCTGCCTGGCAGTCACCATATACCTTCTCCCAGTCAGATGCTTTATTCATAAATCATCATAATACATCTCAAGTACAGCATTAGAAATGTACTCTATGTAAATGTCTTTCTGGAACCGGGAAATGGTGGCTGGCAGCAGAGCTTTTGCTCTTGCATGTTTGAGAAGTATACCACACACACAAGCTGCAGGAATAGGAGGCTGCTCACCCTGCTTCCCAACTAAGGTAAACAACTTTCCTTGGACTACCTGAATCAACTGGATTATTTGCAGCACCAGCCCCCAAAATACAAAATGCTACCCTCCTCTCTCCAATTGTGCACCCTGTGAAGACATTTACAACAACCCTTAGTGGGTAGTCACAAATATTCATAAGATTAAAACTGAAGACATTGCAGAGTTCATGTTCAGGTAGAACTGGAGGAACATACAAGAGGAGTACAAGATCATTCATCCGTATGGGCTCAATAGATGATCCTCGTGAGATACAGGATAGCTTTACTTGGATCCTAGTACCTGTAATTACTTGCAAATGAGAATATGTGACTAGCAACTAAGCCCACAGTAATGAATACGGTAGATGACATTGTGTCATTTACCATTCTTAAGCTGAGAAGTCCTGTCTTTTAAATAAAGGAATCCATTTTTTGTCACTAAATCAATTTTTATCAAACCTGGAATAACTGCACTTTGCTTCTGTGTGTTTCATCTTTGTGCTAATTGTATGCAGTATCTTTCATTTGTTTTTTCTGATGGTCCTTTGTTAAAAACAACAACAACAACCAACCAACCAACCAACCAATCAAGTTTATTTTCTTTGTGGTTGACATATATACCATCATGTTACCACTGTATAATGCTTTCATTGACAGGCACCCTGTTAACAAGAAAGACTTTAAATACGTTTAGAATATTTGTATGATTCAGAGATGATATTCAAGGTGAGGACAAAAACGCTAGAAGTGATTGTTAATTACTGAACCATGATAGGCAAGCTACATATTGGATTAAAAAGGTGATAGCTGCTGGTCTTCCTGGAAGAATGTTTCTATTTTGGTGGCTACAGTATCTTGAGTGGCTTGGATCCTCTCTAGCAGCCCTGGCACATTCCTGTTTGAATATCAGGATAAGCCAGATGATCTTAGAATTGCTGAACTGTATGCTCTCTCTACTTGGATATACATAGCAGTAGCTATGTAGTACTGTACAGTACTTGGACTAGTTATCTTTTCAAAGTTCAGTGTCTGTTAGCATTTTGTTAACATCTAGATTTTTCTTCTTTAAAATGTTAAATAATTTTACAATAATTATAATAAAAATATTTATATACCTCTATGTTACATAAATATCAGAGTGATTTGCAAAAACAATATTCATATACAAACTTAATTTAACATCAGAGATAATCAACTGTTACTGATATGTTTTCTTAATTGTCTGCATAAGGTTTCTGCAGGCATTTAAAAGTTAAAACAGAAGGCACCTGCTGAATCTCTTCTGGCAGAACTTTCTACAGGACTGGGCTGGTTGGTTTCTTGTTGCTATCATATGAGCCTCACCAACTTGGGGGATAACCAGCAATGCTCCTACAAGTGGTCACAGTGATCAAGCTGGGAGATAAAGGTTCTGCCAGTCCTCAGGATACCCTGGACCTAAGTTATTGTGGGCTATGTCAATTAATACAATTACCTTGACCCTGGCTTGGTAATAGATGGGCAGCCAACGCAGATGTTTTAAAACAGGTGTCACATGTTGTACAGTATGTATCCACATCAGTAGGCTAACCACTGCATTCTGCATCAGCTGGAGTTTCTGACCAGGGCCAAGGGCAGCCCCACATACAGTATGAAATCTGGCCTTTAGGTTACCAATTCATGGTCTACAGCTGTCAGAATATACCTAGAACAGCTGTAGCTGGCAAACTAGATCAAGCGGGTCAAAAGCACTCCTTGCCACAGAGTACACTTGATGGAGAGAGAGAGATTATCTAGGAGTTATTCCAAGCTGTATATCTTCTTCAGAGGGAGTATGACCCTGTCCAAAACAGGTAACTTCCCAGTTTCCCAGGCATAGGAATCACCCACCCAAATAACCTCCGTCTTCTCAGGATTCAGGCACAGTTTACTGGCCCTCATCCAATCCACTACTGCATTCAGACACCATTCCAGAGCTTTCACAGCCTCTTTTGATTCACTTGCTATGGATAAATAGACCTGTGTGTCATCAGTGTACTGATGACACCTTGCCGCAAAACTAATAACCTCGCCAACCATTTCATATAGATGTAAAGTAGCACTTGAGAGAGGATAGTACTTTGCTCAGTTCCATAGCACAAGCTTTAGGGGAGCAAGAAGCACTCACCCAGTGCTGCTCTCTGAGCATGACTCTGAAGGTAAGAATGGAACATCTGTAATACTGTGCCTCCAGTACCCATCCCACTGAGCCAGTCCAAGAGAATACCATCGTTAATAGTATCAAAAGCTACCGAGATCAAGCAGAACCTGCAGGGTCACACACACACTGTATCACAATAAAATTCATATATCAGGGTGATCAACCCCTGATTTGAACCTAGATTGTAGTGGGTCTAGTTAATAAGTCTTATCCAGGAATACTTGCATTTGCACCACAATCACCCTCTCCACCGTTGATGCCAGTAAAGGGGTGTGGACAACTAGTCACTAGTTGTTACATGCCATCAGGTATTGGGTGGGCTTTTTAAAAGTTTGCACACGGTCTCCATTTTATGGGCAGCAGGCAACCACCCATGCCAATATATGTTTACCACACCTATAAACCCATTCAGTCACACCACTTTGACTAGCTTTAATAAGCCAGGGATGGACAAGGATTCAATGAGTAGGTGGTTGGGTGCATTACTGCCAGAATCCTGAATATACATCAGGACTGTAGTCCACTATGCTCCATTTTCAGGTCAAAACAAAAACATTGATAGTTCAGATGGTGTGATTTAGTAGATTTGTAGGACAATCCTAATTAGAATGTTGAGGAGTGATTATGCTTAGAATGTAATAGAATGCACAGTTCAGAGTTGAAATGTTGATTACCTTGTCTGCCTTTACATACTCATGTCACTTGTGGTCTGTCTAGAACAGATGAAACCATCTCAATATCCCTCCATGGCTATCTCCCTTCACAGATTATGCCTAAAACTGGCTTATTACTGCCCCATCCCACTGTTCACATCTACCATCCATGTTCCCAATGGGTACAAGCTATATTGACATCTGATATTACCCCCTTTGGACTATAAATCAGTGGCACACAAGAGTGTAATTTCAACATCCTGTGCTTGTGGGATATGGCTGTGCTGCTCGTCAGCTGTAATTTCTCTCTAAAAGGTTGCTTCTTAATATATGTGTTGGATAATTCCAGTGTAGCTGTCCTATTGTGGATGAAAAAGCCTTTAGGGTTCCAGTTGCTGAGTCATTGCCAGATTAGTTCTGTGCAATAGACGAGCATGGTAATATAGTGGTTGTTGCAAATGTTGTCTTTTATCCTAAGCACTTATTTGTTTGGCTATAAGCCATAACAACAATACTAAAATATCAACACAAAATGCTCTGATCTGCCTGTAATTATCCAGTTGCTTGAGCCACTGAAGGGTAGGCACTGTATGAACCAAAAACACCACGTCCAAATGTGCTGGCTGCACAACAAAACCTTAAGGCAAATACAGTAATTTGTATTTTCTAAACCAAGTAATAATGAAATACAAGAATGTGCAGAGTTCTTATCACAGACACGCCCATCCCTGAATCATGGAATTGTAGAGTTGGACATTGCTCTGAGGTCAGCAAGTCCAACTCCCTGCAATGCTGGAATCTCAACACACGGTCCCCCATCCATTTTGAAACCATATTGCTGCTATCCACAGAAAATACAAAACCATTTTTTCTTTGGAGGGGAGAGGTAAGGAGGATGGAAGAGCCAGTCATATTAATTGATATAGCATCACCAGGCTTAAAAAATAACACTATCTCTACTATTTCTAGTGTAGGTTTGTGTTGGCATATTGGTGTAGTAAGGTAGCAGCATTGAGGGATAGCTTTCCAGGTTGGTAGCTTTTCAGGCTGATTGCACAAGAAGCTGTCAGTCAGCCCCAAACCTGAGTAGTACAGCATGGAAGGTGAACTATGCTTCTCACCTGTGTGTGGTATCAGGGACAGTTCTCCAAAACTACTATTTTTCTGTATACTTTAAGTACATCCTCACATACCCAGAAGACAATACCCTGTCTGTGAGCAGCACCCTGCACTGCCTTGCTGGATAGCCAATAAGGTCCAGCAAATGTGCAATTAAAGAGAATATCAAAGAAAGTGTTATTAACAAGCAACCTAATGCTTTCCAGGGATGAGGTGACTCTTTGCATGAATTCCTTCATCTGTGCTCCAGCTCATGGAAAGCCACCGGTAGCATGGCTGCATATAAACTTGCTCTGATACTTGAAAATCACTAAAGGTCCATATTCCCTTTTGGATGGCCTAGGAAGGCACTAGTTTAAGTTCTGCTTTTAGGTTTTCTGCTAGGTACTACTTCACCATGAAGAAAGACCAAAAGAAAATCCTTTTTCATTTGTGTTTCCTATTTTTTGGCGTTAGGTATGAGGGCTGTATTATGCTTTTCTGGTTTCTGAAAGATATATTTTTCAATGTAAACAACACATGCATTTTCTAACACCTATATTAGCACCACTTGAGTTTTTTTATTGCATTTCAAAGGGTTTGGATGGACATTAATCCTTAAACCTTTCTCAAGTTCCTGTCTTCTTTCTGGCTAGAATTGAAACAGATGCTTGACATGCTTGGTAATGCTCCAACTGGGATCAGAGTTTTTGTTATTCCTTGGAAGTTTCAATAACTCTCTTCAAAGATCCACTGTCATCCTTGTAGTCTTCCTCCAGCCCACTCTGAATACTCAGTCAATCAGCAGCTGTGAACCTGAGTGGTGTTTACGTCAGTTTCCTCCTGCTTCTACTTCTGTCTCATGTCTCCCACAGCTAATGTGGTTGGTGGAGCAATGCTCCGCTATGTCACCATCCAGAAAGTGGTCTTTTCTTCCTTCTCCTTGCCTTACTGTTTTCAAAAGATGCAAGCAAAAGTAACTAGATGCCTAAGAACACTCAAAGCCGTTTTGAGAGGCTTTCAGATGGTATATGTGTACATCTAATGAAAAGAGCTATATGGAGCATACTGAAGTTAGCCATTGTTTAAAACCTTTTTCACTGCAGCCTGTTATATGATTTCTCTCAGTCCAAACTGGTGACCTTTCCTCAGGCTCCAATTTGTGATGAGAAATCCCCTGAATATTAGCTCTTAATTTGTAATATTTCTTTACCTGGAAACATGTACACATGTTCCCATAGGCCCACATTTGTTTTGTTAAACACTTGTGTGCATACAGGAACCAGGAGTCTCTTAGAAGCCAGAGAAAGGTGAGCAGGAGCTCTGTCCTTGTTGCCTGATCCAGACTTTTGAAACTTTGGGCTCACAAACAGCAAAGCAAACATATCTATGAAGGCTGTTTTGGGGTTTTTTTTGACCGGGATTGGGAGTTGGGGATAAGTATCCAGTGAAGTCAAAACTATCTTGAATTGCACCCTAAAAATCCACATTGCATGCCAGCAGAAGCTGGAAGAACATCTGAGTGTATGGTTTGGCAACAGAATAGCTGTTTACTAATTTTTCCACCAAAGTCTGGATTCTGATGATGAGAATAAATCCTTTCTCGAGTGTTCCTTTGCTGGGACATCAAGCGGGAACATGCACAGATACTTTAAAGGAAATATTCGAACGATCTTGTCCTAAATAATTACACAGCAATTAAGTATTATGCTAGTGACATTATTACAATTTCTTGTGCTATTTTTACTGATAGTAATCTGTAAATATTGATGCTCAGTTTAATTTAACAAAGAAATCATACATTATGTAAGAGAAAATAATAAACTTGCATTTAATGGCTTGTGTGCCACTAATGATAAAAGAGTAAGAGGGGTAGGAATGGAATATTTGTGAAGGAGAAAAAAAAGACAATAAAGATGACTTTCAGGAGTGTATGCAGACCTTCCAGATATTACTATTGCATTTCTTATGTCTTCAGATTCGTGTCCCTTGTATCTCTTGTAGTATAACTCTGTTCCCCAACCAACATCCTTCCGTTTTCCATATATCCTTGCAATAGTACCCACATGTTATTATAATGCATGGTGACATTTTGTAATATCGCGGTCTATAGAGTTTTACGCTCATTTTTTTTAATAGCAATGTCACTTCTATAAAAATGTCCATCTTGGAAATCTAATTATTTTCAAAAGAATTTCTATTACTGTATGGGACAATCATGTTATATTGCCTGTGACAAGCAGGGCTGCAAGCCATTTTTTATGTTTCGTCTGTATTACTAACAATGGCTGACCATTATTATTACTACTATAATATATTATTATAATATTTTACACTTTAATTTTAACTCCCTTCTATCCTATTAAGAGCAGTCTTAAAAAAATGCCAGTGTTTTAACAGCTCTCCAGGATGGTGTTAGCTTTCTTACACACTTACAATGGGTAATGTTTCGGTCAATTGCTAATTTGCCTCGTAGATGGTTTTCCATAGGGTTTCTTTTTCCATTTACAAAATTGTGAACCTCTTTTTATTCTGCACACTGCTTTGAGGTACTAAAATATTGTGCACTTGTCAAGCTCATTTTATCCTCTGAAATGCAGACACACAACCCTTGTGCACATAGGTGGCACTCTATAAATTTACTGCAAAAACTTGTCATACAAAATCTGTCTATTTCTCCATCTTTCCCAGTATTATCTGTTCTGACTGACAGTGGCTCTTTAGGGTCTCAGACGGGAGTATTTTGGGTCACCTACTACCTGATCCTCTTAGGATATCAAGGATTGAACCTTTGACTACAAAGCATATTGAGCTATGGCTTCCTCATACAAGTAGATATGTGTACACAAAGGAAAAGTATAGATAGAATGGAGTCATTGAAATGATTCTGGGTGGAGCACCTCCACCTGTGGATTAAGTTTCAGGAAACCAGAACGGATTGCAGCAGTGGGGTGCAACACAAAAAAACATTGGTACATGTTCTCTGCTAAGATACACAGAATTCCAGTAGCAGTTCTGTTTGTTGCTTTACACTCTTGGACTATAATTGTAAAATAAGTGTGTACGTATAAACAATTGTTAAAATGATTGCAGCACAGGATGGAGAGAAATTCTTTGCCAAGAATACATCTAGAATAAAATAAATAAATCTGAATAAAGGAAGCACATCAGCACTAAGGAATTCGAAAAAATTTCGAGAGTAGAACAACAAAAAGATTGAAAAGCTTCTGTAATTGACTATTGAGGACAGATGAGATAGTCACTGAAGTGTGCAATTTGATAAATTAGCTATTAAAGGGAATACAATAAGTTGTCTGTAAATATATGAGGAATATAAACAGGCAGCAGAGGAAAGTTATTTGATGTGATACAAAGCAAAACTGAGCAAAAACATTATAGTGAACTTCCAGTACAAATTTCTGTGATGCCTACCAGATTAAGTAAACAGATTTGTAAAGATGTTTTTGACTCCTGAGTCCTATAAATGGTAAACAAAATAGTTATGACTTTGTGTGTACAATAAAAAGGGCATTTATACTTATAGTGGAAACTATTCCCTACTGCATCTGGAACATAGGGTGGCTGAAGTGGTTTCAGTCTCTAGAACTTGCTTCATTGAGTGAGGTGTGTGTGTATGGATAATATATTTGACCCAACCCTTTTCTCCCTCCCTCTTCTGTTAACATTTTTCATGGGTCCCCATATGTCAATATATACTAGCAAAGTGCCTGTCACTACATACTTACTTACGTTAATAGCACTGATTTCTAGCCCCTTAGTAATTTTAGTTGCTCTTTTCTGCACCTTTTCCAGCTCAACAGTATCCTTTTTTAGGGTCAAACTGCAATGTGTTATCTACAGAGCAGTGCCTTTATGTGGAAGGCACTTAAAGGGTACAGCTACCTAGCTAATGTAATATTTAGTTTGACTCTCACCTGCAGCAGGCAGAACTGTACATAGTATTCCAGGTATGATTGCACCACAGGTAGGCACAACAACACTAGCAGTTTTATTTTTGATCCCTTTCCTAATGATCCCTGGCATACTTTTTTCATAACTACTGCATACTTGATCAACATCTTCGTAGTGGAGCTGTCCATCATGATTTTGAGATCTCTTTCCTGACTTGTCACTGTGAGTTCAGACTTTATCTAGGGTTTTTGTTTTTGCCCAAATGTCTATAATGCAGTACATTTGCCATTTGATGTCTATAATGCAGTACATTTGCCATTTGATTGCCTGTTCACCCATTTATATCCCATCTTTTGAAGCTCTTTGTAATCTCTTTTTGTTTTGTTTTTTCTACCATGAATAATTTGATGTAAGTAGCAAACCTGGCCACTTCACAGCTTATCCCTAACTTCAGACCATTTATGGACACGTTAATAAGCATCATTCCCAGTGCAATATTATAATATACAGTGTCAATACTAAGTTGTCTGACTAGTAGACTTTAAAAGTCAAATTATTTACATTGCAGACAGCTATATGCCTCTTTTGTTGGATCTATGTAATCACTTGTCTTAATTTTTTTTCTATAAAAAATGACAGGCTTGTTTTGGTTGCTGATTTGTTTGTGTCTTCGAGGGGTTAATCACAGTGACTGATGCAAATTGAGAGCAAAGAAAATAGCCCATGGTTAATTGGAGCTTTTATGATAGGAAAATTTCATCTCAGGTTAGATTGCCATGTAAACAATAACATGATCTTAAGTATGCGTGGAGTCAAGAATTCAGTGCAAATGTATGTTGAGCAAAATATGCATGGATAAAATACTTGGAAATTACTCAGAATGTAACTAGGTGTTGTTGGTATAGCATTTTTTAAATTGCTTTGCAACATATTTGTAAACAAACCTTGTTATCTAAGTGTGAAGAGTGTGTTTAAAGGCTTTGAAAGCAATTCTGCAAGGGGGCCAGGAAGGCAGGAGTGGCAGTGCTTTACTAATCTGCCCATCAAGACAGAAGGGTGGTATTTCCCTGCTCTTTTTTTTAAACTGCACCAGTTCCAAGGTGGTATTGCAGAGGGGCTCAGATTTGACATGTTCCTGAGAAGGGCAAGCTCCCTCCATGTCCTACCCCAATCAGCTTTCATTTTCTTTGATCTTGAATGTGCTTGTTGCACATATGCTGGCCAGTAAATTCTCTTGAGCAACATCATTAGGGCGTCAAAGTTCTTATGTGCATCCTATTTTTATTTCCTGTAACAGATTGGAATGGGAGATGACTACATAATACAAGTTCATAATACTAGTACTTACAGTGTATATTGCTTGTTGATAAATGGATCTTTTTTTTTACTTTTCCCCTGACCATGTATCAATTGGAATCCTCTTGAAAAATTTAGTATTACTTTTCTAAAATAGCCAAAGGGAATATGTAGAATCATAGAATCATAGAATCATAGTTGGAAGAGACCACAAGGGCCATCGAGTCCAACCCCCTGCCAAGCAGGAAAAGGTTAACAAACAATATTTCTTAACATGGATTAGCTTCCTTTCACGATTTTTTTAACAGATGATAGATAGATAGATGATAGATAGATAGATAGACAGATAGACTTCCCACTTTTTCAAGTAAATGCTGACTCTCCCTTTTCTGTTAGTTCATCTTACCTCTCCTTTTCTTTGGGACTTCCATTTTATTCACAACATTTTTATAATCACTCTTGTAGTGCTTTTACATTATAGTATTCTCTTCTCATATCCATTTTCTGCTTCATCCTTCCCTTCTTGTGCATCTTAAGGTTCTTAATCATCCATGTCCTTCCCTGCCCCCACAACTCCCACCAGTTAATTTCTCTCACCAAAACTGAACTCCATCTCTCATCAGGCTCCAGCAATAACAGGGACTGGTGGGGCTTTGACGAGTGTCTTACAGAGGTTGGGGGGGGGGTTGAAGGGTGGCCCAGGACATGAGGCCCATGATTTAAGGAGTTTGGTGCCACCCGTGGGGCAGGAGTTTGGGGTGGGTGGGTAGGGGAAGGGTCTGAGCAGTCAGAAATGGAGGTGGGGGCGCAAGAAATGTCAGAAGCGGAGGAAACGGCTGTTCAGGCAAGGGGCGGGGCATTCAAACCCCCACATTCCCTTGTCCCTTTGTCTCCTAGAACTAGAGATTTGAAGAGGGAAGTGCAGGAGAAGCCTCAGGTTGTGCATGCACACTTCATCAAATGAAGGTACATAAATCTGGAGGATGGAGGCATGGTTCCAATGTTGCTTCAGCTGCTCCGCCAGGCGTGAACTTGGAAAAGTTAATGCCAGCTTAAGTAGACGCTAGAAGTGAGTGTTTGTGTATCTGATGCATCTTAGGAACTGCTGTGTGTACTTTTGTCAATAAAGAATTAACTATCGGCTGTTTACCTTTCTGAACAGGGGGTATGTAGGACAGGCAGCATGGCCAATAGTCAATAATTACAAAGGTTGTAGTCCGGCAACATCTGGAGGGCCACATATTAGCCACCCCTGCTCCAGCATACAATTAACTTCTCTCTGTGTCTGGGTCAGAGATAGGAAGCAAAGTGCCCAGCAGATGTTGCTGGACTACAACTTCCAGCCTGCATGGCCAGTGGACAACAATGATGGCAGCTGTAGTCCAGACATATCTGCAAGTGTGCCATGTTTGCTTTCCTTGGTCTGGCTCTGCTCTATTGAGTCACGTTTCTTGGAAGAAAAACAAACAAGCCAGCACGCAAAATGTTTTCCCTGCAAATATATTACCTGCAAAGTCTGTTTTTGTACACCAATATGATTTTTTTTTTTTACAAATCATAAATAGAATAAGAGATTTATAAGTGACCCAATGAAGAACACATCCTGACACCTGTATTTCAGAACAATTCTTACATACTGTTTCTTTTCATTACAATAGCTTTCTGTGAGTGAACCTAGCTTCATCTGGCACAGGCTCTAGGGGGAAAAACAGCAGCAGATAGAAGTTTATTTGAGATCTTTTAGTATTATTCAAAAGAGACAAGTGGAAGAGATATTATTGAAAGTAAAGTTCTAAACTACTCAAACATCTAAAGGCTTTTGAAAACTTTATACACAACCCTAGTTAATTCTGTCATGTACCAAAGTGCCAAAAGATTGAGCAAGGATGAATGTTAATCCACTTTTATAAAATCAAAGGGTTCATATATTATTTTTTACTGTAAAGAAATAATTTGAATAAAATTTGACCCTTTCTTCAATAGTCTGTGGGTCAAATGGAACCCACCATTAAAATTCTCTAATATCTTTCTTGTATTAGCATTTCAAAACTCAATTTAAATATTCACAGAGCTCTTTTTTTAATAAACTTAACAAAATTCAGGTAATTTCCTTCAACTTTCTTGATTGAACGAAGGCAGTAGGTAGAGATATAAAAAAGATGTACAGCTATGAGCAAAACCTGAAATCAATTATATATAAAAATAACATAACACATGGAATGAAATTAATCAAAAGGAAAAAAAATTCTACTATATGATTCTCTGGTCTGCTACCTGCAGGCAAGGAACGTAAATGAAAAAAATCAACATTCTTCTCTCAGATAAGGAAAAAATTAATAAAAATGTTTCTTTCCTACAGATCCCCTGATGCAACTTATGTTAAAAGTGAGTGGCTGCAGGAAGAACTTGTTCATTTTAAATAGCTCCCATTTTCCTTGGCCAGAAAAAAATAGCTTTTGCCTTGCTGTTAAGCTCAATTACATCAGGTTTGTGTGGATTTGCTGTGTCCAGGAACACCTCTGTATCCTCCCCATCCTTGTTAACTGCTGTCAGGCAAACTCAGAAAGGACTTGAGAAAATGATTTACAGTTTTTTCATAATAAGTAGCAAAGAAATAGTTTTAACCTTGAACCTGTTTAAAAGTTGGAGCTCCATCCTGCTTGTGATTGGGAGTATCACAGGGTTTCCCTGACCAAACCTCTGTTAGCTCTTTAAATTCAAATGGTGGACAGTAAGAACCCTGGTTAGGTCCCAGATACTACCAAATGCCCTCACTGCAGTTATGTTAGGATCATGGGAAAGGAAGGGAGCAATGATTAGGGTTCATGGTCAATTGGTAAAAATGAGCCCATGCTCAACACTGGAAAGGTCTGTTCTGAATAACATGGGCTTGAAATGTGTGTCAGCATTACAAAATAATAATAATAATAATAATAATAATAATAATAATAATAAGAATCCCTTCTTTTTATTACTTACTTTGTGACTACTTTGTTCGGAGAGAGAAGAGGATTCAGCTTCCAGCATTCACTTCAGAATGGGTGTATATATAAGCTTAGATAGAGCATAAGATATTGTTCTAGTCACTTGGCATTTGGGTAGACCTGAAAGTTGATAGGACTTGGAATTTGATTTATCAGTTTGCCTCTGGAGACTGAGATGAAGTACACTTTTTTGACCTCATCCTGTCTGCTTCAAAGAGCTCTTCCAGAGGTGTACATTTCTAGGAATGCTTGTGATTCTAATAATGGGATCTCAGAATAACTGACAGGAATCCCCAAAGTAGAGGGCAAATGTCACTCTAAGTGCACTATATAAGGTTACAACTTGTCACTATATAGTAAATTTAGTTTCATTAAAATATACCATATTCCTTTCTATAATATAAAATAATAATGTGCAAGCTCAGTTTCAGTGTTTCTTTGTTTCCATGCCTGGGCATTGACATAATACTGTGATGGGGTAGACCAGTTATGGGTAAATGTGTATTATCCATACTGCCATGTGGGTAAACAGGTTGGTGGTTTATTTTTATTAAAATGTACAGATATATACTTGTTATGTAGTAGCAAATAACAATGAAAAAGGAGCCTTCAAATAGGACAGATTCCGTTGGCTCAGATACAAGAGGGGTATTCCATTATATCATTATATCATTCCCCACCTCCTTTTGAGGAATGTGTTGTATTTCTTCTTTCAAGTCTTGCCTGTCTGCTTTCCTGAAATGTTTTTGTGTGTATAAGTTGAAGGCTGTGATTATCATTGTTTTTAGAGACTAAAGTCATGATTGACAGAATTATTTACCTTTAGCTCTGTCTTCAAAAGTATTCCGAGATTCTCATTTCAAGTACCCTATCTACTTATCAAATATAAAATAAGACCATTGATACTAGAAATACTTAGCTGGTTATTGAATACAGAGGTAGTATAGTACTATAAAACAGGATAATTCACAAGTATATTTTTGACATGAAAGCAGATGGTGTATACTTATCCCTGCCCCCCATCCCGCCATTGATATTGTTCATACCCAAGTATGAACCCAAAGTGTTGCATTCTGGCCTTAAGGTATGATGTGAGTACAAGATATCAGTACTACTGCACAAATCACTAATAACTCAGGATCGGAGTAGTTAAAAAAGAACCTTCATCAGTACCTTCTGAAACAAAATCTGCAGTCTGGGAGAGATGTGGTTCCATTAGTCGGCATAGCATGAAAAATGGGCCCCCAGGATATTTTCAGTGGTGACACCACGGCTATGGAATTCCCTGATTAGAGGGCAATCGTATTTCACTGAAAGGCAGTGAGGGTCCTGCTATTTATTGTTTGTTTGTTTGTTTGTTTGTTTAATTTATATAGCACCCTTCATCTAGGAAGCACAGGCAAAACACAAAAATACTTAAAACAATAGCAAAAAAACCAATACCCTCCCACAGTTTAAAAGGCCATAGATTGTTTATTTAGCCATAGGCCTGAGATAAGAGAAATGTTCTCTCTTGGCCCCTAAATATATATAATGAAGGTGCCAGGCTAGCATACAAAAAACGAGGGGCCACCACAGAAAATAAGGACTGACATTCATACAATCATACCTCATGTTGTGTCCGCTTCAGGTTGCGTTTTTTCAGATTGCGGACTGCCGAAACCCGGAAGTACTGGAACGGGTTACTTCCAGGTTTTGGCAGTCGTGCATGCTCAGAAGCACTAAATTGCGCTTTGCGCATGCGCAGAAGCACCGAATCGCAACCCGCATGTGCACAGACGTGCAGACGCGGGTTGCGAACGCTGCGGGTTGCAAACTTGCATCCCGCATGGATCACGTTTGCAACCCGAGCGTCCACTGTATTTTACTTCAGTTGTTTGTATTTGATATAGCTTAGAAAAAATAAGGTTGGTTTAAGTCGCACGCCTATAAAGGTACTTGGGAGTGAGACCCATTGAAGTCAATTGGACTTGCTGCTGAGTAGGCGTGCACTGTAAGGAACATTTTAAAGGCCAAGCTAATTAAGAAGAGCCACCTATGGTAGACCATCTACTTCTGTGATCATCTACTTCTATGAAACCTTAGGTACAGATGTCCAACTTTACACTTTTATTATGCGGCTACTTGTACATTATGTTGGTACAATGTTGTTGGTTTCTTTAAAGGCCCCCTTGAGGATGCTGTTGAGGATGAAGAAGAAGAGTGTCTATCGGAGGGAAATGACATTATCTCCAAAGAAGACTTTCCTCTGGAGGGAAGCTTTTCTGCAGAATTTGAGCCTGGGAATCTGAGCTGTGAAGAAGTGGAATACTTTTGTAATAAAGGTAATCAGTATTAAGCAATCCTTGGGTCAGCAATCATTTGTATTGAATCGACTCCCTTGCAAATATTTTACACAAAAAATTCCTCTTTTGACATAATCAGATGTACCCAGTTCTTGCTGAACAGTTTGTTAAGCAAATGCTTCTTCAAACTAACGAAGACTGTTTTTATGCACAGTCTCAATGCAAAGTTTTTAGCATTTTGCCTTGTTTGATTCTGAACTTAGGCTCAAAGAGCCTTTCTTTTACAGCACACATTAAAACTGGTATGTGTTCATATTTGTTTTAGGTTTAAAGGCATTTTATTCTGGTTCTGGCAGTCAAAAAGTCATTTGAATTAATTAAATAAAGTGGTATAAGTGCTTTAAGTGTATGGTGTGGATGTAACCACACAACATTCTGACTTAAGAAACAAAAAATTGCAATACGGGTTACCTATCAAGTCACAAATCTTGGTACTAGTAGCAACATGTTCAAGGTGAATAACAAAAATAAATTATATTTTAAAAATAGTATCTTCTCAGAGCATTTTCGAAAAATAATTTTGTCCAATGCTTTTTTAGCTGTGTTCCTGTGGTTTTGATTCCTATGAACTTTTGATTACAACCTTATAAAACATTCCTTTAAGGTGATGGCATGGGCTCCATGATGCACAGTAACTTTTGCCATGAGCAAAAGACAGGTTGGGCAGATTTGTATAACATGCTAAACCTATTTAGCAGGATGCAAATGAACATAAATGAGCGGCAACAAGGCTTGAGCTCTCACACTCCTGTCTCTTCCTCCTGTGCAGCAGAAGTTTGGAATCTTTCTCTTCTGCTCAACCATGGTTTGTTACATTTCGATTGATAAAGTGTGGCTAACATTAACTATGGATACTTTCAAAGCCAGTCATCTTTAACCGTAGTTGAAGAGGAGCTGTCTTGAAAAAGATTCAGAAAGAGGACATTAAAAGAAGCTTGAACAGCTTCATAGCTTCACTTTCCAGACATGGAGCACAAAAGGAATCTGGCTTATTTCTTTCTTTGAAACATTTTTTATCCTATTCAGACAAGTTCAAGGTGAATAACATAAATAAATTAAAACAACTTTAATAAATAAAAATTTCTCCTGATTGAGTGGTTTTGCCATTCAGTTCCTCCAGTTCCTTCTGCTATATCAATGGTTCATTGTGCTTGGGTCCATAATAGTCAACTCTTTCCCTCCCTAAAACTGAGTTGACAAAAAATGTGTTTGGTTTCTTAAAGCATGAAATGAAATGAATTATATTGGTTTTAACTTTAGTGCTGGACTTGAGCTGTGTCTGTCTGTTCTGACCCTCTTTTCGAACTCTCTCTTACTTGTCCTGCTGATTAGCTAGATAATAATGATTGGATTGCCTTACCCCTCTAATGATAATTTGACTCTACTTTGTCCCAGCTGCTTACATTTCAACCAGGAAATAATGGTCTAGTTCAGATGTAACATAGACAAGCATGAGCCCTGTGCCTATGCATTCCTGGGGATGTAAAACAAGTTTCAAACCCTGGTTTGTTCAGAACCTGCTCGTCATAGTTTTTCAGTGTGGACATAAAAGTAAACTATGGTGACATAAGATGAAATGGGTAACCCAAGGGAGCCTTCACTCACAGCATGCCAAGAAGGGAGGGGTGGACAGGTGATCTGCATGGGCATAAGACTTGTACAGATATCAGTTTAAAAAGCTGAAGCTGGACCATTGCTTCTTGAGGCAGCGAAGAGCAAAGAAACTTTAAGTTCGTTGAATTGTCTGGCCCATATAAAATGGCATATTTGTCCAGTCACTGTATTATTATGTGATTTTATGCCTACTCTTTCAAGTCTTGGCGGCAGTTATCAGAAAATGATAATGTTATAATAATGCAGCCTTCTTCTAAAAACCACTTAGAGGTTTTATTAGAATCAAACGGTATATACATTTTGTGAAATAAACAAATACATAAATAAAAAGTGAAAATACACTGGTGGAAAGGATTCCTGAATCTTGCAAAGATCTTGCAGAAAAATAGCTGTTTCATTTGCATCTGCTAGTAACAGTTCAACTAGAAACTGCAGCTAGATCGATATGTAAAATTCTGACTCTGCACACTGTGTTTTTGGCTCTCTTTGCTCTCAGAAGGTTGATATTTCATAATATTACAGTTATAGTAGAAGCCACATCTGATTGGCTTCTTGGCCCATGATTTCCAGCCCTCCAAGCTTCTTATACCTGCTTTTTTCTTTACCTTTAGTGCACATCTTAAATTACCTCTGTGCCCTCTTTCTTGTTTTACTTCAAATCTGCTTTATCCTTGAGTCTTCCTTTCTTGAGTCCATGTCTCCCACCACCATCCATTGGTTTCTGAGATGTCTGTTCTTCAGTCTGTTTCCCCATGCCTCTTAGCCATCCTATCTCTCCCTAGCACTTCCATATTCATTCCCCCAATAACATTCAGGTCCTTCCTGATACTGAGTTCTGTAAAGTGTCTCAAAGCCTCCTTGTGCCCAAATTATCTGTCCTCCCTCCCACCCCACACATTTCTTTAAGCGTTATTTCCTAGCTCTTTTTCCTTCAGGTTTTTCTATCTCAGTGCATTACATACTCCGCACCTGTCCTTCAGCCTCCTTGCCTCTCAGCTTCTATCTCTTAGTTTCCCTATATTCTAGACATCTTCTCAGTCCTTAGCCAAATTTACAACTTTCTTTTCCCTCACAGAAGCTGGTCTACAAACTCTGTCATTTACTCAGTAGCTGAGCATTCTCTGTTATGGCATCACCTAAGCCATTCATTGTCAGAGGCTGCACTTCTGTTAGCTCAATATCATATAGATTAGGGAGTTTATTACCTAATGTATATTCATTTAGGCTGCAATCTAAAGAAACTATTTATTGTTCATTGTATGCCCAAATGAAGCTTCCCCTAATAGTTTCCACAGGTAATGTGAATGGATTGTGGAAGGTACAATGGTGAAAATGAAAGAGGAACCTATCATTGCTTCACACATGCACAAATGAATTTTTAAGTCATGTTCCTGACTTCTGGCTGTTCTGAACAATTAGAAACCCCAAAATATGAACTTCAGATTTGTACATCACTGAAACAAACAGTAAAGCTTTTGCTTAGAGTTTTGGTTGGTCATCTGTTTTCCAAAACTTGGGTTTACTGAAGACATCTGTTGCATCTTCATACATAAACATATGCATGGCTACATGGTCTTTGACATCTTCACACTCCTTGTGGGAGATGGTGTATAGCAATATTCATAGAAGAAGCTGTAAAACTGTCCTTCACTGCCACAGCTACAAATGAAATTGGAAAGGATATTTCTAAGAATGAAAGTGTACATAAACCCAGTAATCTCTTTCCAACTGAGGGCGGTGTGACAGAAAATGCCTACTTTGAAGTATTGAGAGATGGAGAGTATTATAAAGTCATTCCTGGATTGTCCCTTCCCCCACCCCCCTTCTTTTTCTTTTAATGCTCTGGAAAAGACTGAAAATTTTATTAAAGGGACCTTGGAAATTCACTTGAAGTGCATTGGGTCATTTCCCCCACAAACTCCGTATTAGATTTTCAGTGCACCTCCTTGCCCCAGGGTCCACTGCATATCAAAGAAGAATCAACCAAATAACTAAAAGTTCACACACAATACAAAATAGCACTAGCATTATTTTATAACTTTGTGTCAAGGACTCCAGGGGAAACTTCCAACTAAGAAGCTGAAGCTTTGAGGCTGAGACTTAGCCTGGTGAGCTACCATAGTCTATGAATGTGCAGGTCTTGGGGGTTTCATTCAGCCACAGAGAGGATTTTGATGTGCCACAACAGCCACTGTGGTATAAATACTGGCAAATACAGCCTGACAGTAAGCTTGATCCTCTTTTCTTCATTGGTTAAAAATTTATTCATTCAGTTTGATGAAGGGTGGACTGAAAGCCCTCCCAGGTGTGCAGGTAGGGGGAATGGAGGGGCATTTTAAAGAATATTTGGAATTGGGTGGTGAAACTTAGCTTTCCCTTCCTGAGGAACTGCACCTGTGATTATATTTCTAAAAGTTTAGGAGGGGAGGTAAGATAAGTTGTTTCTATTCTCTCTAGCTGTGAATACTGGTGGAATAATTTAATCTGAGCTGCATTTTTGCTGAGTCTGATTAATTTCAGTTGATTTTATTATTTGTGTTTGTCTTGATATTTTGATCATGAGCCATGTAATTTTTTTGTATAAGACACAGTTAACCTCTGGTTTTAGAGTTTGCAGTTTATGTTAGGTGGATGAGACCTAGCATGGCAAGGCGGGGGGTGATAGATATCTGCTACTGGCACATAAAAGTATATACTAAAAGAGAAGCTGAAATTACCCGTTAATAGTTAGGATGCTGTTTAAGAAGCTCAACCTATGTAATCAGTCTTTGTTTTACAAATCATATTTTGTAAGAAGGTTATCAAAGCTGCAGTCCTTTACACACTGTCCTACGAATAACTTCCATTGATCCTAAGGGTGCTTACTTCTGAGCAGACACGTGCAGGATTAATTAAATCTTGTGAGTTTTCCCTTATTTCAGTGTGGCTTGAGTATCAGCAGTGAGCCTTTACAAAAGAGTCAACAAAAGCTGAGGTTAGGAGTTGGTACAGATGTAAAAACGGTTAAGACACAGGGAACCACACACAAGAGTATACATTTCTTGGCTGCCGTGCCTTCTATTCTTTCCTAGTTGGCCTTCATTAAGTGATGCATTGACACAAACATTAACCATAGTTAACATTGACTGGATTCTGTCTTCTTAACCAGGGTTTTCTAACCAGTTTTAAACCCTAATTTTGGAAGCTTAAGAGGAAACTCGGGGTTATAGTTAATAGAAGTCAGTGTGGGCAACCATATAGATAACAAATAACTTGCATGAAGTGTGAAGGAATTTGTGTGCAAGTTGTAAGGAGTTGAAGAAGGAGCCAGTGATCCATTGCACTGCTCCTGATGTTATAAGTGCTGCTAAAAGACTCCAGTATTACATTTTATTGTTTTCTGCATCCTTTTTCTCCTTCATGCTGTGTCTGTGTGGAGCTGTCGCTGGCACTATCTCTAACACTCACCAAATCCTTGGCAGCCTAGGAAATGATTTCCTGGTATCCCTCCTTCCTTCTGTTGAATGATTTTATGTGAGCATGTGTAAATATTTTCTGCAGCTTTTGTGTCTAGCTTTGATACTTAATATATTTGCTTGTTTTTCTTTCTATGTATGTGTGTGCTTTAAAATAAGCAGGAAGGTCTAGTTATTCTTTTTAATGAAATATTTTCAATCAATAGTGATTTTCCCTCTCCCGAGCAATGTCTTTAATGACATATTTTCTGCTCTTCTAATGCTCGAGCAGTTGGGAGCAGGATCAGCATAAGGCAGCTATACCATACAGTAATCACTCTTGAGTTCAATAGGGAGGTCTTTACAGACAACTTTGTTCTTTTTTCTTAACGGGATTAAGAAGATCAGCTCTTTAAATTTCTTGCATATAACAGTGACATTTCCAGGGTGTGCTTAGACCAAAGAGTTCAAAGTGAAAGAATAATAAAAAAACCACCCAAAACCGAAAAGCCAATATGACTTTGTTTTTTACCTTGCTGGAGGAGCTGTTTCTGCAAATCGTCTATAAGCTTATTGACCTGCATCTTTGACTCCTTGTTTTCTCTGGATTTGGCTGGAGTGTAGACACTGATAGAGCACTGATAGAGGTGATTGAACAGCCCCCAGCTTTGCTTGGCACAAGGCCCCACAACTCCCCCAGGATTGACATTATCTTTTTCTGACAATACTTCATGTTTCTTCGAGCTTGCACTTCCTTAATTTTATTATTTATTTTTAATTCTTCCTGGAGCCTTTATGTATGTTTTTCAAGGAAATGAAGGGCACACTAATTCTTTTTGGTAAGCAGAGATAGTGTATAATACATGATGACATGTGTTCCCCAATGGAAGGGAAAAAGGAGGAAAAGGCTAATGTATGTAATAAACAGTACTTTTAAAAGATTTTCAAAGAATCATCAGCATCAAATTCCCGATGGTTTGTGCATATATTAACACTGAGGATTTGTATTGCAAAATCTATTACTTGATATATTTTGTCTGTACCATGAAAGTTTATTTGATCCAAAAAAATATGTGTACATAAGTAAACGTACTGCATGTGCAGCTGGAAAACATGGTTTCCTTTGCAGTTTTCTCTACTGCTCATATGCCCAAAGAGGCAAGCCTCTGTTTAGTTTAAAAAAGTAACTTGCCTCTTCAAAACTGGGAGCAATCTTTTTTAAATCAGCTTTTGGAATTCATCAGAATTTGCTTCTGGTTTTCCTTGGCCAGAAGTAAATGTAAGTGAATTAAATAGAATTACAAACATACAGAATCGAGTTTAGAACGGACTTGGTTGATCTCCACATTTGAACTCAGATTGGAATTACTTCTCTACGTCAGATAGAGGGTGATTCTGGTAGTAGTTCCCTAATCTTGGATCAAGTGCTGAGTGTTACAAGATCTAGATTCTTTTCCAGATGCCCTTCTGGGTCTTCATGAGAGTTCAATGGACTCGAACTATAGAGCTAGATGTAATAAGACCTTTTGCAGTGTGTGGTAATGATCCCCCTTTTTAAGAATCAGAAATGCTGAATTGGAGGTTGTTGGCATCTGTCTGTCTTGAGAGTCACTGGAGTGTGCCTGCAGGGGTGAAGTCAAAACTGCTGGAGAATCACAGCGCCTGCTGTGGCTGCAGAGACTGGTAACTCATAACTGCTGCCTCCCATGTTTGTTTTGCTTCATTAGTAGCACCAAACTGAACTCTCTGGGGCACAAGCCTGGACAGTGTGTATGGCGGTCCAGGGTTGCCCAGTTGACAAGACCCCCTTCTCGGCCTTGTTGGTGTGTTCCAAAGGAAAAGCAGAGAAATACATTTGAAGTGATCTATTAATTGGATAAGGACTATAAACTAACAGGAACAGAGTAATTTGCTCTCATCTAGCAGCCACTTTTGTACCAGGTAGTCTGTTTCCAATTTCATCCAAGAGTCAAGTATTCTTCCTTATGCTTTTGTTCTCAATGGCTTGCTGGTGGGGAATCCTAGAATATTGTTTAATAATAATGGACAGTCCTGACCCAAATAATTTTTTCATCGTAGTGTTAATACAGAACTGACTTTATCAGGGAAAATATTGTTGCATCAAATCTGTGGTGTTGGATAAATGCTCTTTATGACAGGATTACCACACAAGTTAGAATAAAAAAGTAGCCAACTGTCAGGGAACTGCCATCGGAAGGAAGGGAAGTGAAAGGGCTCACACAGGTTGGGAGAGACTCAGCAGCTGAAGAGGGAACCAGTAGGGGGAGAGGAGCTGGGCTGAGGGAAAGGGAGCTGGAGGGATGGCTCAGAGACACTTCCAGCGAAAACAGTGGGGAGGTTTCAGGACCTCCTGTAGGGACACCCACTCCTCGCCGGAAACTGTCACGCAGAGAGTCCAGAAGACGTGTTTCCGTTAAGGAGCTTTTATGTTGGAAGCGATTCCGAAAGCAACCACTGTCGGAATCTGCCAGCGACTGACGGAGCCATGTTTAAGGGGCTCCGTTACAGACAGAGGTTTGCAAACTTGACCAAACTCTGAGGGACTAGGATTTTACACACAAGCAGCTCATCGTCCCATCACAGCATTCCGACAGACTTCGTGAGCAGCTTGTGCAGGAGAAGGCATCATGAGCAACCCAGCCGGAACCGGAGAAGCAGGAGCTGGAGCGGGTCCAAGCCTGGAAGAAAGGTACCGGGTGTTGGAGGTCCAGCTAGCGCTGCAGACGGCGAGGCTTGAGGAGAGGAGGGCTCAGGATGCAGACAAAAAGGGGAAAGACACCCAGCTCGTCAGAAAGGTACCAGGATTGGTGCAGAAGTTTGGGGGGGAGCCCAAAGACTATCATGGCTTTCGGACAGAGATGCAATATGCCCTCAATCTGCAGTTTGATGAATTCCCTGACGAGGAATCAAGAGTGGCTTTCGTGATTGGGCATCTTGAAAAGGGGGCGAGAGACTGGGTTAGACCCCTGATGGCAGCGAATAGTGACGTCCTAAAGGACACGATGAAGTTCTTTCGCGCCATGGATCTGATGTTTTCCAGCGATATTGAACAGGGAGTGGTCCGCAGACAGTTAATGGCTTGCAAACAGGGGAGCCGATCTGTCCGTGAGTACTGGACTGAATTCACCATGTTGATCCATAAATTGGGGTGGGATCTATCGGCGGAACCCATTCAAATGCTTTTTGAAGAAGGGCTTTCTTCGGCTGTGAAAGACGAACTTTCCCGGGCGCCCAGGGCGGAGTCTATGGACCAGCTGACCAAATCAGCGCTGACCATAGGAGCGCGCCAGGAGGCGAGAGCATTGGAGAGGCGGGAAGGGAAGGGGGAACGTTGGAAGGAGTTCCGCATTCCAGACATTCCAGAGCCAACTTTCCCGCCGGCAGAGCCGATGGAAATCGGAACAGCGCGCGCGCGCGCAGTTTCAAAGCCCAGTGAGGGGGGAAAGAAGGAGGGAAAAGGCGCCCGGAAATGCTATCTCTGCCAACAGCCAGGTCACTTTGCCAGAGTCTGCCCCCAGAGGAAGGAATGGCAAGGGATGGTAGGAGCTGTGGAGGGAAGAGAGGAAGAAATACCGAAGCAAGTAAAAGCCAACGCCTGGCTGCCACCGTCGGGGCACAGCAGTCAGGCCAAAGAGCAGTGAAAGTGCCCACGCCAGAACCTCCTAAACCCGCCCTAGTGATAGAAGTGGCGCTAGAGCTGCCAAACGGACACCCTCTAAAGATAAAGGCGCTGTTGGACTCAGGCAGCTCCTGCAATTTCATGAGCAAAGAGTTTGCAGCTGAACACCAGATACAGACGATCCCTTTAAGCAACCCCCTGCAGGTGACCACGATCGATGGCAGGGAGCTGTTGGGAGGAGAAGTCAGCTTGCAGACCGTCCCAATGATAATGAAGGTGGCAAGGCACACCGAACTGATAGCGTTTAATGTGGCCACCTTGGGAGGAGCTCCCATTATATTGGGGATGAGCTGGCTAGCGTTACATGATCCGCTGGTGGGCTGGCATCAGAGAGTGGTTTCTTTTGGTTCAGCACATTGCTTAGAACACTGCAAAGAGGGAAAGGGTTTGGCAGGGGCCCAAGCCACCCTAGCAGGGACTGAAGTAACGGAGAACGTGAAGGTACCACGACAATACGCAGATCTCCGCGACGTCTTCAGCGAAAGGGAAGCTGACCAATTACCCCCGCATAGACCCTTTGACTGTCAAATCAATTTACTCCCTGGGGCACAGCTCCCTGTAGGCAAGCTGTACGCCATGTCAGACAGAGAGATGCAGGAGCTAAGAGAGTTCATTGACAAGAACCTGAAGAGAGGGTTCATCAGAGAGTCCAGGGCGGTGGGGGGCAGCCCAGTGTTTTTTGTGGATAAAAAAAACACGAACAAGCCGAGGCTTGTGTGTGACTTCAGGGCCTTAAATGCAGTGTCAGAACCAGTGGCTTTCCCTATGCCCAGGATTGACGACATTTTGACAAGGGTCAGGAAGGGAAAGATTTTTACTAAACTGGACCTAAGGGGGGCGTACAACCTGATACGAATAAGGAAGGGGGATGAATGGAAAACCACCATGTTCACCCCTTTGGGGGCATTTGAATATTTAGTTATGCCCTTCGGCCTACAAGGAGGCTCCGCGTGCTTTCAATCGTTTATGAACCACGTCCTGGGGCCTTTGCTTTACAAGAATTGTGTGGCCTTCTTAGACGACGTGTTGGTGTATTCTGAGAATGAGGAGCAGCATGTGAGAGACGTCAGAGAAGTGTTGAGCAGGCTGCAAGCCAACCAGCTGTGGGTGAAACTGGAGAAGTGTCAGTTTCATACCAAGGAGGTGGAATTCCTGGGGTATCGCCTGTCAGACAAGGGATTGGCCATGGATCCCGGCAAGGTCCAGGCGGTGCTGGAATGGAAAACACCCAAAACAAGGAAGGATGTGCAGAGGTTCCTAGGATTTGGGAACTTCTATCGTAAGTTCATCCGAAACTTTGCCCACCTGACGGCGCCCATTACGGACTGTCTCAGCAGTAAGAAGAAGTTCGTTTGGACTGAGGAGGCGGAGCGAGCATTTGAGGAACTAAAAAGGGCCTTCGCCTCGGAACAACAACTCCTGCATGTGGATTTACAAAAACCGATGAGAGTGGAAACTGACGCATCAGACAGAGCGATTGGGGCGGTGCTTCTGCAGCCAGGGAAGGAGGAGTCAGAGTGGAGACCGTGTGCCTTTTTTTCGCGAAAGCTGAACAAATCCGAGAGGAACTACACGGTGTATGACCGAGAACTACTAGCCATTCATGAGGCGTTCCGGAGATGGAGGCACCTGCTAATTGGCGCACAACATAAGGTGCAAGTGTGCACTGACCACAAGAACCTAGAGTATTGGAGGACGGCACGAGTGCTCAACCAACGGCAAGTGAGATGGGCCCAGGAGTTCTCCAAATTTAACTTTGAGATTTGTTACGTGCCAGGCCCAGAGAACATTAGGGCGGACGCTCTCTCACGCAAACCTGAATATTTGGAGGAGGAGGGAGCACCCGAAGAGAGACATGTCATTCCAGAGGACCGCTGGGTGTGTGGGGCGGCATTGGTGGGACAAAGAGAACTGGTAGAGGAAACAGAGAATGATGAATACGCCCAGAATAAGCTCAGAGGTCTTAGGGGTGAGGGAGAGGAACCAGGGGGTTTCGAGGAAAGAAATGGAGCTTTGTATTACAAAGGGGCACTGTATATCCCTGAAGGAGACTTAAGGGGGAGGGTACTCAAGCAGTTGCACGACAGCCCCACGGCGGGGCATTTTGGACAACACAAAACCATGTGGTTGGTCACCAGGGAATTTTGGTGGCCTAAGGTGAGGGAAGATGTACGGGAGTATGTAAGAGGGTGTGAGCAATGCCAGCGAGCCAAAGGGGAGAGGCGGGCACCGGCGGGGCTATTAGAACCCTTACCAACCCCAGAACGACCTTGGGAGGCAGTGTCGATAGATTTTATGACTGATCTGCCGAAGTCCAAGGGGAAAACAGCCATCATGGTGGTGGTAGACCTACTAACAAAGATGTGCCACTTTGTAGCCTGCTCGCATGCAGTCACGGCGGAAGAGACAGCGAAGTTATTTGTAGAACACATTTTTAGGTTGCACGGGGTGCCATTGAGGGTGGTCTCAGACCGAGGAAAACAATTTACTTCCAGGTTCTGGAGGAAGCTCATGAGCTTACTGCAGGTGGAGGTCAACTTTTCGACTGCCCGGCACCCTGAAACCAACGGGCAGGCGGAAAGAGCAAACGGGGTCCTCCAGCAATACCTGAGGTGTTATGTCAATGACAGAGAGAATGACTGGGTAGAAAAGTTGGCGCTGGCGGAATTTGCCTACAACAATGCCGAGAATGTGTCCACAGGGATGAGCCCCTTCTTGGCTAATTATGGGTGTCATCCCAGGGCTTTCCCAGGGGGAGAAGGGGAGAGATGGGGTGTCCCGGCAGCCGAGCATTTTGTAGAAGAAATGGAAGCAATCCATCGTCAGCTCCAACTCAACTTAGAAAGGGCGAAGGAAGAATACAAGAGGCAGGCAGACAAGAACCGAAGGGAAGGTGAAACCTTAAGGGTGGGAGATAGGGTGTGGCTGTCAACCCAAGGGTTGCCGTTCAAAGGAGGTTGTAAGAAATTAAGACCCAGGAGATTGGGTCCCTTTGAGGTCATTCAACAGGTCAACCCAGTGGCTTTCAGGCTCCGGTTACCCAACCACATGAAACTGCACCCAGTATTTCACAGGTCGTTACTGTCACCGTATGAGGGGGGACGAGAAGGGATGGCCACTCGGGGACCGGTCATAGAAGAAAGGGAATGCAGCAGCCATGTGGCAGAAATCCTCGACGCCAGATGGAAGGGGGACCAGGTGGAGTATTTGGTAGCGTGGGAAGGAGAACCGGAGTCAGAAAACACTTGGGTAATGGCAGAAGATATCAATGACGAGGTATTGATAGAAACGTTCCATCAAAGGTTCCCAAGGAAACCTCAGCCTGTGGAGAGGTTCCGGAGGGAATACTTTGGGACCACCGATGAGGAGGAGGAGTTGGAAGGATTCTCGGAATCGGAAGGGGAAGGGGAGATGGACTCTGAGGAGGAGGAGTACTTCGAGACCAGGAACCGCAACAGGTGGAGAGAAGTGTTCGGGACATCGGAAGATGAAGGAAGTTCATTCCGGGGTTTTGCCTCCTCACCGCCCGTAGAGGAGGGGGCGAGAGGGGATGAAGGGGGCCCTGGAGGGGAGGTGGATGTCAGGGAACTGCCATCGGAAGGAAGGGAAGTGAAAGGGCTCACACAGGTTGGGAGAGACTCAGCAGCTGAAGAGGGAACCAGTAGGGGGAGAGGAGCTGGGCTGAGGGAAAGGGAGCTGGAGGGATGGCTCAGAGACACTTCCAGCGAAAACAGTGGGGAGGTTTCAGGACCTCCTGTAGGGACACCCACTCCTCGCCGGAAACTGTCACGCAGAGAGTCCAGAAGACGTGTTTCCGTTAAGGAGCTTTTATGTTGGAAGCGATTCCGAAAGCAACCACTGTCGGAATCTGCCAGCGACTGACGGAGCCATGTTTAAGGGGCTCCGTTACAGACAGAGGTTTGCAAACTTGACCAAACTCTGAGGGACTAGGATTTTACACACAAGCAGCTCATCGTCCCATCACACCAACTTTTGACCAGACATATTTATTAATGGCAGTTAATTTATTTTGATTTATTCCTCACCTCATCCCCTCAGGGTGAGTTACACTTTCAAAACAGCACCTAATCCAATAAAATTTTAATTACTGGGGCAGTGTAGCTGTTGAAGGAGTACTGAGTAGTGGTAAATATACCAAATACAGTGGTGCCCCGCAAGACGAATGCCTCGCAAGACAAAAAACTCGCTAGACGAAAGGGTTTTTCGTTTTTTGAGCTGCTTCGCAAGACGATTTTCCCTATGGGCTTGCTTCGCAAGACGGAAACGTCTTGCAAGTTTGTTTCCTTTTTCTTAACACCATTAGTACAGTTGCGACTTGACTTCGAGGAGCAACTCATAGAACGCGGTGTGGTAGCCTTTTTTGAGGTTTTTAAAGACTTTGGTGATTTTTGAAGCTTTTCCAAAACTTTCCCGACACCGTGCTTCGCAAGACGAAAAAAATCGCAAGACGACAAAACTCGCGGAACGAATTAATTTCGTCTTGCGAGGCACCACTGTAATATGATTCAAAGAAGCTACGTAAGCATACAGGTGAGAGAACCAAGAGAAACTGGAGCTTTCTTTTGAGGTTTTTCCAGCTGCAGCTCCTAATTCCCCAAATGTACACTGTAGTTCAACCCTAAAAATGGCTTCCCTCTTCAGCTTTCGGAAGGGCTAATCTAGTTGTGTACACAATTCTGTTCCTTGTGCAACTAGGCACATGCAGAGCTTTTTGATTCAGTGGCCTTTTATTTCATAAGCAAGATCTAATCTTAGGGTTGTGGTGGAAATCCCCAAAAGTGAAACTGGGTACATTCAGGAAACTGTGAAATACTTCAGGATCAATATTAAAGATGATTTCATGTTTGGATACACTCTTCTCAAGTTCTGACGTACGGTTTTCACATAATCCCATTGGGCAGCATAATACTGGCTGCTGTCTATCCCATGGAATGTGACTGTTCTTGTTCCTCCACCCCCCTTCTCTCTCTGTGTGTATTTGGCAGCTATAAAGCTATGTGCTTCAAGTATAAAAGCAACATACTGCTTGTCACCAGCACTTTAAAAAATGTCACTTTGTAAGTAATAAGCACCAATTACTAAGTGATAGGCGGCAGTCAGGAGAAAAGAGCAGGAAAATATGGGGTATAAATGGTGCTAAATGAGTGCGGCAGAGAACCTGCAATTCTACAGTCGTCGTCCCCTACTCCTTTTGTCCCATTTCTGTCAGACAAAGCTGGGTATGGCTAAGAAAGGAACTGACATAAAAGAGATTTTTAAAAAAAAAAAATCAATTAAATTAAAAAATAACAGAACCCCTGTTTTACTGAAATGCAGCTCAATACTACAATAATTACCGTATTTTTTGCTCTATAAGACTCACTTTTTCCCTCCTAAAAAGTAAGGGGAAATGTGTGTGCGTCTTATGGAGCGAATGCAGGCTGCGCAGCTATCCCGGAAGCCAGAACAGCAAGAGGGATTGCTGCTTTCACTGCGCAGCGATCCCTCTTGCTGTTATGGCTTCTGAGATTCAGAATATTTTTTTTCTTGTTTTCCTCCTCCAAAAACTAGGTGCGTCTTGTGGTCTGGTGCGTCTTATAGAGCAAAAAATACGGTACGCACATGGATATATTGTTGGCTAACTGGATGTTTTTCTTTGAGGACTTTCCTTCTTAAATCATAGTGAATCCCATAGCTCTTAAATCAGTGGATGTAATGCTTCCTAAAAACCTAACATAGGAACACCCCTGAAATTTTTTAACCTCCAAGAGTGAGATAGGAATTATTTACATGTCATAATCTCTCACTTAAATCTGCTTAAATCTCAATGTACTTTTTCCCACCAGGTGGTGGATCATTTGAAGAAATGATGAGGCAGCTACAGTTTTCCAATTGTGTTTTCAAGTTTCAATTTCTGATAGAGGGACTTAGAGAAACCTCCCCTTTCCCCCATTTTTTTCCAATTTGATTCCAACACTGTGTTGTGAGAGGAACACTTCCTGCAGTTCTGTATTTCCAAACCCATTAGATAGACTTGTACATGGAGAAGGTTGTGGCAACGTTGTTTATATTATCAGAACTGTAAATTACTTAGGCATGCCTGAGCAATTTGATATTTGTGGATTCCAGTGTGAACTGACAGAATCTGATTCTCCTAAATGACTGTGTAGTTAGATTTCCACTGACTTTTCTATCTCCTGAATGTCCTGTTCAAAAATTCTATCAACATTTGTTTAAAACACATATTTTTTAAAGAAAATATGCTTGAAAGTATATATTTAAATACTCATTCATGAGAAACTTTAAAAATTAGCAAATTCACGTGGATACAGGACAGTTTTATGGGCAAATAAATGCAAAAGTGTCAGACTAGAAAATGATTAAAATCAATCATTCCTAAAGTCCATTGCGAGAACTTTGGGCAGATTGCAAACAATAACCCGTTAAAGTGAAAAATACTATGCTCCCAAGAATGTATCTGCTTTTGGTGTGTCATGATTCACTGCAAAATTAATTTGGCTCTGAAGTCATGATCTGAAATACTTGCGGGGGTTCTGATAATGACCTCTTCTTGTACTCTTGCTTCACTTGACTGTTTGTCTAAACAGCACCCCTTTTGCATTTGGGACTGAAGTGTGTTTGAACACCTCCAAACTTGAGAAGTTCCCCATACACGAAGCCAGTGTTATATAGTTCCATGATACACACCCATACAATATAAGATATGAGCTCTCTGAAATTTACATACTGATGTTGATGTGCCATATCTCACTGCAGAGGTAGCCTCTATCTTATGCTTTACTATGGCTGAATAGGTCGGAATAGAAGGAGCTGTTTTTCAATTCTCACTGAAATCAGCTGGATTATATAGTACATTGTCTTTTTTGCTGAGATAATGTTACACCATTGCTGATGGTGGGATGAGGTGGATTAAGTTATTTGCACCTATTGAAATCAGGCTGAAAACTGTGACAAATTTAGCATGAATCCAGCCAAATGAAAAGTGGCTTCAGTTAGCTTGGTTGTACTGTTTAAAATTAGGTTGGAGGCTATAACTTGAGCCTTCACTGATAATTGTTTTTAAATCAGCACTGAGTATTTGTATTTTTACTGACTTAGGGCAGTAAATTTAGCAGGTACTAGGTGCTTGCATGATATTTCCTTTACTTTGTGAAAATTATTGTTGTCTTTCATTTTTTTCCTTTTTGCCATGTTCAGACTGCCAGGGATCAGTGTAGACCTCTGAAGACCAGCTGCTGGAAATAAGCAAAAGGAGAAAGCTGTTGCCTTCATGCCCTGCTCCTTTTGTGGGCTTCCCAAACGCACCTGACTGTTTTTTGTTAGAAACAGAATGCTAGATGAGATGGACCTTTGGACTGATCCAGCAGGACTCTTTTTGTTCTTATATTATTAAGGCCCGTTGTGGTTCCCTGCAGTGTGTACACATAGTATGGGCATGTAAATAGCAGGAACAAAAGGAGAGCTCTCTCATGGCGCTCCAAAATTTGATGTATTTATTTATGATGCTCTGTAGTGTCACTTTGAAACAGAGTTTCCACTGTAATTTTCTGTTTGGTAATACTGGTAATTTAGTTTTACATTTATGCTTCCTGGAAGAGTAAACTTGAACTCCATTCCAAACTTTTCACATTTCCCTCTCTTCTTGTAGGCAGCTTTCTGTTTGTAACTAGAAGTCCTTTACCAAAAGCTATCTTGTCTGATGATAAAACCATGAGTGTATGAAGCTCACACATTTTTCATCTCTTTTATGACCTTATCTTTCAGGAGCGGCTTCTGTGAAGGTATCCTAACTATAGAAAGCACCTGGAAAACATATATGATATCTGTACTGTGATAAGCAGTTGTGAACAAGAAACTAGACCTGTCAGTTCTGAACTGTTCATTGTTAAAAAAAATACTTTGTAGATTTAGCCGATTGCAAAATACATTATAGGGGGACGAACAGCTGCTGTGATACTCAGTCAAGAAAGCTCAATAGTTACTATTGCATAAGAATTTTTTATGAGAGACTTATATTGAGGGGATGTGCATGGATTACTGTAGTGTGAAGAATGCCTGTATGACACTAGAACTTCAGTCCTAAATGGATCTGATTTTGTTAGGACTTCCAGATTTGTGTCTTTTGGATAGCAAAGTAGCATCCTGATTCCCCCCCCCCCCAAAAAAATGTGACACTTCCAATTATATGTAGGGGGAAAATTACTGCCTGTGTGCAAACAATGCTATATTCTGTTATGCTGTCGGTAAATCACAATCCCAGCTAATAGGCCACAAAGTTTACTCAGCATTTATTTTCTAAAATGTGCTAAGGTTCAAACCTATCTCCTAAGGACTGCCTTCTGAGCTAGATGTATTTCCCACCTATGAAGTGGAAATTTTTAAAGAATCTCATGGATTTCTGTTTTCTTGCTGAAAATCTGTGCTGTCCTTTTTTTCTCAGAAAACGCATAATCCCTTCCCCACCTCCAAATCTGCCCCCAATCCACATCTGCATCATACAGGCCCATAATTAGTTTTACCCCACAAATCCCCTCAAATTAAATGTTTCTATGTTGGGGAAGGCTGATACAGACTTTTGAAGCTGTGAACAAGCTTCAGGGATTTGATTCTTATAAACTATTGTAGGATTTATTGACATTTTAATAACTCCTTAGATGCAAACGTGCTAGAATATTGTTATTTTAAAAAATAAGATTGTTAATTTTATTGTCTAGTAGAGAGACTGTGTGTGTATGTGTATATATATATATATATATATATATAATATGCAGTTAAAATGATTAATTTCATTGTCTCGTGTTTGTGCTTTAAGATGGAGAAAGAGAGAGTAGTAGGAAGCAGAGGATGTTAATTCTGTGTATTTCCTTGGCAAATTGATAGGTGATGAAGAGGGCAGCCAAGAAGCAGCAGATTCTGACGGGGATGCACGGTTGGAGAAACCTGGACCACTTATGCTTGAAACAGAAGACTGGGATGGGCCAGGTAGGAATATATTGCTATATAGATAAATGAACAGCCAGCACTGCAAGACTCAATGCTCCCTCCACCTTGCCAGTTGACCATAGTGAATGTTGCATATCATTTTATTTTTGCAAGGACCTTTCTTGGATTTTTTTATAGGTGAGTAGCAAGATAAAGGGGTTCTACTTTCGTCTCCATGAAAAGTGGAAAACAAAAGTTTTATGTAATTGAAAATATATAGCAAAAGATGCCTTTTCCTTAGCATTTTATTTATTTATATTTGCTAGGTAGAGATTTCGGGGTCAATACCAAAAGGCAATGATCTGTCCAATGTAGCATTAAGTAAACATCCCATCAGCGCAAGGATTTTTACTTGTGCAGTGGGACTTCTCCCCCTCTCCTCTCCCTGCATGTTCCCTAATTCTGGTCCAAGGGTTCCCCCAACTCCCCAGAACGGTTTTCAGGAGGGCATGGAGCATGTGCATGGGTGAAAGGGATGGAGACTCAAGTTGCATAAGTGGTAACCTTGTGCTGATGGGACCTGTTAGTTGGATACTGCCTCACGTGTAGTAATTCTTCCAAATATTAGAAGAAGTGTTATACTGAAATGGTGTCTGGTTTGCACCCAACATACACATTCTACTTTGGAAAAAGTCATGTGTGAAACATGACTCTTGAGTGTAAACACCTCCAAAGCCATTTTTATAATCATTGGTATGGCATTTCTGAGCATGCAAAGTTGTTTACCACCCTTAGCTTATCCAACAGCTTGAAAAATACATTTATTTATTTAAACATTTTTATTTTATTTATTTTTATTATATTTATAGAACGCCCTTCATCATAAGATCTCAGGGCAGCTCACAGAATAAAATACAGGATAAAAATAAGTAAATAATTAAAACAAAACAGCAAAACACTCCCTTTTCATACATTTAAAAGACTGTAGAATATTAATCAGCCAGAATATTAAACCAGCTTTCTCATTAGGTTTTAAGGTGGTGTACAACAAAATTTAAAGGTATAGCCATCAGACATAAAAATTATGAAAATGAAATGCAGCAAAAATCTGGGAACCTAAGTAAGGTAAACCAATCTCATAAACCTGGACTGGTAGCTCATTGGCACCCTGTGTAGCTCCTTTAAGAGCCGTGTAATTTGTGCATGATAGAATATCTCAGTGATTAGCCGAGTGCATGAGGATACAGTAATCAGTAAACTGAGCAGGGATTTAAGCTTGAGTTAGCATGCTATATCTGCTAGGGGTGTGCATTGACTCTGTGTGAGTGAGGGCCAAATAACAAGGGAAACCAGGGTGCAGAATCATCATGAGTAGTCCACTTGAGGTGGCCTATGCTGCCCGTCCTAATTCTGGTCGCAGCAGTTGTGTAGGGATGATCAACCCTATTTGATTTCTTAAGACATTCCTACTCCAAGTGGTGCCCCTAGCATCAAAATTTCCATATTTGTCCAGAAGGATACAATGGTTGATGGTATATATTGTTGCTGAGACATCAAGAAGAACCAATGTAGTCACTCTGTCTTTGCCCTTGTCTGCAGAGATCATCCACCAGGATGACCAAAGCAGTGACAGTACTGAACTCTTATCTGAAGGCAGATTGAAACATATCTGACCACCCATTCTGTCCTTGGTCACTGGTAGCCACATATTTCACCCAATGAACTATGTGACTTGGCTATGGGGAGTCTAAATAAGCACTAAGTACCTCTCAAATCAATTGCTCAATGTTATCAAAACTATCATACCACAGATTCTGTCTGTATGTGTCTTTGCTTCTACATGCATCACCATTTAGTCTAAAGGATATACTTTAGACTAGCAAGCAGTATGTGGAATGTTTTGTTAGCATTTCTTAGGGAGGGAGCTGGATTTTTTAAAAAAAGATTTCAGGTGGGCATTACTCTATTTTCCTTCCCTCTCGCCTGCAATCCTGAGCATACTTACATGAGAGTAAGTACAATTGAACTCAGTGGGGCTTCCTACTGCGTAAGTATGCATAGGATTGTGGTGTTAGCAGCCACTTAGAACAGTGGCATTAAAAAATGTTATCTGGTGACTGCCAATTGTTTTCTTGAAAATGTTCTTGGAATGACACTATGTGGCCATGCAGCATTGCTTCAGAGGCATTCTGGGATAAATGTCATGACCTAAAGTCATTTCAGGAGTTTTCTAGGTGGGGTGGAGATGCATAAGCAACAACAAAAAATAGCATTTTCAACTTTGTTTTTCAAAAAGAGAAAGCATTGTCACTTCATGATATGATAAGCACTTGTTGTCACACTGAGGTTCAACTGTATACACACATACCTGGAAGTAAGTACCATTGAAGCCAGTGGGGCTTACTTCTAAGTAGACATGTATAGGATCACACATTAAACAAACTTTTGGCTCAGCACAAATTTCTGTACAATCATTTCCTAGATCTTCCTTGGAGTGTACCTGTAACTTTCAAAACTCTAATGAGAAGCAGCACCAACTTTTAGAGCCTGTTTATTGCTCTTTTAAAGACAGTAGCAGTACTTCCTTAAATTATTTTTTTGGCTGGAAACTAAAGAGCTATTATCTAGTTTCAAACTCTGAGCTTACATTTAGAAGCACGTTGAGTTTAACAAATGGATATGGCAGCCAATGATGTTTTCAAGGACTTTTCTTATCAGTTTTCATTTGATATAAATCATTTAACACACCCTGGTCATTGACTTCAGAGTTAAGAGAGAAACCTGTGGACTGCAATCAATAAAGTGTAAGAGCTTCGTGTTTAGGCAGAAATCTAAGCTAATATTTTCTCTTACAAACAATATAAACAGTGCAAATGCAACATGATAGAGCTGGAAAAAGGTGGCAGTTTCAGCGACATGAATAAGAATGACCCAGACAGCCATTAGCTGTAAATAATGCAAAACTTGGTTTGTGGAACAAAAAAGCGTAAAGGATTAGATTTGTTTTTCAAATGATACTGAGGCGTCTCTTCCCTTGAATGCAGTTGAGTTTTGCCTTATGTAAAGATGTCAAAATTCATTCTGTAATTATTAGCATAACTGATAGGTGTATAATGGTGACCATATTTAAACAATAATTTCCTCAGAATAGCCATGTCTAAAAATGGAGAATATTCTCTTCAAAAGGGTGAAGGAAGCCCGAACTCTTTGTAGAAATAATTTATAATGCAACAACAACATTTTCATTAAAAAGGCCTCTTATATTTCAATCACATTTTCATCCTTGCTTGACTTTGCAAATTACTGTGTTCTGTGTATGAAGAGGAGCAGAACTCCAGCAGTAATTTTCTGAAACCAGCAGGTGGAAAATATAGTGCAAACAAAAATGAAGATACAGTATATCTGATTATGATGATGTTATTTATAATGTTGTTAATGATATACAAAAATATGCCTATATTTCACACAAAGCACTGCAGCATTATGTAAAAACAAGATTTGGCACTAAAATATATTATAATATATTTCATGGAAAACATTTTTAACCAAAAAGATCTCCTTAGCAATGAGACATTGTTGTTTTAGGTCACTCCTCCTGCCACCATAAATAAAATACACTTGAAAAATTCTACTTTCTATGTTACATTAACTGTACAAAAAAAATTGTGTATAACTTTAAACTTTGGTTATCATTGTCTCCAAATGAAAATGATGTTGGAATGTATAGAAATTTTGAATCTTTTCAAGGCAAGTGGGTAAATTATATGATCTATGAATGGGGAAATTGTTTGAGTAAAGCTAGAAATTAAATATTTTTGGCTACTACCTATGCACGAAGCCATTGAGCAAACCCTCAGCATGGCATTTCATATATTGTTGTCTGTGAGACTTCAGAAGCTCTGTTGCACCAGGGAAGTTAGAGTAGCCAAATTCCAGAAGAGAAAGTGGCAGTATTAACCAAGAAAGTGCCCAAAGGCCAAACAGTTTCCGCAGTTTCAGGTTGAGTGCACCCGTGACAGCATTGTCTCACTTGGCAGTATAACAAATGAACATGATCAGGAACCTTGCTTCATCAACATCTACTGTCTACAAGCCATAAAGGGAAGTGAACAGAAAACTAACAGTGAGCTGGAGTGAACAGACGTGCTGGAGGGCTCCTAGACAGAAGACCACAGGAAATTGACTCTGGAAAGGATCTGTCCCCAGATATCCTTAAAACTGTCAAAAAATAAAAGAAGCCACTAAGACTGCCATCTTGTGCATTCTTGGAAATAAATCCCACTGAAATCAGTGGGGCTTACTTCTGAGTAAATGTGGATTGGAATGAACTTTCCTGCTGATTTGAATTATGTGCAATCTGAATCATTTTTCTTGAATTAAAAGATTGAGGTTCTATGCAGAAGAATTATGATTTTCTGGGAATCATTTATTCATAAGAAATGTCCAGCCTAGTGAAGAATTGAACGAAACATGAGTAGACCATATTAATATTCTGATGTAAGCTGACAAATAATAGCTGGTTTTGTCATGTGTGGATTATGAAGTGTGCCATTTTAGTGAAATGTGTGCTGGTGATATCCTTCTGTGTACACTATGTACATGATTTGGGGTGGGGATTGGGTTTTAAATGTTTCTTTTAATAGGTTTTCTGCAACACCCTCTCGCTCTTTATAAATTACTATTTTATTTGGTGCTATAAATGAATTCAGGGAGGGGAAAAACAGGTAGAGTGTTTGGTGTACATTAGGATGGCTAGTTAGGAAACAGACACTGAAAATGCAGGATCTCCTTTTTACAAAATCAATCCTGAGAAGGACTTTGAGATTACAGTTCTGATTTTGTTTCCTTTTTGATTGGGGAAATGTGGTAGATATGGGATCTTGGAAAATGCTATTTGATGTAAATTAACAAAAATCCATGAAACACAGTTAACCATAGATATAGTCTGACAGTAAGAAGAATATTGTGAAGAAGCAGAGGAAATCATAGGGCGGCTGTGTGTTACTCTGCCGGTGAATCGGTATTATCTCAGCTATCAGATAATGCAGTTATCATTAATTTTCACATTTGCATTTCAATCTTGGGAAGGAAATGACTCTTGCTGGATGAAGATAAGAGCTCTGTACCACTATAATGAACCATCATTTTATCCTGATGCTTTGTATCCATATGAAAATGAGGCTGGGTGTTGGTGTAGTATGTGAGGAAGAGTGTGTGTGTGTTGGGGGGGGTGTCATAGAAAAATTATAACAAAGTGCCAAAATTACTACGACTTCAGAGTCCTTTATGAAACAAGAGGCAGTCAAAATAACACCTTCTATAGTGAAGTGGATTAAAAGAAGAAAGCCTGACACCCCTGTTGCTGGATAAACTGGAGATGAGGGGCAGGGTAGGGGAACCTCATTGAATCATAAACATGTAATTCCAGCTTCCATCATCTAAATGAAGTATCCCAAGAACTGGAAGACAGCAGGCAATCTAACGCCCCCTTCTGCCGTTTATTGAAATGTTTTGAAGTTATAGGGGAGCCATACCTCACAAGCCTCACTACAGTGAACCACCATTGGTTCTTACAAAGACAAAACTTGTTCTATCCTTCACTCTGCATTAACAAAATATTTTGCCATAGTTTTCTTCCCTGAAACATGAGCTGGGTTCCATGAGCTGCATACTCAATGGATTGTTTTTCTCTGAAAGCCAGCCTCCCATCCTATAGGATCAGTGTTTTTGAAATTCCTCCCAAACCACAATCCTATACACGGTTACCTGGAAGCATGTTCCATTGAACTGAGTGGGGCATACTTCTATACAGAGAACAGATTGTATCCAACAAAATGATACTTGGAATAGACCCATTAGGTTATATCCAATACAGTGGTACCTTGGTTCTCAAACTTAATCCATTCCGGGAGTCCTTTCGAACCCAGAATGGTTCGAAAACCAAGACACAGCTTCTGATTGGCTGCAGGAGCTTCCTGCACTCAATCAGAAGCCGCGCCAGATGTTCAGCTTCCAAAAAACGTTTGCAAACCGGAACACTCACTTTCGGGTTTGCGGCATTCAGGAGCCAAAACGTCTGAGTACAAAGCTGTTCGACAACTCAGGTACGACTGTATTAGTTCTACTTAGAGTAGACTCATTGAAAATAATGGACATTACTAACTTGACTCCTTTAATTTCAGTGGGGCTGCTCCAAGTAGAACTAAATTGGATACAACCCATTGAAATTAGTCATGTCCATTGTTTTCAGTGGGTATACTCTGAGGAGCACTTACCTTGGATACAACCCAATGTATAGGATTACACTGGTTTACCACCTGCGGACTGGTGTTGGAGAAGCACAACTCCCAAACTGTGTTGGTTGTGCTCATCTAGTTGTGGGATTCTTTGGATCAAAGCTGACTTACAAATACTGTATCAGGGTTATCAATTATTAGGCATTGGGTAGATCATTGGCTATTGGCCTAAAATGTTAATACATTGACTTAGGAATCCAGGAATGAATGCTGGAATTTTGCTATTGAGGAGTGGGAGGCAGGGGCTCTGCAGAAGTCTTTCAACCCATGACGGTTTTGCCAATGGTGCTATGTCCAGATACTTGAAGAATGAGTGTACATCCAGCACATGTCATTCCACTGCAAGCCCCACCCACCAATACCATCAATGGTGTCCTGAGATGGTGCCCTGCCTGTTGCTCCCTATCTGCAAGTCACTGCCTGGGACCACTGCAGGGTCTGTAGTGTGCAAAGCAGGATGCTAGGTTATGAGAAAACATCCACTACTGAAGGAAAAACTGTACTATGAAAATAGGTTGGGGGTTTTAAGAGCACTTGCATTTTGGTGGTCTGTAATTTGATGGTTCTCTATACAGTGGAACCTCGGGTTGCGGACGTAATCTGTGATGGAGGCACGTCCACAACCCATAGCGTCCGCATCCCGAAGCGCCACATTGGCACGATTCGGCTCTTCTGCGCATGCGCAAAGCGTGATTTAGCGCTTCTGCACAGGCGCAAGCAGCGAAACCTGGAAGTAACCTGTTCCGGTACTTCCAGGTTTCCTGCGGTCCATAACCTGAAAACACGTAACCTGAAGCGTCTGTAACATGAGGTATGACTACTTCCAGTTTAGGACACAGATGCCAAACTAAGAAGAACAAAAAAAAAAAAAGCTATGGTACATCTTAGGAGATTTCTCTTCATGTTGAAAGAAAGAGCTGTGATGCTGCATGTCCCAGGAAAACCAGTTTTGTACTTCTGACCTCTGACTGTGTGTATGTAGAGTCAGAGCATCTCTTTTCACACCCAAATGTACTTCCCTGCTATTCTCTCTTTTTGCCACAAGAGTGTTGAGGAGAATAGCATGGATTGAGGTCAGATTACTGTGTTAGATGAACAGAAGGAGCACCACAGATTCCCTGGTCAGAGCCCCCCCTAAGTGTGAACAGAAGGGTCAAAGTCTTTTGTGGGTAATTGTTTCTCTTATTGGACTCATAAACATAAGTGTGGCAATACAATGTAAACACATAAGCATAAGGGACAAGCTGTCAGGGGAAAATCCCATTTTTGGACATGGTACATAATATAGTAAAGACATTTAGAAGTTCAACTTTCTGTTGGCTGTGCAGTGAAGGACTTAGAGTTTGAAATTCTATTGGGAATCAACAGACATCTGCATTACAATACACTGTTTCTTGTAGTTTCATGCACCAGGGGACCCGCAGAATCTGGCAGGAAGCTTTGCACTTTTCAGCTGTCTCCACTGTATTTTGGTCATAAAGGCAATCACATACTCTGGTAATTGCATAGGACTAGGAAACAATGTCAGCTTCTGGAAGCAGATGGGTTGAGAATCAAAAGGGGCATGTAATTGGTCCACAACCATTTTGCTCTTTGTTGTGTTTTTCTCATTAATTCTGCCAAGATTATTCCTGCATAGCAACAATTTTTCTTGAACTGTTGAAGGACGGGTGTGTTAATATACTGAACAAGTATGCCCAACATGGAATCATTTAGAAGGAAAACTACAGTCCAACAAGTACATGCAAACAAAGAGTGAGCTAGGAGAATGCCAATTCTTTCTGAAATTATGTAGTGTTTCTACTGATTTCAATTATGTATCCCATGTTTTTACACATAATAATATTTTCTCTAGTGAAATTTTCTTCAGTGCTGTTGGAATCTGCCTTGCCTGCCTTTTTCTTCTCTGGACATACTAGAGCAGATGGAATAATCTAACTACGATTGAAACAATATATTTGTTGATATTTTCAGTGCAACCATTAAAAATTTTATGTTCCTGTTAATTCAAATAATACATAATTTACCAGATGCAGTGGTCAGGCAATAAATAGGATTATGGTGCATGTTATGTCTAATATTTATCATATAGGAGCTACTAAGTATCCCTCTGTTTGATAAGCTAGTTTTCAGCTTGTGAAAACAGCTGAACATGGGGTATATGTACTTAAAATGTTGACTGTATGTTTCAGCATTGGAGGATGCAATCCATAGGATTAGGGTGCAATCCTATGGCAAGAACCGCAATAAGTGCAGCAGATCTCAGGTTCAGCCAGCTAATTCCTGGCTAAGCCAGGGTTAAGTTCCCAACCCTGGCTCAGCCAAAGATACACCAGTGTAACTTGTTCCTCATGGCTCAGCTGGCTAAGCCAAACCTGACTGGGCCAAAGCCAGTGTAAGTCCCCACCCCCACCCCAGAGGGGCATCCTGGTGGCAGGATCAAATAGAAGCAGACTTGGGCTGAATCATAAGCCCATTCAGCTCAGTCACGTGACCTGACAACCTAGTGTAGAACACTATTTTAAAGTATTGTTGTCCCCCCCCCCCCCACTGGTTTAGGCAGAACAACAGAACTGTTCCTGAATGGGGTTTGGATCTGGTTTAACTTTATGTTGGCCTAGCAGTTCGAAAGCACGTCAAAGTGCAAGTAGATAAATAGGTACCTCTCCGGCGGGAAGGTAAATGGCGTTTCTGTGCACTGCTCTGGTTTCGCCAAAACCGGCTTAGTCACGCTGGCCACATGACCCCGAAAAACTGTCTACGGACAAACATCGGCTCCCTTGGCCAATCAAGCGAGATGAGCGCTGCAACCCCAGAGTCGTTCATGACTGGATTTAACTGTCAGGGTTCCTTTACTTTATGCTGTCTTGGATTATGCCAGCTTCTTGTGCATAGGATTGCTCCATGTGCTTAGGTTTGTCAGTCTGCACTTCAGTGTCTAATGCTAATGTTTTAGAATGTGCGTTTTCTTTTTCTTAATTTTTTTCCTGTGAACTGCTTTGGCATTCTCTGAATGAAAGGCAGCATACCGATGATCTGACAGTCTCAAAATGCTTCCATTTTAGGTAACTGTACTATTTCAGCTTCTTTGTGCCTGGATTTTAATGAAAAACTGGATCTTGTGCTATGTGTTTGCATTTTCTGACAATGTACCATTAGAGCTCCTGTACCTTCCAGCTCCTATTTACTCCTTTTCCACTTCCTTTCTCCACCCAAACTTCCATGTGTCATTTCCCGTACCCTTGTACCCATTTTGCCCTGGCCCTATTTATCCTTTCCATGTCCCACTTCTTCCTTCCTTCCTTGTAGTCCCTTCTTACATCTTTACATCCTGTGTGAAGGGTCATAGCTCAGTGGTATAGCACCTGCTTTGCATGCAGATGATCTCAGGTTTGAACCCTGGTACCTCTAGGTAGCGCTGGAAGAGAAACCTGTCTGAAACCCCAGAGAGTCTCTGCCAATGTAGACAGTACTGAGCTAGATGGACCTGACTCAGTGTAACGCCGCTTCCTATGCTCCTATTCACATTCCATTTTATTCCTTCTCTATATTCCAGTGTTATTCCCATTCCACTTAAACTACTAACTTTTTTTCTCAAATCTTCCAGCTGCTTTCTCATCTTCTTTCCTACTTGCTTCACTCCTTTTCTCAACAAGTTACCGGTATATCTTCCTACTTCTCTACCCCTAGTTCAGTGGTTTTCAAACATTTCCCCCTACAGACCAGTTGAAAATTGCTAAGACCACTTATTGGCTTTTCTGCCTGTTGTGGCAATTGCAGTGCCTTCTGCTAGTAGCTGTATGATTTCTAACCGCATTCTCTTTTTTTTTACTATTTTTATTTCTTATATTTATTGTATCACATATTACAATATTAAATAATAAAAGACAATATTACAAATAAAATAAACAATAAAAATCCAATTAAAAATCAATGCACTAAGCCTGCTGCTCACAGCCACTGTTCCTACTTTTCTTCATGTCATGGGCCAGCTGAATGAAGCTTATGGATCATGGGTGATCCATGGACCACAGTTGGGAACTTCTGCCCTAGCTCCTGTCTCACACACTTTCCATCCTGCCCTTAAGCATGCTTTTACATTTCCCGCTAGTAGGCAAACCCTGATTTCCAGAAACTAATGCCAAAATCAGCTAGAGAGGGAGGCAAAGATAGATTTTCTTATTAAGATTTTTTTCAAAGAGGATGAGAGACAAAGCTTTCTCCATTCTCTGCTTCTTCTGTAGTCTTCCAGTACAGTGGTACCTCGGGTTACGTACGCTTCAGGTTACAGACTCCGCTAACCCAGAAATAGTGCTTCAGGTTAAGAACTTTGCTTCAGGATAAGAACAGAAATCGGGCTCCGGCGGCGCAGCAGCAGCAGGAGGCCCCATTAGCTAAAGTGGTGCTTCAGGTTAAGAACAGTTTCAGGTTAATAACAGACCTCTGGAATGAATTAAGTACTTAACCTGAGTTACCATTGTACAGGCAATACTCTGTAGGGGCAGTATGATGCAGTAGTTAGGGTGCTGAACTTGGAAGAGAAAGTCATGGGTTTCAGCTCTTTGGATTAGTAAACAAACATGGGCTTGCCATTCTCTCATAGTCTAGTTTTGCCTTACAGCTCGGTCATGAAAACGATGAATAAAAATATTAGGTCATGTAATATGGAACTTCTATTCAATATGACACTATCTGGATCCTTTGCTGGCTGAGCTTAACGCTTGCTTGAGGCATACCAGAGTTTTAGACAGCTATTGCTCAAATATGTGTATCAAACCTGAGTGCTGATTTTTTTTTAAGCCTATTCCAATTTTCTTTGAGTGCAATTATAACCTTTTGGGGGCAATGAGAGCTTGGTTTCAGTTCCTCCCACACAACAGGTGATTAGAGATGTTGGAGTTAGTAGAACCAGTCATCTGTTTAATGGCATGCCAAAGAATCAAATCCTGTAGAGCCAGGGTATCCAGAGTGGTGCCCTCCAGATGTTGTTGGAGTGCAATTCTCATCACCCTGATCATTGGCTGGGGCTGATGGGAGCTGTAAGTCCAACATCTGGAGGGCACCGTGCTGCTTACCCCTGCAGATGAGTGACTGTGTGCAGATTGAAGTGTAAATGTAAATTGTTCAAAACATTTTTTGAATATGTTTGAATTTTGAAAGGGGAATGTTTACCCTGCTTTCTGTTTCAGATACAAACTACAATAAAGAATTACCTGGCAGAATGTACCATGCTCCTTTCAAGCATCTAAACCTAGTACTTAAAGAAAGGCTTTGCTATTATTTCTCCAGAGTCTAGATGTATCATATCACTTATCTAAAGAGAGAGCTGATATATATTATAAAGAAAAATGCTGACCTAGTTAGTAAAGCTGAAACCATTCATTAATTAGAAGTCATAATTGCAATTACATGGCAAAATTAATTTATCATGAAAATAATCCTATCAGTTTTCCTTTCTGGAAAAGTGAAGTGATTTCTTTTTTTTTTTTAGCAAGACAGATAGCTCAAGGCAGATATTCTTGTGATGCTGCATTAAGGCTGAATGAAACAGCAAACATCATTTTCAGGGTTTGGGGCTTCTAGCACTAACAGTTTGTCTATTGTATAAGTTCCATCTCTAAATATATACAGGTCAAATAAAATATGCAGGTATGAATATGTGAATGGAAGACGATGCCGATATATTGGGGGAAAGTAATGGAGATAACATGAGCAATTCATTTATAGTATAATGCATATAATATAGCAAATATGCTACAGCATATGAGGTGCAAAATGCTTTTTCCACCCTCAGGCTATTTAGGCTTCCTTGATATTCAAATTCTAATGTACAGTAAATGGAATTTAAGGAGGTCCACCTTGCTGGACCTCAGGCAGACTTGGAAAAGCAGCTTCTTACGGATATTATTTTATATACTGTATATATTTTCAGAGGCGTTATAGCCATGAAATACAGCCCTTTGATGACATCATAGCTGTGAAATACGACTTTATTTTGTTCATTGGTGGTCAGAATTTTGCCTTATAAGCATTACTGTCACTAAAGCATATGATCCTGAATGAACTACCAAGATAAGTGTAATATCTTAATATGTTTGACCAATTTTTTATTGTGTCATGGAATAACAACAACAATAACAACAACAATTTGTACCTTGCAGCTAGGAATCTGAAATATTTGGTGTTGTGCCAATCAAAACCCCTTAAGTTTGGTGTTTGTGTTTTCAAAAATATAATACTATACACATAAATAATCCTAAAGATACCAATTAATTAATTAATTAATTAATTAATTTTCTGTACCGTCCATCTGAAGATCACAGGGCAGTTTACATTATAAAAACAAAAAAATACACACCATAGTAACTGCTTTTGCTTCAGCAGTTTCTCTTTGTTTATTTATTCACTATTTATTTATTATATTTGTCCCTTAAGAGAGCTTAGGGCAGGAAACAATAAAGGTACAATGTTAAAAACGGAGTTATGATAGCAGAGAAGTCAGCATTAAATTATACGAATACAAGTATGTATAGAAGTGATGTCACTCTTATTCTCTTGATTTTCTTCAATGTTACAATAAACTGAGATTGAAGCTCCTTATGCAGGCTTGTATTCTCCACATACCAATGTGGATCATTACCTTTTTTAAGGTGCAGATACATGCAGTAGTCAGCCTTCCTTGCCGTTTAGGAAATACTTAAGAATCTCCTGTAGTTAATTGTGGTGTCTCTTTCACCAGCTCATTCATAATTTTGGCATATTACAGTGACTCTGTTATATTACTTACCCTACTTGTCTGCCTTTAAAAATGTTTGTGATAGATTAAGGATTTCAACAAGGGTTTTCAAGACTTTTGTTCAGCCCTCAATATCTGTTTGCATTTCTCACATTTTGAAATTCTTTTATTGAGTTTGTGTGTATGTGCTAAGAAGTGGTGGTCATTTCTAGTCAGTTGTCTGAATTTTCTATGCAGAACAGTGCAGCTTTCCATATGGTGTTGCAGTATACGTTAGTGTAAATATATGCACGGATGGCATAAGAGTTCAATCATGGCATGTTAACATACGGAATATTCTGCTTAATAAGAACACAAATGCCAAAATGAATTTTATTATATTAAATGGAAGGTGGTTTGGAGCAAACTGCCGAATGTACTGGTGTTATATTGCTATCTCATCAAAAGGTAGCAAATGCACAAGACCTTTTTGCAGTTTTCAATTTGAAAGAAAATGATTTCATTAAAAAAAAGGAGCCATCAGTCTGGGTGTTGGAGAATGCTGGAGCCTGATGAAACCAGCTGAAGAGACAAACTGAGTGTACAGATGCAGATTAGGCTTCAGAAGATGAGGGTGTAAAAGGGATTTAATGGTAGGATGGATTATAGAAATCCTTGTAACAATGTTAAATAATTATAGTTCCAGCCGAGATCAAAGCAGTGCTGATTGAACCCCCTCTAGCTGTTAACACAGAGTATCTTGAAGAGAAGGAGAAAAAACCCTCAGAGATTGGTCAGCCTATACTGACAGTGTCCTCTGATCTATAGAAGTTCCAGCTGCATTGAAGGTACAAGTTGTGGGGGAGGGAAAGATGGAAAGAAGAACTTGTCGGTATGACTAGTATTTATTATATGCGGCTTTCTTGGGAGGATATTAAAATTAGCTTCGGTGGCTACTTGCATACTTGATTGTGGTTGCTATAAATTTAACTTTCTATGCATAGGGCACGGGATGATAGGGGCATTAAATTGTTAAGCAGAACCTTGTTCTTCCACACATGCCTATATAAATAAACTCCCTGCTCCATTGCATGATTTGAGCTGTAGCACAAATGTGTATGTCTTAATGCCAGTAGTAAAAGTGACTGTGTGTAAACTTACTAAGTAAGCTGTGGCAGTGTGTATGGTTTCGGAGCTGCACGGTCAGAGAAAAAACAATGCTGCCCAGGGTTATAAAGACTACAGAGAGAATAATTGGGTGCACGTGTCCCATCTTGGATCAAATCTATGCTTCCAGGTGTCATAAGAAAGCTGCAGAGATAGCGCAGGATAGTGCACACTCCGGAAATGATCTCTTTCAGCTTCTGCCTTCTGGAAGAAGGTACAGGGTTATAAAGACTAGGACTAGCCACCTGAGAAACAGTTTCTACCCAAATGTGATTTTGGTTTTAAATGCAGTGTAAGGAGTCTTTTGGGGATGTGGGTGGCACTGTGGGTTAAACCACAGAGCCTAGGACTTGCCTATCAGGAGGTCAGCGGTTCGAATCCCCGCGACGGGGTGAGCTCCCGTTGCCCGGTTCCTGCTCCTGTCAACCTAGCAATTCGAAAGCACGTCAAAGTGTAAATAGATAAATAGGTACTGCTCCGGTGGGAAGGTAAACGGCGTTTCCGTGTGCTTCTGTGGTCCGCCAGAAGTGGCTTAGTCATGCTGTCCACATGACCCGGAAGCTGTCTGTGGACAAACGGCTCCCTTGGCCAATAAAGAGAGATGAGTGCCGCAACCCCAGAGTCGGTCACGACTGGACCTAATGGTCAGGGGTCCCTTTACCTTTAAGGAGTCTTTATGGGAGTATATTGTATTTAAAAACGGGGTATCAGAGTTTTTAGGGGGCTAACCAGGTTGGGATAGCTGGGATAGCAGGCTTGTTGGGTTTTGAATGTTTTATGTAGATTTTTCAATTTCGTTGTTCTGTATGGGACAATGACAATAAAGATTATCGTATCAAAGATTTTATATATATATATATATATATATTATTCCTGCTTTCTTGAAGAATCCTGATAATTTCTTCATGGAACCCATTTTGGGATTGTTTCAAATCAGACTGATGAAAAATGTTGACCCCATTTTAATTTGGTTACTATGGATTAAATTATCTGTTTTGTTTTCTATGGCAGCAGTTGTCCATGAGCTATCTAGCAATCAGGATTTTTAAAAAGTTGCTTATCAGAACCCCATTAGCTATCAGGAATGATGTGAACTTCAGATGATTGGTTTTAAAAATGACTGATATTCATCTCACTGTGACTGGACAATAAATTCAGGAACCTGCTCTACTGATAGGTAAAACTAAAGTTAAATTGAAACCCTAGAGAAGTGCTATGGTTTTTGGAATTTGAGACTTGACATAAAAACTCCACTACAGCAGTTCTTCCAAACCTTGTGGCCTATAGATGTTTTTAACAGCAACTCTCATCATCCCTGGCCTTGGCCATCCTGGGTAGGAGTCGTAGTCCAAGGCATCTGGATGGTACCAGAATGAAACTAAAATTGTTTTTTGTTTTTGTTTTTTGGTAAACACTTTTGGCAGCTCTCAAACTTTCCTCCTCTTGGTAATTCTAAATCAAAACCACCTGTTTATTTACATTCCTCTCAGCTAGCCAAATCTGGTAATCTGTATAATTTGTTACCATAAAGCACCAATGCTGCAGCAAGCAAAGGCTCTAGCAGCTCAGCCAGCTGCTTGTGGCTGGAAAGCCAGACAGGATGTTTGTGACTGTTGCCATGGGAACAAAGGGGCAGTCCATTCTGTACTGAGCACCGGATGTTAGCTCAGTGTGTGTGTGTCATATGACCCGTACTGGATGTACTTGGGAGGAGTTTCTTCTTGCTGTTGTTGAGTGCAGACATGATTCTCTGTACTGATGTAAGAGGCAGAAATAAATGATGTAAATAGTTTTCTGTCTGCTTCTTTCCCCTCCCTGGGGACACCAAAGGGGAGAGAGGAAGAACGGTGTGTTCCTCTCATACATCTGAGAAGAATCGCCGGACCTCGCCTGCTTATCAGCAGAGTGGAGACGCGGGGAGGTCGACAGGAATATCTGCCGGTGCCTACGCTGTGGCACATTCCTCTGACCCAGGCAGAATTCCAACAGTGGCAGCCTTCGGATGGTTGCGATTCATCGGACATCTGCATGAGAGGCTGGTGGATTGTCCTCCTCTGCTCCAAGGAGGAAGAGAAGCGTCTGAAAGAAGCCAGAGGCCCCACAGACAGCTGATGGAAAGAAGAGGTGTTTTCCAGAGCAACAAAGTTCAAGGTATGCTGCATTTCGGGCTAAAAGTGTGAACGCAGGAAGATTAATTCCCTGGTTCACGGAGCTGCGTTTCAAAGAAAACAAAAGCTCCGGGAGAAGAGGCCTGCAGCTTGAAGGCTGAAGCCTGCATTCCACAAATTTTTGTGGTAGATAAGATGTCTTATTGAAATGCATTGTTGCTAGGTAACGGTCCTGGAAAGTTACTGGCAAAGGGGCTGGACTCTTAGTGTAAGCCTGGGAAAGCGAAACAAAACCAGAGAATGTTTTGGCTACAAGGTTTACGAGCTCTTCGAAGGGACTTTTCAATAGCAGCCTGAGTTTAGCTGCCAGGTGCAAAAAGCACAAACAACTTGCAGTTTTGCTGCGTGAGAAAGGAAAAAACAACTGTTGGATTTTACAGTTTGTTTGACATTGTGAGCTGGAGGCTTGGCTTCAAGATGGATGCCAAGAAAGGGGGAGGTTTGCCTTGCCCACCTCCCTTAACCAATGACAATTATTCATCTTGGTCTGTAAAGATGAAGGCCCTGCTGCAGAATTAGAGGCTTTTTGATGTAATTGAAAACCCCATCCCTGCAGCACCAACCAGAGGTTGGGAGTCACAGAATGTAAGGGCCAGGACTGCTATAATTCTGTGTGTCTCAGATGATCAGTTGGTGCATGTTCAGCATTTAGAAAATGCGAAAGAGGTATGGGACACGCTGCGTACAACGCATCAGAGAGATGCTGGTTCTTCAGCGTTGCTGTATTTTGAGAAATTGACCAATCTGAGACTTGCGCCTGATGGAGATGTTCAAGCGCACCTGACAGAAATGAAGTTTCTGCGTCAACAGATGGTGGAACGCAATTTTCGTCTTCAGGAGGAAGTGTTTTGCTTCATGATGATAAACAGCCTTAGCCGCACCTACAAGGTTGTTGCCAGTCAGCTTGGTTCCCTACCGGCCGCGCAGCTGACCGCGGAGAGAGTTTGTGCTGTGGTCCTGAATGAACACGACAGACTTGCTGCACTGGAAGAAAAAGACAGGGGGAGGGAAGAACAGAGTTCTAATTCCCCCACTGCTGATGCTACTGGAGAGCATGGTGTAGCATTGAGTGCTGTCCGATGCTACAATTGTGGACAGACTGGGCATCTACAGCGAAACTGTAAGAAGCCGCGCCAGTCAAGAGGAGCAAAGAGCAGCTCTACGAAGCCTGAGGCGTCAGGCAAAAGCCGTACCAAGTGCCAGGTGAAACCTGCAAAGGCTATGATGGCGAAAGGAACCACGCCAGATGTTGGGAACTCGTTCATAATCGACACGGGCTGTACAAAACATTTGTGCCCGCACAGAGGACTATTTTCGACGTTGAAGAAGCAAAGCTTCACTGTGAAACAGGCCAACGGTCAAGAGTTGGAAGCGACTGGAATTGGGACTGTGTATCTTGAGAGTCTGAACTTGACTATAAATGATGTTTACCTGGTTCCAGAACTGAGATTTAATCTGCTGAGCGTGTCGCAGATTGCAAAGAAAGGACTGAAACTGTCCTATGATGCTAAAAGCTGCAAGATCTACAAAGATGGAGAACTGTTTCTTACTGCCAAAGAGAAAGATGGACTGTATTTGTTGACTTTTGATCAAAGTGATTACATGAAATGTAATTCTTCTGTTTCTAACGAAATCTCTCTTGCAGGGGTGACCAAGACCAGTGTGAGCACCAGGAAGGTGACTAAGACCAAGAAGGTCGACAGAGCATTTCAGCGGGTGTATGCTGATGTGATTGGTCCTCTAGAACCATCTAGAGGCGGTGCACGATTTTACCTTTTGTGTGTGGATTGTTTCACTAATTATTCTTGGGTTTATTTGATGGACAAACCGCAAGAAACTTTAGAAAAGTTTCAGGAATTTTGTGACAAGGTTAAAAGTATGCATGATGCTAACATTGATTGTCTTTTCACAGATGACAAACAAGTTTTTCTGTTACAGAAGTTTCAGAAGTTCCTGGATGGAAAAGGGATAGACCACAAAATTGCAGTTTCACAAGAAGCGTGGAACAGGGGGGTCTGTGTGAGAGTGAACAAAGAATTGCAAAAGGGGATGAATGCGCAATTGCTGAGTTCACATTTGCCACATGAATATTGGGCCGAATCGCTAGCGTCCTATCTTCATGTGTGGTTGAGAAAGGTCTCAACAGAGTTGGGATGTTCTCCTTTTGAGAAGCTGTTCAATAGAAAACCTTCTGTTGCCTATTTTAAGGTTTTCGGGTCTCATGTGAGAACAGAAGCTCCAGGTGGAGTAAAGAATGCCAGAGGCATTTTTGTGGGTTATGAAAAAGGTCTCTACAGAGTAATTTTGTCTGAATCTGGTCAGGTGATTCTCACAAGGTTTCTAGAGAGTGCTCCTGAACAGGAGAGGTTGATTGTTCACGCATTTCCCACAGAGGATTCTGATGATGATGAGTTTGATCTTATTGAGTTCAGTAGTACTGATGATGACAGCGATAGCTCAGACAGCTCAGTTGTCACAGTCATTGAGAGGAAATCTCACATAATGACTAGACCCTCAGAAGAGGAGGATGAACCATTGATTAAGCTTAGTACTGGTTCTCCAGAGAGTCCAAAGGTTGAACCAGTGAGCACAGAGGATCAGAACCTCTTACGTAGGTCTGAGAGAGCAACGAAGGGTGTACCACCCAAGAGGTATTCAAAGGAGTTTGCTAACCTTGCATATGTTGCTATTGTAAACGACCAAGGACAGATTGAAGCTGTGTCTGAGTCAGAGACAAAGGCACAACAGAGAGTTGTTAACCGAGGTAATGCGAAGTCACACAACCAGAGAGGTACACTGGTGAAACCAGTGGCGGGTAGTTCCAAGGGTGGAACTGAAACAACAGGGGAATGTTATAAATATAACAACTGTTTGTTTTCTTCTCTGGATGACGCTTTGCTCGCGGCACACATTGATACTTTAGGGGGAGTATGTTACCATAAAGCACCAATGCTGCAGCAAGCAAAGGCTCTAGCAGCTCAGCCAGCTGCTTGTGGCTGGAAAGCCAGACAGGATGTTTGTGACTGTTGCCATGGGAACAAAGGGGCAGTCCATTCTGTACTGAGCACCGGATGTTAGCTCAGTGTGTGTGTGTCATATGACCCGTACTGGATGTACTTGGGAGGAGTTTCTTCTTGCTGTTGTTGAGTGCAGACATGATTCTCTGTACTGATGTAAGAGGCAGAAATAAATGATGTAAATAGTTTTCTGTCTGCTTCTTTCCCCTCCCTGGGGACACCAAAGGGGAGAGAGGAAGAACGGTGTGTTCCTCTCATACATCTGAGAAGAATCGCCGGACCTCGCCTGCTTATCAGCAGAGTGGAGACGCGGGGAGGTCGACAGGAATATCTGCCGGTGCCTACGCTGTGGCACATTCCTCTGACCCAGGCAGAATTCCAACATAATTACCCCATTCAGTGTGTGTCTTCATGATTGGTTGAGATCACCCATATAATTAAACCAGAAACAAGAAAGAAGCTTAGCAGCAAACACTATTGAAGAAGGGAACATTTCTGCCTCAACGCTGCAGCTCTACAGGTGTGCAAACACACCTTCAAAACCAGCAGCCTTCATGTGCAGATTTTGGGAGCATGTGGGTGGTGGGGTGGGTGGGTGGGTGGGGGAGAGGACATGGAAGTCCCATTCTGCCAGTAGATCACCACCGGCACTGCATTGGATACAGCCATTAGCTTCTGCCTGAAATGTGAAACAGGCTGCTTCTCCCCATTTTGCATTTCCACTTGACATTTTCTTGATTTTGGGGGGGGGGGGTAATGTGACTTGGGCCGTTTCAGGTGCAACTTATCAGATCTTTTCAAAGATGGGTTGGACCAGCAGCCAAATTGTTAAGATTTCCAAGAATGCCATATGAATTTTAGACCTTTTGAAAGTTCAGAGTCAGGAGCAGGTCAGCAAAAACAACCACACACAATGTCACTCTTTATAAGTGCAGATTTATCATTTCTTCCCAGTAGGTCTTGCACCAATGAGGCACTTGTGAAGACTGAAGGTCCCACCCCCCCCCTTCCCACCATTCTCCGTCTTATCTCTCTTTGCTTCACCCTCTTCATTCCTTTCTGTGTTCTGGGAGACCAGAGGGAAGGGGAGCTGGTCACAGCAGGTGGGGGAGACTCCCTGGCTTCTTCAGCAGCCTGCCCCCACTCCTCCTCACTTCTGCCTCATCAAAGTGTAATTACAGGTTGTAACATGGAGTAGTGATTTCTTTACCATTGATGGGCAATGACTGGAAATTTCTTGAATTTCTGACTGCTAGGTAGCTGTCAAGCCCTGAAGAAAAGGGCAGGAACCATACAATGAGCACTTCTTTGAATCTTAGGAAATCCAATAATAATAATAATAATAATAATAATAATAATAATAATGGTATTTGGCTTACTTTGCTGAAATCCTGGGAGGACCTCTGCCAGTCAGTGTGGAACATTACTGAGCTAGATGGACCAACTGGTCTGAATTGGCATAAGCCATTTTCCTCTGTTCATAAAAGAAAGGGCTTAGCTCTGAAGTAGGGCATTTGCCTTGCATGAAGAATATTTCAGGTTCAATCTCTGGTATCTCCTGTAGGGCTGGGAAAAATGTATGCCTGAAACCCTGGTGAGCCATTGCCAGTCCGTGTGTACAATATTGAGCTGGATAAACCAATAAGGCAATTTTTGTTCCTATGAGTTTCGTTTTGAAAATATGATGGCAGTAAAATATAAAAATGCTAAATGTGGTGCAAGAAGGAAACAAGTGAATTAAAAAATCTGAATTCAGTGTAGTTTAAACAAAAACAAATAGTCATGGACCAATCACAATATTAATATCACATCCAATTTGACCTTAAATCACTTTACAGTCATATTTCTTAATATTTCTTATATTTTGTTTTCAAGTTCAGTTATTCCTTCAGGATCTGAACCCATGGGATAACTTTACTACAAGTGCAAGTGCCTCTGTTAATAATCCAGCAGTCTGTTTCAGCTCTGTTGAAAATAAAAGAATGCACATATACACAAATAAAATGTGAATTGAATACAGTGTTCCTGATTTATCTGAAAACATTGGCTAAAAGTACTTCATTTATTTTACTGGTGCAATAAAGTAACTTTACAGTTAGTAACATATAACTTACAGGAGTGACAAATTTGGTGCTTAAAAATATTTAGGTTAAAAAAACGCTGTCACTTCTAGTAAGTCATTTTTAGAGTGTAATCACTTTAATTCTCTACCTCTAATTTTATCACCATGAGACAAGCTCTCAGACGAGAGTCCCTTAACCTCCTGTGAAAAATTTCACTGCAGTTTCTTGTTGTAATTTTTAAGTAGGATGGCAGCATACTAGCTCAATTTATGTGCTGCTATACTTGCTCTAGGACTTAGGAAATACTTTAGAACTGTTTTTCTAATTTTTAGTAGCATGGCTGTAATACATCTGTTAAAGTTGGCATTCTTAACATGAACACTGGATATTATGTAAATATCTTTTGTAAGCTAAAAGCGAGTGGAGTGTTCTTTTGCAGAAATTTATATTATGGGCTAGGGTGAAAAGTACCTACCAACTCAGGGCTGCAGACACCACCAAAAATGTTGCTAATTCAGTGTGAGTATTGAGAGTGTTACCATCACTGGCTTTCATCATGACATCATTAGACTGAAAGAGGTTTTGGTTTACAAATAATGATGCTGATAGACAAAGAAGCCACCAGTTATGCAGTCAACAATGTGTGAAAAACAGCAAAGGATCCGAGTGAAGGGTGGGCTGGGGGACCACCAATTCCACACTAGCACCTTTTATGCATAAACATTCAGTGCAGTCCTGCTTTTGTACCATTTCATTTTGTTCATTATGGCATTTTAGGAAAGGCTGCTGCCAGGTTATTCTCTCCCTCCCTCTTGTTCCTACACACCCATGAAATTGATCTGGTGGGGAGAGAAGAGAAGTGATGCTTCTGGGTGGCAAGCTGAGATACTTTCCGTGATGGAATGATTGCCTTAGTGCAACACTGAATTCCTCCCAGAAACCTGGTAGAATGGAGAAAAGCAGTGTGATATGGTTACCTATGGATACAAACTTTATAGGATACAGTCATACCTCATGTTACGTCCGCTTCACGTTACGTTCTTTCAGGTTATGTCCCGCGGTGACCCGGAAGTACTGGAAAGGGTTACTTCCGGGTTTCGCCGCTTGCGCATGCACAGATGCACAAAATGTCTTCACAAGCATGCGCAGAAGCGGCAAGTCGCAACCCGCGCGTGCACAGACTTGCCACTGCGGGTTGCGTTCCTTTCATGTTGCGAACTGTCCTCCAGAATGGATCCCATTTGCAACCAGAGGTACCACTGTAAAAGGGAAGGTCTGCTGTGGCCAGTGTTGCTCTGTACATCAGAAAGGATATAGAAATCTCAAAAGGCGCAGACTCTTCCACAAAACGGCAATACCAGACCCCAAAAGTAATGTACTACTGGGGACAAATACATGTTAAGGTTATAGTACAAAATGTAAGTTCAAGTGTGTGTGTCTGTGTGTGTGTGTATAGTCCCTATAAAGCAAAGGGCCAGATAATTCGGCTTCCTATAAATGGGTACAACCTAATATTAGGATTTACAAGAAGTTTAATTAGGCTTTATTTAAGAAACATTTGTAACATAATCATTTATTACTATGGGAATCATGCACTGTCAACTCCTGACAATGTGAACATCCTGAGGGATGTGTGAATTAGCTGTCTTTGCAGCTTTTATATCCCCATGGAGACATTTTCTGTTGAAACAAAACCAAAGGACAGATCTTGAGATGAAAGCAATAAATTGGTTTTGATACTGAAGCATTGATAAAGATGGACTTTATAGATCTCAAAAGCTCAAAGGGGAACATGCATCACCAAAAATAGGATTAAACCAGTGGTCTTCAATCTGTTCAGATCTGGGACCTAGTTTTAACTCTCAGTTTTATAACATGGGATTTTCAGATTCAGTTTTTTTTTAAACAACCACGACACTCATTGATACATACATATTAGAAAATTGCATGTAGTAGATTACTCCATCTTTTAAAAATAAAAAAATGTGCCATAAAAGAACAGGCCTGACAATTTGATTATAAGAAAATGTTTTGAAATTATTTCATAAATGAATGAAACAGCAGCTGCACATTGCTGCAACTTTCCTGAGGCCAGTCCATGAAGACCCACCAGTTGAAGACCTCTAGTTTAGACAGATGCTTTTTGTAGTGACTTCTAGGAGCAGCTATTACGGTATTCATAGAGTTACAATGAAGACTACTTTTCAGCCTATTGTATGCTACGTGATTGTGCTATCATTTTCTCTCAAATCTCATTTCATTATTTGCATAAGTCATGGCTCCACAATGGTCACAAGTCACTTGCATTCTTATTTGTGCACCAAATAGTATGGTAGGTAACTACATGCTAGTTATTATACTTATGGTGTATTTACGTCTGTGATTATAATAGTATATTGTTACCTGCCATCAGTAGCCTCTTACAACAGTAAGTATTCCTTGCTAGCCTTGTCTAATGCGAATTGTATGCTTTCATATTCCATGGAAGAGGGAAACCCTTCTGATTATAAGAGGAGTTTCTAAGATATGGATTAATCTGTTGTCAGAAGGTTTTTATTAGAAATCAGGAAAAAGATCCAGAATGTTCACTCTTCCAGTGGTGAAAAGAACTCCAGTGCAGAGGAGTGGCTCCTGCTGGAGGAAGAGGGAGAGACAATTTTTGCCAAGTTCCCCTTCTTCTGTCCACAACAGCACCTATCATGCTGTTCCTGAGGGTGCCCAGCCCTCCAGCATAGATTTGCATAGTTAGCATGTTATGCTGGGGCTTGGAACCTACAGGAGGAGTAGTAATTGATAGCAATCTAGTTCAGTCCAGGGACAAGACAAGGCAAATCAGGTGTTGCATAGCTCCCAGTTGACCCTACTAGCTGAGGGATGTATTCAAAGCAGTGCCAATGGAGTTCAGGACTTCTGTTTCCTGTCCTTCCTCTGTGCACTCCCAAAATCTTTTCCAGAGAGTTCCCCAACCCTCTGGAGATTATTTTGAGGGCATGCAAAGCACTACAGAGGAGAGAAGGGAAAGTTCTGTTCTGCTAGTGCAAGTCTGCTGTGCTAGCAAAACAGGAGCATTGGATATGGCCCTAAGTTTTGGATTCCAGTGACTCCAGCCCCCAAGAGAGCTGTAAAATATAAAGGGCCTTGCAGCCTGTTCTGCAGTTGCAGCCCTTGTGTGATTGTGAAACAAGAGAGGCTTCAGGAGAATCATCCTTAGCATGGCTGGCCCACTCATTAGACAACTGCCTCGTACAGCTGGACCCACAGGGGTAGCAAATCTGGCTTCCAATGATTGCATCACCTGCAGCAGCTGCCACTGCTTGGAGGATCTGCCGCCTCCTTGGCAGCCTTCCCTCAATGCTGCCTCTACAGCAGCCTCTTGGCGAATAGAAGGTGATTCTGACCTCCTCCCTCCCCTAGGGAGGAAAGGTCACAGGCTGCCCTCCGGGGTCTCCTGGGCTCTGCACCCACCTGGTATGATTCAGAGTGGGTTCCTTTATGCCCTGTGATGGCCTTTGATTCCCACTTCGATTGTCAGGTACAGTTGATTTGATTCACCTCCCCTACTTTTCTTCCTGATGTAGATCTTGACTCATCCCTTCTTCCCCAGTTGGGGTGTGTGTGCCATTTTGTGGTTCACCTCATGTCTTGGGCCAGGATGATGGAAGAACCATATCCTCAGGCTAGAGCAATGTAAACGTGAGTGAGCTACTGGAGAATCATCTGAATCCAAACATTCCTCAGGCCAGCACTGGGACCATGAGTCAGGAGACATGAAGGAATGGCTGGTAATGTTAGCAAAGTTTCACAACAGGCAAATCTGAATCCAGCCCACTGTCATTGAATAGTTTCATTTTCCCCCATTCTTTGTCTGTTGTTAGTTTGATCCTCATTTGACATGTGTTTTCAAGGACATTTCAAAGTAAAATAGTTTTGTTATTTATTTCTTGCACACTTTTTTCTCTATGTCCCAAGGAGCAGCAGCTTCCCACAGCAGCAGTGGTTGTTGTTGTTGGGACAATGGAGGCGGGGGGGAAGCACCTGGGCATTGTGTAAATGGAGGGGGAGGGGGTTGCAATGTGTGGAGAGAGGTTTTTTTTTAGGTGAGCTGTAAGGGGGAGGGTTGGGGGGCAAGCTGTAAGGTGATGGAGGTTTTTGTGTGAGGAGGAAGAGTTTTAAAGGTGCAAAGGTGGAGGGGTTTGGGGTCTTGCTGTAAAGTGATGGGGAAGGAGTGTTTTGGCAACATGGAGTGTGAGGTGTAAAAGGAGGGGGTTTGGTCAGGTGTAAAGGGTGTGAGGTTGACAAAGGTACAATGGGGAGTAGCCTCTTGTATCCCATATCCAAATTAGAGCAATTGACTTCTGAAATATACCTAAAACTGAGTTTGCCATTTATCTCCCAGAACCTGTCTTGTTAAAATGCCTGACTGCTCTTATTATCATGGTTGGGGAGCTATAAAAACTGGTGGTAGCATAAACATCTCTTGTAAATGAGACTATCAGGGAATATTGTGGTCAAACAAGGAACTTCTTCATAGGCAGTAGTGCCTTAAATTCAAGCAGTAGAGCTTAGTTGAATCAATTTCCCAAATAGCTGCATTTGGGAGTAACTATAAAACCAGAGGAAGCCTGGAGAACCCAAAATGCATTGGAACTTTGACTGCTCTGTTGGATCAATAGATTTTCTTTGTACCATATACTTTTTCTTGTTCTGCTTAGTCTGTTTCCTTCTGAGGGATCAACCTGATTTCCTGCTTTTTTTTGTTGGTGCTGTAGCAGTTGCTTTGACTCCACCCTTGGCCATTGGAACTGGTTGGATTCCATAACTCTTGGGGTTGTACTCACAGATTTTAACACTGACAATATAATTGGTGAATTATAATGGCAAGCTACCTGTGGCTATTCACACTGTGGCTTACAGGTGGCTTCTGTTGCTCCTGTGACATGGGTTCATCATGGTGTGCAAGGGCTTGTGAAGTTGAACCAGGAAATTAAGAGTTGTATCCTGCTCTTCCCCTGTATATGATATGATATGATATGAATTTATTTATTTATTTATTTATAGCACTTCTGTAATTCAAAATTCCCAACACAGTTCATAATACAATGGATGTGAGATTGTAGAGCTTTCTGCTCTGGGCATGTAGCTGTGTACTGAGTCAGATCATGGCAACCCAGAACTCTATACATCTTATTTGGGCATTCAGAAAGACAGGTGTATGCATGCATGCATGCAGATCTAATAGGTACTCATTACCCTTGCCATCAAAAGTGAAAACTGAAAAGTGGGGCACCCAGTTTTCTTGCTACTTATAACTGTGGGTACCTCCATCATAGTCTGCCCTCCATCACTGACTGGCTAACGAGGTAAAAGGAGTGGGAGTAAGCATGCCCATTCTACTTTTCCCTTTTTTACTTTGCTTGTTGCTTTTTTCTTGCCAATGCTGAGCCTTTGCTTCCAGCTTCTTTGCAGAGAGAGTATAGACTTGTGTCTTTTGACAACCAAAACGTATGATTGTCTCAACATTCTGAAGTTGTGTCAAGCAAACCTTTGTTCATTGCTTCAATATTTGTGAAATGCTTTCAAACAGAACCTTTCTGGGTGGTAAACAGCTTGGTAAGTTTTAATTCTCAGAAGCTGGAACAACAGTTTAGTTGTCTGGGTTGAATTTGCTATCTATTTCTCTGACAAAATACCTTATGTTTGGGACAAACACAACTTTTGTCTAGATCTCCACCTTTGGTTATCAACTTGGTTGAGTTTGTTATTTTACCTTCAATTGGTATAGTAGCCACAAATATGAAGACCAATAGTGGGGGAAATGCAAGTTACAATTTGAAATTTGGACTCATATCCATTGTGGCAGACAAAGACCAGTTAGGATAGTTTGGGTATTTGCTGGCTATGCTTATTGAGACAACCCTTTTGCTGGAGAAGAGAATAGGCAACCTCAAATTATTAGCCAACTTTTACTGAACAAACCAGTTTTTAAATCTGATAATTTGACGGGCTGGCCTACTTCTAATCTGCTTCTGTTTTGGGATATGTTTACTTAGCAGCCTTATACATATTTGGACAGAGACTTTGTGGTCATTTTTTATTTTATTTTCTGCACTTGAAGATCAGGAGAAGAAGTGCCTGTTCTATTAGACAGTGCTATCCTTTACTATGAAAAGTTGATGGTGCAGCTGCAAGGTGCATGTTTAATATAATTAACCTTAATATACTGTACTTTTGGTGTGCTTACTCTTGAGTGACTATTCTTATTCCTAACAAGGAAGAGTGGGGCATCATAAACCCTATATATTTAAAGCACATCACTCCCCACCAAGAATCCTGTGAACTTTAGTTTACCCTTCACAGAACTATAATTTCCAACACTATTAGCAAACTATATTTTCTGGGATTCTTTGAGGGATGCCATGTGCTTTAAATGTGTTTTAAATTTATGTTGTTTATGCAGCTTGGTAGTTCAAAGGTGATGTGGTCTTTATTCCTTTCTTTTGGGTCCTATATGAGTCAGATACCAAGGAAATTTGAACACATCAACAAAATACTACAGTGATGATAAATCTGGGTTTATATTTGTCTAGATCTCAAATTGTTAATAGTTTTATTACAGGTTAATGATTTCATAATAAGATAGTATTGTTTTATTTATTCTAAATTATAATTTGTTATAAGGATCATTTTTATATCAAAATTTATTTATATATACTGTATATTCTGTTAGTTCAGTCGATAACTAAGTGACATGATACTTACATAAATGATATATAATATAATAGTATACTGCTATCATATATATTTTTATTTTCATAACTCATTTGTTATGATTCTTCACTCATTCCAGTTTTTCTTTTGAGAATGCTTATATTTTTAATCTGAAAAGACTAGTTGATTTTTAGGAACCATTTCAGCATGCTTTGCATTAAATTGAACTAGCCTATGGAGCTTCCTGATCTGTTTCCTGCTTCCCTTCACCTCTCGGTCAAAAACTGCATCATTTCATAGTGAGAAGCATACATTAAAGTGCACAATAATAATAATAATCGTAATAATAATAAATGTTAATCAAAAACTGCATGTGTCTTTCTGATTGTGCCAGTGTTCTGGTATTCAATTATGCAATTTTCATTGGCATATTAATCATCTTTTCAACAAACAAGCCGGCGTTAATTAAAGCAAACCATGGATAAAGACATGTTGCCGGATCATCATTCCGTTTATCACAGCTCACAGGCTGGCCGTTAAGTAAATTCTGGACTGTGAGATGAATTTCAATGTTGGTCTCATCTTTTTTGGTTGGAGTTTGAATTCAACTCATCTAACAACAACAACAACGAACTTCAGGCTTCAGAAGAGAGAGATGAATTTATTTGTAATTAATGGCAGAAGAAGAAAGACAAATAGTTGTATGCCTCTAATGAGAAGTAAGGTGTTGGAACCCAATTGTTTCTGAATATTTTTTTCTCCTCCGTGTCCTCAAATATAACATGGCCGCAAAATAGAATGAACACCCATCTTTTTTTTTTTGTTATTTTGCTTGCTATATTTCTGCATTCTAACTGCACATATCCACACACATTTACTCTTACCAACCTCTGACCACTGTAAAGTTGAAAGATGTCCAATATTACATCCAAGTCCCTGTGGCATTGTTCCTACTCTCCGGTTGCATTGCTCTATGAATCAAGCCATCACATAATGAGCTTCCCTTCCCAGTGAGGGCTGCCACCACTAATGAAGAGTGGTGTTTCCAAATGGTACAATTAGTTTCTGTGGTTTGGGCTTTCTACAGAGATGCAGCAATGTCTGATGCTGATTTAGAATGGTCTTAGTGGCCATTTGAGGCAAAGGCTTTTTCATGAGAGTGAAGTTGAAGGGTATAGTTGTGTCGGTGAGAGAACTCCTGCCTCAGTGACTGAAAATATGAATCGGCTGTCATGCAGGGACAATGTGGAAAGTAATTTAAAGATACAACCCTCTCTCTCCTATGTGACACCTGTCTATTCTCCAGTATCCCTTTTGGATGTTGAATGGTATGAAATTTTAAAGCTTCATTGGTAGAACTTGGGAATTTAAAAAGGCCTATTTTAGCTCCCTGAATCTTAGCACTCATGAGAGATAAGCCAGAACACAGGAAACTTGGATATTTTTTTTTAAGAATAGCAGTGAGAAATGTTAACGTATGCCATCATGAAACATAAGCACACAGTTTCAGTCCATATTCATATGCTTATATTTAGCTGAATTTATCAAAAAGCAAGTAAAAGAGTTCCAGCCTTTTCTTCTCATCATCCCCATCAGCTGATCTCCTGCATCAAAAGCTCAGTGCATTGTCTTTATAATAAATCATGCCAGACCAACCTAGTCCCCTTCTTTGATAAGGTGTAACCAAATGCACAAGTAGAAAATAGAGGCTAACAGGGTAGGCAGTAGAATAGGCAAGAAGAATTTAGAGATAACAAAATGCATAACAGACTGAACATGAATCACTAATGTGATTCTGTGACTTATAAGACCAGTGCATTTAAATTGTCTTAACCAAAGCATTGTTTCAAAGTCCTGGGAAGCACTAGTATTGCTTTACACAGTGCTGATCACAACCTTATTTCGGACCTATTCTTACATCATTGGAGTAGCAAGGTTTCAATGACTGGATCCAACATTGCTCCAGTAATATTACTAAAATAATTATAAGAGACAGTTGCCAGCTTATAGCCAGTGATGAGTGAGTTGTCCCCACTTTGCCTCACAATTAGCTCTATTTCCCCCAGAGCCTCACCTCCAGATTTCTAAGACAGTGGTTTGGGCAAGCTTGATTAAGATCCCTGTAAGGTACCCCATTTCCCAGAACTTAACATTGTGAAGGGAAGGACTTGTTGAGGAGCATTTGCAGCAGTAGATAGTAGTAGTAGTAATTTGCAGTTAGTATTCATTGGTTCTAGGTATCTGGCAAATTGAATTCCCAGTGGCTTGATTCTTTGCACCAAGAGGCAATGGGCAAGATCTAATGTAACATTGTTGTAGAGTATGAACATCTTTGTTTTCTTTTGGCAGCCAGTGATCACAGTCTGTTGATGGAGCAACTGGCAGCCCTTTTGGAGCACTGAGGTAACTCTCAGCCAAGGAGTGTTGTCAGAGCAGGAAGCTATAAATGGTACTAGCCAAGAGTACCTGTTCCTCCATGTCTCTCCTCCCCCACAGGACATTGATCCTAGGATCCCAGAGTTAATTGAGGATAAAAGGAAAGTGGAAGGATCCTCTTTGGAGAAACTAAAGGGATCCAAGGCAGCCTTTCCATAGAGCACTCATAAATCCCAGCCTCCCAATTTCATTTCTCCTGTTTCCTTTTCCCCAGGCAGCAGAACTGGCTGCAACCATATGTGCTCCAAATCATTATTCCTTGCCCTCTGAGGCTAAAAACTCTTCTAGCAGGTGTTGCAGTGACAGAGTTCGTCAGTTTTCCAGACATTCTATCTGACTGATTACTGGTACTTGCCTAGGAATCCCTGAAAATGAATGTATAGAGCAGTGGTTCCCAATTATCTAATTACTGAGGAACCGCTGTTTTTCAAAACACAAGCCACGGACCCCGTACTTTTGAAAAATTTGATAACTCTATGGCAGTTACCTCTGCAAAGCAATTTTTTGAACAAAATGCGGGGTATCCCCTAATAAGCAAAAGATCTTAGGTATACTTTAAAAACAAACAAAAAAAAGACTAGGGCAGAGTGATACCTGGTTTTCAACAATGTGATTTGTCAGCAGCTAAACATTGCGATATTTTGATAATATCACAGTGTCTGAAATTGGAAATGTGTGCAGATGATGGGAGGAGGAGTCACAGAGATTGGACAGGTGGAGTGCATGCAGATTGGGCGTGGGGATGTGGGAAGGAGGAGCTGCAGAGATTGGATGGGTGGGGAGAAGAGAAGAAGCAGAGTCATCTCCATTGTTTGAGGGGATGGGGGATGGGCATCAAGCTGCCGTCAGTGGGGCAGCCAGCGGGGGCAGCCGGCAAAGATGCACATCCACTGTGGCTGCTGCTGCTTTCCTGCTGAGAAAAGCTGTTCTGCCTCAGTGCCAGGGGAAGGTAGCGCCATGGTGCCTTGAAGTGAGGTCAATGAGCTGCCCAGTTTTCCGTCGGTGTGAGGGACGGCAGCTCGGATCAGCAGCGTTACCGCCTGAGATCATCGTGTGATATCTGCAGTGCCTTCAAATTGGCTGCCCTGTTCTCTCTCATGCGAAGAGCGATATATTGCCGGGTCAAAATCGTTATCGCGGTGTGATTTCAAAACCGATTTTGGCCAATATATTGAAAAATTGCACAGCACTAAAACAGACCATAAAATGTGTGATATTACTATGCAAAAATTACAAAAAAAATGTTGGGATGAGACAAGGGATGGGGCCACAGCCCCACTGGGTATGTTTCGCAGACCCTCGGGTGTTCCCAGACCCCTAATTAGGAACCACTGGTATAGAGTTTAGAGTCCCTTTCTGCTTCCTTGTGGCCTTCTACAGCCAACCTCCTTTTACCTGAGCAGTTTGCTTAAGCACAGGTAACCAGCAGCGCTTCCCAGATAAACAAAAGATGAGTTGAGGGAAGTGCTAGCAGTTTTCCAGTTGATTCTTTACATGCTTTCAGCCAGGATCATGTATGCAAAAGAAGACTTCGCTGCATTACTGGTAAGCTTATCCAAGATCCTGGGAAGTTGTTCCTTTTCATGACACTAAGCTTTTTGGGGAAGCCCTGGATGCTATTCTGGGAAAATGAAGGACTAGAAAAAGTAGACTGAAGAAAGAAGATAATCTGTTTACTAGGAACTGTCTCTTCAAAGCTCCCATATGGGGTTTTAAGATCCCGAAAGCTGCATGAGAACCCTCCCACCCTGCTGAAAGAACTCAGGCTTCAGATAATGAATTATCTTTGCCTGCAGGAGCCATAAAAGGGAAATATCGTTTTATATATCTGATGCTCAAACTGCTTCACTATTCCATACAAAATCAACACTTGGCAGGCCAAGGTGTTCTTTTCACAGGATAGGATACAAAAGACCCAGGATCTAGTAAGAACAGCTCTTGCAGCATAACTGCTTAAGTCTGATGGCTCTTCTGGGCATGTTTTGTAATACCACCTGATCCTTTGGGCAAGACTCCTTCAGGATCCCCGATGGGAAATTTATGCTCATTGCTTCCATGATTCATTCATTCTTTTTAAAAGTGAAAATAGGTCAGAAAATACAGTGCTATGGAGAGCCTTGCAGCTACAACAGGTAGAGCAAAAAAAATTTAGTGTAGAAAGTGTGGGGCCCTAACCACAGTGTAAGCAACTCAGGTAAGACACACATACCTTTCAAAACATTGGACTTTGCTTGCTCCACAGAAAGCAGCTGAAGCTTCCCCACTTTTGTAGTGGGCAAACTGGTCTCCTGAAATCAGGAGGGGAAATTTGGCTCACTGCCACTGTACACTATAGTTTTGTTATATTTGCTTCCATCTGATGGAGTTTTTGGGAGATGAGTTCTCCAAAACATAGTTCCCAATTTTAAACATTGTTACCTGCAGCATTGTGTGTGTGTGTGTGTGTGTGTGTATGTGTGTGTGTGTGCGCGCGCACACGCGCACACACACACACACACATACATACATACACACACACAAAACATCACTGCCTCAGTGCTTGGTGCCTTCCATCCTAGGCTATTGTTTGCAGGTACTAAGAGTCTTAAAATATAGATATCTAAAATGTTTTCTGATCATATCCTGATGAAGGTCACAAACCTAAACATCATCCCTGAAGGAGATGATCTACTTGGATCATTCAACCTTAATATGTTTCATTATTTGAAACTTCCTCTATATTTCACCGTTCTAGTCCTTAAAAAAAATAATTGAAGCTACTGATGAATCTAGACCTATAGCTTCCCAAAGGGTCTTTTGTTTCTCGTTTGTGAAAATGAATAGCAATTAATCAACCATTATAATTAATAAGATAAGAGTGCATATAGTTGTCACATTATATAACAATATCATTTCCTATATCAGAGACATTTCCACAAATCTGATATGTACCTACGGGGCAAGGGAAATGTCAACTTTGGAAATGCCAGCCTCTAGAAATACCAAGATGATGTACATGAATGTTTTGTTGTACAGCACAGAGTGCATTACTGGTTAGAAGAGAGCGGGGGGTGGCAGGAGAGAGAGATCTATTGTGTCTCTGATTTCAAGCAGCTATAGTGTGGTATTAGGGCATTGCTCCAAAAAACAAAAACAAAAAAATCCTCCAATGCTAATAATGATACCACTCAATGAATGTTTGTTTATTTTTACGTGATTTTAGACTACAATGATAGAAGATAGAAACATAAGATAGGTGTAAGTACTGATTATTTTCTGCTCTGTGTTTGGTATAGCTGTTTGCACTTATCCAAAATGACTGTAAAGTACTTTGATTGAATTATTGATCATATGATCAGGGCTGTTTGCATTACACACATTTGCAGTCATCTCACTGTGCTGGCATAAGAGTTCCGCTATTAAAAGTCACCAAAACAAAACAAAATTACACAAAGAATTAGGAACGAATAACTGAGATGAAATCTGCTACACATTTTCAGTCTTATCCTAGAACGTGCCCAGAAGAAGGCAACAATTATTTGTTTATAATTAATTTACTCATTTCCAACCCTGTCCTTCATCATACAGCAATCCTGAGTGAGTTACATCTTCAAAATAAAGCCTCCTTTAAGTAACATTCAAATTGAACTAATATCTTCAATATACCATACTCAATCTACAGTACTTCTAAAAAAAAATACAGCTGGTCTTGCCACCTCAGTCCTGCTCCCTACCAAATGCCCAAATGAAGATATGTATGTATATACACGTATTTACATTGTGCCTAATGGTAAACAAACACAGTGTCAGCAGTATCTTGGGGAGGGAGGACAGTCCACAGATGGGGTGTCACCACCGATAAGACTATACTGGGCTACCAATTAACGTACCGGTACATCATCTGAGTATAGAAGAAGGGCCTCCCAGAAGATCTTAAAAGGATAAGCATGATGGTGCAGAAATAGGTTTTCCTTCAGATCCCTGGGACTTAAGCCGTTTAGTACTTTATACATCAGTGCTAACACATTGAATTATCCTCAGTAGCATATGAACAACCAGTGAAGACTCTTTAAAATTGGTGGCAAATGGTTCCAGTTGGCTGACTATCCAAACAGGTTGCCTACTTAATTCTCAGACCTGAAGGCCACCAACTTATAGCACCTCTGTCCTGTTGGGATTCAGCTTTAGTTTATTGGTCCTCATTCAGTCCCTTACTGCTTCCAGAAAACAGACAAGCACCTGCACAGAAACTGCATGGAACTACATATAGAAGCTAAAGTTAATAAGGGACCTGGAAACTTAAGTCCTACGAGGAAAGGTTAAATGAGTTGTCTATGTTTAGCCTTGGAAACAGATGATTCAGAAACGATATTCATCTTCAAATATTTGAGGAGCTGATATATAGATGATGAACCAGATTTATTTTCTGTTGCTCCAGAATTATGCTAAGCATTCAGGAGAATTTCCTGGTGGCACAAGCAGTTGCCTTGGAAAGTGGTAGTCTGTCCTTCATTAAGAAATCCTTAGGTGGAGGCTGTATGGCCACTTACCAGACATGCTGTCACAGTGAGTTTCCTGTGCTGGTATCAGGGTTGGACTTGGAAGTCACTTCCAACTCTGTGGGCAAGATCCAACTAAGTTGTTGCACAAATGGTATGAGGCCCACTTGTGCAACTGGACCTTCTTCCTCCCTGCATCCTCCATGCCCCCTAAATCTGCTCTGGAGGGTTGGGGAAAACCCAGAATAGAAAGGGAGGAAACGAGGGAATCCTTGTTACACAAGCAGACCTCATTCTACTTGTGCATATCCAACTTGATGTCACATTGAATTCTACCCTATGTTTCTGTAGTCCTTGAAATTACCTCTGAGAAATTGTTCCTTCATTGTGAAAAAGTGAATCCCTCATTTCTCTTCTTAGTCTTAAAAAGAAGTTAAAGAGAGTTAGCTTTGTTAAGATGATATTTTTTTTTAAATGATATTTATTGAAAGAGGTTTTTTTTAAAGTTACAAAAGAAAACAAAGTAGAAAAAGAGAAAAACAAGCCACTTCCAACCATACAAATACACAAAATAAGAGAGAAAAAAAACAAAAATACACCACAAAAATTTAAAAACATTTAAAAACAAATCCATTATTCTCAACTCCTCAACTGTCATTACCCTCTTTCCTTTACCTCCTCCCCTTCCTTGTGTCCTGGTTGTTAATTGTCACAGCAAATCCTTTCCATATTTCATAATATTCTGTCATTACATTACCTTAAACTATTTTAATCTTATCTTACTATAAAAAACCTTGGAACTTAAAACTTAAATCTTATTTTTACCAACTTCTCATAACCATAATATTCTTACATAATTCTTTAAACATTTTTACTAAAGCCAAATAATTTCATTCCAACATTTTTCTAACATTCATCAATTTTATAAAACAGTCCTAGTAATAAAAAAAAGAAATAAAAACAAATCCAATCTTCATCCAGCGTCCCTTCCTCCTGGTCCCGGGTTTGTCAGTCCTTATTATCCCATCGATCTGGCGCATTAACCTGGTGACCTTATATCCGAGGCCCTTAAGTCTCTTCCATGTCCCTTCCGCAGCTCTTTTTCATATTTGTAACTGTATTTTCCCTTGTCTCCTGCTCGTTTCACTCGTGGGAACTCCAGCTTAGCAATATTTTTGACCCTTCTCAACAGATCAGCCCCTTTTCCATAATCGACACTAAATTCCATGTGGTATTTAAAAACATGTTTCAAAAACCCTCCAAAATTGAGAGCCCCCACAATCCCAAACATCTCACGGCCCATTGCCAGACTTGAAAAGTCCAAACATCCCTGCATAGGAGGGTCTATCCAACCCCCCATTTCCAAGCCAAACCAAACTTTTTCTTTCCAAATCTGGCTTTTTCCAAGTTCATTTGTCAAATCCAAAAGCTCATATTCCTGTTGGGCCTGTTCTGTCAGGGCACACTCCTGATTTAATTCCTGGGTGGGCTCCACATATTTTCCCACTGCCTGTTCAAAATTTCCCACTGCCTGTTCAAAATTTCTAATCGAATCAGCCATCAAATTCGTCTTCTCATGTAGCTGTTCCAGTAGGGCATTTGTTTTATAGAAAGCACACAACAGAGCTTCTAAATACATTGTCCTGCAAGGTCAGATGTCTATTCCCACGATTGTAATCTGTAACAGCTGCCAGCTCCCAGGAGTTGGTTACAGTTTCACAGTCTCCCTCTAGGGGGAAAACTTCTATTTGATCTTTCTTTTAAAGACAAGTCTAGCAACAGAGTTTCCTTTTTTCAGATATTTTGTCAATATTTGTTCCTTTAAGGTGCGAAAGGAAACAATGGAATCACTATGTTCCTCTTCTTTTAGCTATCTGTCAAAAGCGTTTATCTCAACGTCAGTCCTGACACCCCGCTCCAGTATCAGGACGGTGGAAAGTTACTTTACTTTAAACTCACTTCTGCAGGTTTAAACAGTCCAAAAAAGATCCCCCTTCTTCTCCTGCTGCCGAAGGGGGGTTCAACAATTTTAAATGATGAAAGCCAATCCTTTAGAGGCGATTTTCTGAGCTCTAGTTTACGTTGTCTTTGCTTTATTCTGTCTACAAAGAAACGGAAGGCTGACTTCCTGTTTAGACCTTCCCGTTTCAGTACCAAATTGAAGTAAAATTTTTAAGTCCAATTCCTTTCTGCTCGCAAGTCCTTATTTAAAGTCCAATTGTTCAAAGTTTAAGTACTCACGGGTGCTTATTTTAGAAGCCAAATTGTCCCAGGAAAAAGGCAGCGCTCTCCGGCAACGGCTGTGCGGCTTCGCTCCACGGAAATAGCAGTTGACTCACAGCACCGCGCCACTTCCCCCTCTTCGTTTCGGAGCCCGTTAGTGGGTTCCTTTGCGGGTTGGGGGGGCGCTAAGGGTGCCCGCCGAGTCCCATGGTCACAGGCTTCATCCGCCTGTGATTTTTAAAAGGGTCCTCGCTTCGCCGTAGCGGAAAAGACCCGTTTCGTGCGGAGCTAGTCCCTCCAGTTCAGAGGGAGTCCGCCATTGCCTATGGCGCCATCCCGGAAGTCCCTAACTTTGTTAAGATGATAAACAGATCAACCCTCAGTAGAAAAAACTACTAGGGAGGAATGTGTTTTTACATCTTGGAATAATTTCTGTTCAGTATCTCTTCAAACATAATTGTGAATTATGCTGTAAAGTTGTGGGCAATTTGTGTCATACCTAAGTTCTTCTGCCATCAAAATACCTCCTGCATTGCTGACTTCTGTGCCCTAATAGCTGGTATTATCAAATAAGTAATGTGCAGTCTTGAAACTAGATTTTGGAAGGCCCTTGGACAAGACAGCCTTCCCTTAGTAGATTTACCTCCTTGCTACTCTCAACACAGCCTATCTGTTTACCCTCTGTCGCTCTGGATCTAGCATGATTCCCTTTCTGCTGAGGTTTGGACCTCAGAAGGTGGTGGACTCCCCTTCCTTGGAGGTTTTTGAGTGGAGGTTGTGCGGCCACCTTCCAGTGTTGCTTTAGCTGAGATACCTGCATTGCAGGGGGTTGGACCAGATGGCCTTTGGGGTCCCTCCCAGATCTTCTGTGATTTTGTAGCTATGATTCCTGCATTGGAGGGTGTTGGACTAGATTACCCATGAGGTTTAATCCAGCTCTCCAATTCTATAGTTCCATGAGACTGGAAGGTGGCAGACTCTCCTTCCTTGAATGCTTTGAAGCAGAGGTTGGGTGGCCACCTGCCAGAGCTGCTTTAGCTGAGATTCCTGGATTGCAGGAGGTTGGAAATAATAATTTATCTCCATTCATTGTCTCCCATTTGTTTTAAATCGGTAAGACTCAGCTTTTAGGGAAAAGGTTGCAACCACACAATCATTTTATTTGATACTTTTCTCTTGCTTTGGCTTTGTAATACCTCTTTTGAGATGAGATAAACACACAGCATTCTAAATGCAGGTGTGCTTTGGATTTATAAAATGGCAGTACAATAATTAGAAAAAAACACCATTCAGTCTTTTGGTAATAATTCCTTACATTTTCCTTTCAAACATGTTTATAATTCAGCTTGTGTTTTTGATGGCTTCTTTATGAAGCACTGTGCTTAAGCTGAGAGAATGTCCCAGTCCCCAATGTCCTACTTATATAGGGTTATAAACTAACTGTATCCTGTCAAGATTATTGCCATTTATTGCACTTTTAAAAGGTGTAGGTGAATGGTAGTTTCTTTTCTTGATGAGCAGTAATTGGGTGTTCCAGATAGAATTATCTGTTTCTTGCTTTATTTTTTAAAGAGCAAAGTCATAGTATTGAGCTTATGGATTTTAAAGAGTGCAAGTTATGTAGGCTTCAATTTATTAAAATGTAACATACACTTAACACGTATATTTAATGAGAAACCATGCAAAATGTGGAGGAGAGATAATAAGCTTGCATGCATATTAACAAATAAGGAACTGGGAAATGAGCATCAAATTTTTAATGTTGTGAAATTTTGCAACAGCCCACTGATATAAAACGTATAAAGCAATAAAAAATCACCCATGCATGTCATGTCATCTGTGGCTTTTTTGGTATGATGCAGCTGAGCAGTGAGTATTTTCTAAAAGGAAGATAGTTGAAATATTAACTTATATTTTATCTAACATAAAGCAAATGCTCTTCCTAGTTAAAAATAACCTCCCACTTAACACACATGAATGTGTGTGAGTTTGTTGGGTAAATTAAGGTTTCCTCTGTCTGGAAGCAATTTGTGCTCTGATAGTAATGCTTCTGTGGTTTCAATAAATAAATAAAAAGCTTTATACTAGGTATTTTCATCTGAGAACTTTATAGTTGATACAGTTACTACAAAAATGTAGAACAGTATTTTCTAAATGGACTGCCTTTCAACGTTTAACATTTTAAAGTAAAGTAAAGTAACAGGCAGTGGGTTTGTTTATTTATTTAATAAATAAGTTTGGTTTCTTATGAACTCTAGGTGGTACTTCTTTAAGAGAAGTACATTATTACCCACTTTTTGTGTCACTGTGGTGTAGAATAAGTGTTGGACACAGGTGACCTGGGTTCAAATCGCTGCCCAGTTGTGAAGTGTATTGGATGACTTTGGACCAGTCACTATTTCTGAGCCTAAAGTACTTTTCAAGGTTTCGTGATGGGGAAAGGGAATAATGGAGGCTTTCTTGCATATTAAATTCGTTACACACTTCTGAACAGTATTATCATACAATTTCATTTCCTTGCATTCATTTCAGTCCATGTTGCTTTTAAAGACACAGTCATGCAATACAAAAATAATTTCACCCTTGACTCAAATAGCATTTTCCAGGGTAGAATATAACAACTTTGTACGGAGGTGATAGAAACAAATGCCACAGAGTCCAAATTAAACTGGGGGAGACATTTTATTGAGTATAGCAACACACATTGGAATTTCGCCAGGACACAGGACTAATGCTTATTTTCACAAGAAGCATCAGCAGATCCAAGATAGTTTTACATCTTAATTTATTTTTAAAGGACCTAAGCCCAGCACATTCAGCTACATGCCTTAGTGGAGCATTATTAACTCCTTGCTGGCACACACAGGAAGAGACACCTGCTGAACCATGCTGTCCCCACATGATAGCAAGCTTAGGCCCAGTCGTCTTGAGGAATACTGTCGCATGAGAGGTGTGCCTGACCATCTGCAGAGAATGAATCGTTTTCATTGTTCAAGCACAGCACGACATGAATACACATTTGCAAGGTTCTGTCCCTCCTTGCCAGCTGTGCTTTATGCTTCTGAGCGTGGTGTGGCAAGGGGGAGGGCTTGGTTGTGGATATTTCCAAGGGGGGAAATAAACAGTGAGCTAGCCAGCGCCTCCCAGTAAAAGCCTACTTCCCAATGAAGAGGCTTCTTCAGTTTGTAGCAGCAGAATCACAGCAGATAGAAGGACATCAGTTGTAAAGCATTGTCTGTAGAGGTCTCTGTTAGGAACTATTCGTTCTTGCAGAAAACGATCTGTTTATATCCATGAAATCCCATCTCAACGACACCTTTTTTAAAAAAATTGCTCCAGCTACAATACCAGTTTAACCAGTCGGTTGGCTCTGGCAGTGATTCCAGTTGGGAAGTTGTCTTTGTACCTCTCCAGCAGCAAAATCTTGACAGATAAGCAAAGAGGCTCGTCTGCTTGCTAGCACCACACCCCCCCCCCTCTCTACTCCAGTTTAATCAGTGCTTGGCCAGTTCATAAATCAGAGTAGCGTCTGTTTTTATTTTGTTTTTATCAAAATTTATTTCTATCATTGCAACAGTTAATACTTTAATAAGGGAACTTAACTGGGAACATTAGGAAGTTAGTTAGAGACATTCTGCAGGCGCTTTTTCCCTTGTCAGTGACAAGGTAAGGTAATCCTATACACAGGCTGCTATTGTGAGATGAGAAACTGGCCTCCTTCACTGCCAGAGACCAGATGCACCTCTCTCTATCCTAATCTGTAAACGACTTAAAGGAGTCTTATCTCGGGGCTCTTCTGCTTCATTTCATGCTTGATTTACTTTAATTTGTCTGATAGGGCACAAGGATTTGGAGACGGCCCATCTTTCTGCAGAAAACGTTCAGATTTTTTTTTCCACTTGGCATTGTTGTCTTGGGGATTTTTTTTTTTTTACTTTTTTAAAAAATATGGAAGAAATCTTGCTCCAGTGCAGCAAGCTGCTTGAGTGTGTTTAGATTTAAGCTACCCCAGCAGAAAAGAGTTTGTGAAGTGGTATGATTGTGTGATGTGGGCCACATTTACATTGAAATCACATTTTACGATATATCAGGACTCCTGAAGGGAAAGGTGCAGTGGAGCGCTTGTGCCCACAAGATACTTTGAAAAGCACTATATATAGTAGCAACAATTGATACGAGATTTTACAGGAGTCTTTATAAATATGTAAATGGGTGTTATCTGATTGGACTCTTTGGCTACACATCTGTACCTCAAAGGAAGTGGAGCTGTGAGAACTACTAGAAAACAGTAGTTTGCATTCTAAAGGCGTCTGAGAAATAGAAATGTCTCACAGGTTGACAGCAGGTCGGGTGGGGGGTGGTTTGCATACTTTGGAGGTAGGTTTCTTTGATGTGAAAGCGATCTCTTACTCCGAACAGAGCAGGTAGAAATTACCATTAACAATTTTCACTTACTTTCTTTTCTTCTTTTTCTAATTTTTCAGCATGCTGTAGATCAGCAGCCATTGACCTTTATAATTCCCTGTTATTTCTTTAAATTGCCTGTACAATGTGGTACCTGTGGGGAGGGGAGGGGGGCAGTTGCCTTTAGTATTTTTTAACTTTTTAAAAGTGCTTTCACTGAGCCAAGGGACAGAAAATAAAGTCTTTGGTACATTGATCCCTTGATTGGTTATTTCCTAAATGAAAATGGAGATACTATTAAAGCACTAATAATGTTACATCTTAATAGTTGAGGAGTCAATAAATGGCTCCCATGTGCTTCATTAAAGTTCTTAATGAAGCCATTTTTGATCAGCTGCTTTATCTAGAGACTTTTAGGAGGAAGTAAGGCTGTAATGTGGTCTTAAGATGGTTTTTCTTTTTCACTCTGCTAACTGCGTTGGTTATTACCAAATTTATGTATTACAGTATTGTAATAAGCAGTAGAGGCTTTTTACAGAGGCTATCACACGTAAGGACAGGAAATTATAAGTGTGTATATGGATTTATACATTTATAGCATTAAACAGGGAGAAGAGAATGGGAAGAGAGAAACATTTGATGTACTTCCAACCCAATCCTGTGCTTCCATATATGTGTGTCTATTGGGATATGTTAGCAGCTATGCCTGACCTACGTCATGACAGTGTTTTAGGATGGGTAGATAATATATCTACTTTGAGTGTTTAAAGCTACAGTCGTGTTGTTTTTTTAAAAAAGGTCTTTTCTCAACTATGTTTCCCTAGAGTTGACAAGATATTCCAAACCTCCTTCTTGTGCATCCCAATAATTTAACTCTTCCAGTCATACCTGGTTTCCCTTTTAGCATTCATTCTGGGCTAATCTAATGCAAATTCATTGTTCCTTTCTCTCCTGAGAGGAAAAACAGTAAGGAGACACAGCAAGACAATAGATGCTGAATATTTTTCTTTCTCTCTCTGCACCATACTGCAATACATGCGAAGGCTTATTTTGATATACCGGTATATTGATGGGGATGAGACATGTTTCTGTTCAGTTCATGTCTCCAACACTAATGAATGTTAGAGTGCCACTGCAAACTAACTCCCTGGGTTCAATGCCAGGGCTATAGCTTAGTGGTAGAGAATATTATTTGTAAGAGGAATAGTCAATGTGGTGCCCTCCAGATGTTGTTGGACTAAACTTCCATCATGACTGGCCAAGTAGAGGGCACCATGTTGGCTACCCCACCTTAGGTTAAGTCTGTGGCAAATCCAATTAAAGGGCTCAGGTAATAGGTGAAAAGAAACACATCTGCTTTATTGCTGCCGCAAATCTGAGCTAAACGAACCAAAACTCTGACTCAAAGCAAAGTAGCCTTCATACAAAGTACTATATCAGTTTAAAAGCTGGTGACTGAGACCAGTTGGGTTATTTTATTGTTAAGAGTGTTCATCCTGTGTTAGACAGGTTTGCATTACTCCTGAAAGAATGAGTTCATAGTCATGGAGCACTCCTTAGCCTCTCTTTGTCAATGGAGTTGCAGGTTGCCTCTGTGGCACAGAGCTTAGGCTGCTGCGCCAGCTGTGACCTTTCCTAACAAGAGATAGCCTGTACTGTAAGGCCTTTCATGAAGGGTTGCCTTCGAAGATTGTTTGGAAACTGCATTTAGTCCAAAATTTAGCTGTGAGGCTCTTAATTACTCCTGTTCTTTGCCAACTACAGTGGTTCCCTGGTCATTTCCATGTGCAATTTAAACTAGCTTTGACACCTTGATGCTATCTGAAGAACTACATTTCTCATCTGCCTGTTCACTAAGATCATCAATGATGGTCTTTCTTCTGGTGTCCATGACATCTGAGGTGTAATGGGTGGCTATAGAAGAAAGAGCCTATTCAGTGGTGGCATCCCAACTGTGGAACGAACCACTTGAAATCCTGCATGTGCTGGCTCCAGCCAGTGGCCTGCCATGCAAATGAATCAGGGTCTCCATCTATCTGTCAGCTTTTAGCATGACATCATAACAGAGTTGCCAACTTGAATAAAAGGGGGGGACGGGACATGTAAGCCCCATCCTGCATAATCGATCACATGACGCGGCATATATACATCATTTGATTGACAAATTCCCTTCAACTTTGGAGGGGTTCGGTCCCCTCAATTCTTTTGGGGGGGGGGAGCTGGAGGGACCTTGGCCCCTAGTAGTTGGCTCCTATGCATCATAAACATTAATCTAGCAACCCAAATCATGTGCCTTCTGGTGAATTTGCATAACTGGCTAGCCACGTCCTTGGAGCTGGCATATGGAGTAAGTCTCTTATACATTCTATATCCTGAAGAAGTCATGTGAATAAGCTCACATAACACTGCAAATCTAGTTCGAAACCAAACTCTAATTAGTTGCTCCTCTGTCACCCAGTTTATTCATCCGGTCAGTTCATCAGTGCCTGATAAGACCTTCTGTCTTCCACTTGTTCAAGGGAGCAGCAATATTTCCAGCAGATTATGTCAAAACTCTGGTTGACTGAAGCCAGTAGGTAGCTTTTTGGAAACTATGCGCATTAACACCCAGCTGCAAGCTTGTCCTTGGCCTACATTATTAGGATAACACATTCAGACATTGCAGTGTCACAAGTAAGACCTGCAGCAAAATGTAGCAGTTTGAACTGCTCCTGTTCAGTGTTCCAGTCAGCCATGCCCTCCTCCTGAATATTACATTCCATTCTCCCTCCTATCAGTTTTTCTGCAACAGTCAGTCAGCATTCTGTGCTCATTGAACATGCTCAGTTGCCCATTCGGCAGTTTTGTGGATCATGCTTGCCATTAAGGAGAAACTTGAGGTTCTCAGGATAGATTTGCTTGTTGATGGATGGTGCCATTTTGGCTACTTCTGGCACTGTAATATCTGAAGGCAGTGGAACTCACAGCCTGAATGTTCAAAATAGAGTAAATTATGTATGACACAATTGAGTACTAGTTAATTTTATGTCAATAAAATGGCCAGGAAAATGTTACTAATTTTACTTTGTGACATATTGTTGTATTTCCATCATTGTGAATATACATTTGATGGGGACTTTTTACCAAACCACAGTTGTCTCCCAGTGCTCAGCTAAACCACGGAAAATGTATGGCATGTTATTGATTGTTCTTTCTTCATTTAAATGGCACTATATATTAGTTACCAAAAGAAAAATCAGTTTATATTAGACAGCATCTTAAGGGCTTAGGCTTTGATCTAAAGCTACGCATAAGGTGTTCCCATATGTGTGTTCCTTTCCATTTACTTAAATGTCAAAGAGAGCTCTAACATGCTTAGCTGGGATGCTTACAAGAAACCACCTCTGCACTGGAGCAGATGGGCAAACCCTGTATGTCTGAACAGTGCCATGTGCTCTTAGAATTCCTTTGGATTTGCTTCTTTGTAGCGAAATGCTGGTTAAGCTGATGAATATACTTCATTTAACTGCAAAGTGTGCTAGATAAGTCCTTTAACGGGTCACCATTTAAGTGTTCATTTTATAGTAAGGAGTTTTTATGCGGCATTCAACATCAACAAAAATCAATTAGATTTAGATGGCTAATAACAGCCTTACTCAAATGAGAATAATATTCCATTGAAGATGGCTTTTTGAGGCTCTTCCTGAATCCCAGCTTCTGTCTTTTCTTATATTTATGGTTTCACTAAAATGTTCAGGTAGAGAAATACCTGCACTCATAAATCATTGCAGATAATAGTGGTTCAGACACACACTGTCCAAGTTGATAATGGGTATCTGATCCAAAAAGGATGTCTTCCCCCCAACCCTTAAAGTTCTTTAGGCGGTGGTGGGGCAGTTAAACAAACCTTATGAAGCTTTTTTGTTTCCAATCTTATATTCACTATCAGTTTGATTAGTTGGTGCCCTTAGTGCAGAAGTGGGCAGCAGAGCAAACTACAAAGAAGCTGTTTTTCTAACTACCCAGATTACTTTCAACGAGTTTGGTGGGTTTAGCTTTTGCCTATAATACTTTCTTCCTGCTTTTTGCAAACTAAATGCTATAAAGATCCTATAAGCTTATGAAATAATAGTGGAATTAAAGCAATAGAGGAGTGAATTTTTGTTAAATGGGCACTGGTGGAGCTTGGATGAAGAAAATAGTTGCCATCCTAAGTATACATATATATTTTCCTTGATTTTATATAATGCTGGCTACTTTTTAATGCCTGTTACTTATTAGCTATGGGTATAATGTGAAACCCTCTTGATCTATAGAAACATTGGTGTATCTGACTGTCTTACAACTTTGTGTAACAGAAGCTGAATAGTATTTTTATCACACACCCCTTCCCACTTTTTAGTTTTTGCTTTGTCCTCTATAACGGATTATATGTCCTCTAGGCAAGGTCTCTTGGATGTGACTCCCATCATATGCTTAGGAGTGGGAACATAAACTTACACTGATCCAGCATCATCCAATAATTCACCTATCTTGCGTGAATTCTCAGGAGCTAGCTAAGCTGATTTTACATTGTTGAGCAGCACAAACTCAGGCCAGAATCTGTCCCTTGTATATTCTTTCTTAATGCCTACCAAATCACATGGCATTTGATTTGCTAAAATTAGCTTTAACAACAGTAATGGTTTTTGATACAATGCTTACAAATACCGCTGATTTTGTCCTTTAAAGGCCCAAACGTCTATGATTTTACACATCTCTCATGCATGAAAAATCGAAAGTGTGTGTGTTGATTTGCTGGAAATGAGTCATGCACTGATATAATGCCATTTCCTTTGTATTCTTATAACCACATAACTAGTATGAGTGGAGATTAAAAAGTAGGTGGAGTTGCCCTTAAAAAAGGTGTTCAAAACCTCAGAAAGCGCTTTGAAAAATTATTGTAGTGAAAAGGGGAAAGTAGGAAAAAAACTGAAGAAAATACGTGCTTGCATCTAAAAATATACATGACAAAGGAAGATACTGCAGTATCCCATAAACATTTATTTTTATTTTTACATAAATTCTGAATTTGCAGGTAAAAGGGGGCCGCAGTTGCTTGTGCATAAAATGCTGTATTGAATTTTTAATATCTTCCTAAAACTCAGAAAGTGTGTTATATAATGGTGTTTCACAGATTTATTTTGCTTTGAGGATTTTGAATGCCCAGTGAACATGTAAGGAAATAAATAATTTCAGAGTAAAGAATTGCATGAGTACAATTAAAGTATGACACTAGAGAAGTACACAAATAATTAGGGTTAGATCAAGACTAAAACTGCAATCCTCCCGTTACCTGGGAACAAGTCCTATTGAACTCAGTAGGCTTATTTCTGAGTAGATGTATAAGATTGTAGTTCTTAGTCATGAGAACTTAGTCATGAGTCTGGGTCCACTCTTATAGCAGTGGACCCATGGCCCTCTGGGAGTTGTTGAACTCTTAACTCCAATCAGACTCAACCAGCATGGCCAAAGGTCAGGATGATAAGAGCTGAAGTCCAGCAACATCTGGAGGACCACTTCCTTTATAGGACTTACAGTGAGAACTGTAAACCTTGAATTAGTCTGCACAAGATCACATCTCTCTCTCACTCATCATGGAGAGAAAGAAAAATTGAATTGTGTGGTGTCACATTTATTTGAATGTGGTCTCTCTCTTGCCACCATACTTTAATTCTCATTCTTTCTGTGGAATCACTTGAGAGTTAGGGAGATACCAGTAAAGGTAGCGAGAAAGGAGCTTGAGGGCATTAAATCAATAGCAGATCGAGAATTTGCCATATAATACATTGCTCTGACAAGGGTTGCCACCTCTTTACATCAGTACACTTCTTTTTTTCCAACCTTATATTGGTCTCTGGCTGTTTAGACTACAACTCCCATTAGCCCTGATACTCACTGTGCTGGAGGCTATTAGAAAATATAAATCCTGTCTCCCCCCCCTTTTTTTTAAAAAAAAAGCCAGTGATAGCATTAAGGGAAATATTGTAATATTTATCTTTTGAAGCAATTGATTTATCTCTGTGTTTCTTGGGCAATATTTCTGCTGGTTATCAAACTGCCTCACCCACGGGTTGTGGCAGCTCAAGCAAAAAGGGTGGCTGGAGAGGAAGTAAGTGGGATGTCATTCACATGTTTTCTAATTAATCCACACTTTTTTTGGTAAACCTTTGCACCCACATCTTGGCAGATATGTCACAGGTTTCTATAGGGTGGGGAAGAGGTTCACAGGATGATGGAGCATTAAGGAGAAGAGGAAATGTGCTATATTCTGAATGTTTGGGAAAGCTTCATTCTAGAGTTGGGAAACATGAATGGATGGGGAATAACTGCACCTCAGCTCATGTTTGTCTGATATGAAGATGATTAAGTATTTACCGGAAAACCATTTGGCAGACAACTCTATAAACCAATAGGCAACAGAATGACAACCTGTATCATAGATGAAACAATATTATGCTTCTTTTCCAGATGACATCCTGCTCCCATATTTTCAGAGTCATCAATCTCCATAGTAGCTTGATAGCAATCTTTTCTTCTATGTGGGAGATGCAGCCGTAGAATAATATTAGCCACACTATCATTTTTAAAGAAAGTTTCTATCTTATCTTTGCAATTATGATCCAGAAGTGTGGCATCAGCAACTTCCCAAACGTAGCATGCAGTACTTACATGAGTTAATTGCACAGTTAGGAGATAATGCAGTAGCGTTAACACGATTTACTGTGTAATTACCATTGCTTCCAATGAAATTATTGTGTAGCCGTCAACCTAGTATCTTATGTTATTTTGTGATAACTATGAAGTGATTACTGTGATTACTATTTTTTGAGAGACTGTTGATCTTTGACCAAGGTTTACTGGGCAAACTTGATGAAAGCTGAAACATAAACTTAACCTCCCTCAAAGAAAACAATTTGTAAGCTAGATATTGCCAGTCAAACCTTATGCCTCATGCTACAACTTTGCGCGGGAACTGCTTGACTCTGGCATTCTGTATGCAGGAATGGGCAGAAATAAGCCCACCACTCAATGTTTCTCAGTGATTTTCCAGTGCTTTCCCCATGTGTACTGCTTAAGAGATCCCACTGGTTCATCCAGTTTATTTACTTAGTTTGATTCCTAGCCTGCTCTGTCACAGGTGATAAATTTTAAATGAGACCCATAAAATTAAATAAACATTATAAATAAGTATATAGCTTTCAGATACAAATCAAGAGTGTTGCTGCTGAGTGTGATTCCTGGTCTTTGGTCCTAGGTTCTGATATTATTACAATTTAATGGGAATAGCAGGGGTGATGCCAATAGAAGGCCACAATTTCTGGTGTAGCACTGGCGGTGAAATCCTGAATTTTTGTTCTCCTAGATGGGCTACCCAGATTGATGAGCCCCATCTGCCCCTGACTTCCCTCCACAGCACATGCAGAAATCACATTCTTGACCATTGGACCAACTGTTGGTCCTGTCCACTCAATCCACTAGAGCCTGTCTTCACATGCAGGGGAAGTTCCTAACTCGTGAGTGTTCAAGACCCTTTGGCTACTCTCACCTGGCCAGTCAAAGTCATTCCTGGAGTGTGGCTGCTGTCACATGCTGACAGCTTCTAGGAGCCACAGGTGAGAGCTGAGTGCCGGGTGGGGACCAAAGATGGAAAACTACTGAAGAAGGAGCATGATGCGTGCTCCACCAAAGGTATTTTGGTTCCACTAACACTCCATACATAATACACCAGCCTAATACCCCTTATTTGTTTCTGACAGAAAGAGCTGTTCAACAGGTGGTGAACTCTCTTTCCTTGCAGGTTTTTAAGCAGAGCTTGGATGGCCATCTGTCATGTATGATTTGGCTGAGATTCTTGCATTGCACAGGGTTGGACTAGATGGGCTTGGGGTGCCCTCCAACTCTCCAATTCTATGATGTTATGATTCTGTAATCTCTTAAAATATTTCCCCCTTCCCTCACAAATATTTGAACAACACTTCCTTATATCATATTTACTCAGCTTCTGTAAAAATTGATTTGACTAGTTGACCAATTGATCTGTGATTGATGTCAGCATGGTACAAATGACTGGGAGCAAAGCCAGTGGGCTTATTCACACATACAGATGCACTGCCTAATTTTCTATATGCAAATGTGTTAAGGCTTCAGGTTATTCTTGCCTTCACTCGCTCAGAGGAAAGAGTGGATAAACCAGAAGTAGCTGTAGAACTGGCTGCTGCAGGGATACTTCAAAGCCTACTCCTGCCGCAGTAACACTGGTGAGATGTCCTTATATGTGAAATTGGCTTCTGCTGCATTTCTCATCCAGATCTCTCTAGTAACTAGGACAACATGCGCAGTGTGGGAGTGCAGCTGTATGACTTTTTTCAGAGCAAGAGTGATAAAACCATCTTCTGAGGTGCCAGGGTAATTGATGGACCCTCCTTACTATAACAAGACCATGAGGTGATCACAAGGCTTTCACATTTTATTGTTGATTTATTTATAAAACCTACTAACCACTTCCCAAGGAAAATAGCTGGGTCAAACAATAAAATCATTCAGATACATACTGAAATCCCTCACACATTTACATAACCTTTTTATAAACAACCATCAATCAAAAATGCTAAAATAGAGTAGAACACGTCAAGTGCAGAGTGCAGCAAACACAAAATTCAAGTAAAATAAAATAAAAGAAAGATCACTTGGTGTTAAAAACTAGAAAGTGTTGGTGCTGATTTTTTCTGTGGGGAAAAGGAGTTTCAGAATTTGAGGGGGGGGGCTTCTTTGAGAATGTTTGGTGTTCCTAGTAAATGTGACACCCATCAGAGTACATCTCTACTTGGTCCTACTATTATTTGTGACGTATTAGCATATAGGAAGTCAGAGAATGAGGTCAGCTTACTTTTCTATATCTATATCTGATCATAATATAGAATATTAAATGGATAAATACAGCTCCCTGCACTTAGAACTCTCGGGGGGGGGGGGCTATTGTGGGGTGGGGAGGGGGCTGTCATGATGAGCTTCTGTCCTTCAGAAGCAACCACTACACCACTGGGTACCCAGCAATTCCATGGCAGTGGCTGGGTATCATGCTGCACCCAACTTTCTTAAATTTTGTAATAATGTAGAATTGATACTGAGTTTTTCCTGTCTTTCATGCTATCATGCTGCACCCAACTTTTTTAAATTTTGTAATAATGTAGAATTGATACTGAGTTTTTCCTGTCTTTCAGAAATTTCAGTTGCTTGGGGAAACATGTAAAGCCTACTATCCTCATTAGACATTTTAGGATTATTTTAGCAACATGAACTTACAAAAGTCATATGTGTATCAGTCTGCATATTTCTGATTGTATTTTGTATGAATGAAAACCCTGCACACCTCTCACAGTATCAGTAAAATAGAGGAAATACAAGCAGGACAAGTCAGACTACAGTCCAGGATCTATCCAAATGTATAAAGAAAACCTTTATTTCAGAAACTTTCTTTAGTTTGCCTCTCTTTTGAAGAGTATGCTAAGTAAGAAATGCTATAAGTCAAGTACAGTGCCTTTCTTCAGCATTACAGGATTTTCTTTCCACCTCAGTTTTTGATTGTATCTGTGATCAAAGGGAAATATATACTGTTTGTATGCTTCCTCTTTACTTGAGAATGGAAGCTGTGGTGGAGAGATGAGGTTTGACCCAGAGGGTGTATGAGTGCCCTTGTGTGGTTGCCTGGAAACTTAGGCCCACACAAGTGTCAACTTTCTTTCATGGCTTTAAAGGAAGGCTGTGCCTCATAGAGAGCTTTATTCTTGGAGGTGGGGGGAAGGTCCTTATGTGTTTTAAAACAAGTGTCACACCGGCAGATAATAGTGGAGTTGGGGGTTATAAATGATGTATTTTGCTCACTTCACCCTGATAATGGCACAAGGGGAAAAAAGTTCATTGCTCTCTTATCAAAATACTGTGACATTTCTCCTTCAACTGTAAAATATCATATCACATTCCTCTGCTGCAACCGCAACCAAATTTTCTCGATTGTAAAGACTACGTAATCTCTCATCAAAAAGTGCATTTTCCTCACTTTCCTGCTTCTTGTAACTTAACCAGAAAGTTGCTGAAATCACTGCTTTTTGTTCTGCTATAGATGATTCATAGTTTATTTCTTTTATTACACTAACCACAAATAATGGGTATTATCCTTCAAAATGAATTTAGGAATTGTGACAGTAATCCTTTGGAAAGAATGTCAGTCAAAAGGGTTCTAGGGCAGATATGAGAAGGGGGAAAAATACTAAGCTATGTTCATGGACCTGCTATTTGGCACAGTGTGTGATGATACATTTTTCACTAAAGCCTAATGTCTACTATAAGGCTTGAGAAAAATAAGTAATATTAATCAGGAGTTTGTGTAGGCTATATGTAAAGAACACTACAATCCATATAAGTTGAAGTTTGTATTTACATAATGTACCTTCCATTACATCTATGCATTTTTGAACAAACTGCTTACAGTGGTGACACAGGAGTCTTGTTGGTGGATAGTATTACTTAAACAGATACCTAAAAAATACTAGTGCTTATATTTAGACATGGTAACTGGGAAATAACTTGAAACAGTAAGCAGATTTTTTAATATAGGACTTAGTTCATGGACCTCTGTGCATGATTTTAGAAATGATGTGGAATTGTGTAATTGCCCCCAGACCATCTGAACCTCCTTGAATGTGCCTTCTAGCTCATTAGAAAAAGAGTGAGCTTGGATCTAGAAGACCCAAGTTCAGATGCTATCTCTGCTATGGACTTCTGATGTCACCCTGGGAAACTTTAGCCTTGATTAAACTTCTGTGAAATGAAAATGACAAAGAACCTCACAAGATTGTTGAGAAGCTCAACTCTTTTTTGTTAGCCACTTACTGTACATAGTGAAAGGTGCTATATAACTTGCAAGTAAAAATGGAACAGGTCCTTTTGAAAATGTGCACATGTTTTTAATAGCATGATGTCCTTTAGCACTATATTAAGATTTTGAGATGCAGGGATCTGAGAAGCACTGGCACAAGAGCACTGAGGTCAGGTTCAGCACTAACATCAATACTGGGGGGGGGGGTATTTTTTTGTTACACATGCAATAGACTATCATTCACGTGCCACTCACTGGACTTGTACCTGACACTTTGGAACAATGTTTTCCTACAAGGAACTTGTTCTTGGATGGTGGGGGATGGGAATGTTGGATGGGGTGATTATTATTCCATGTTTCTGTGGTAGCTAACAGATTGAGGTTGAATCCTGACAAGACAGAAGTATTGTTTTTTGGGGACGGGGTGGGTGGGTGTGGGGGACTCCCCGGTCCTGAATGGGACAACTGTGCCCTGGAAGGACCAGGTGCGCAGCCTAGGATTCATTTTGGACTCACAGCTGTCCATGGAGGCGCAGGTCAATTCTATGTCCAGGGCAGCTGTCTACCATACCATCTGGTACGCAGGCTGAGACCCTACCTGCCGTGGACTGTCTCACCAGAGTGGTGCATGCTCTGGTTATCTTCCACTTGGACTACTGCAACGCTACCTTTTAAGGTGACCCGGAAACTACAAGTAATCCAGAATGCAGCAGCTAGACTGGTGACTGGGAGCGGCTGCCGAAACCACATAACACCGGTCTTGAAAGACCTATATTGGCTCCCAGTACAATTCAAAGTATTGGTGCTGACCTTTAAAGCCCCAAACAGCCTCGGCCCAGTATACCTGAAGGAGTGTCTCCACCCCCATCATTCAACCCAGACACTGAGGTCCAGCTCTGAGGACCTTCTGGCGGTTCCCTCGCTGCGAGAAGTGAAGTTACAAGGAACCAGGCAGAGGGCCTTCTCAGTAGTGGCACCCACCCTGTGGAACGCCCTCCCATCAGATGTCAAAGGAATAAACAACTATCTGATGTTTAGAAGACATCTGAAGGCAGCCCTGTTTAGGGAAGATTTTTTAATGACTGATGTTTTAATGTATTTTTAATCTCCTGTTAGAAGCCGCCCAGAGTGGCTGAGGAAACCAGACGGGTGGGGTATAAGTAAATAATAATAATAATAATAATAATAATAATAATAATAATAATAATTTTAAAAAATGAATAGAAGGTTTAAAAAAACAACCATTGGGGAGTCTTATCCTAATAGCAGTGAACAAGATAACTCCTGCTGCCTGAGGTTGGTTCTGTGAATCTCATAAGCTGAGGCTATGTGAAGTTTCCCTTTTGCTTCAGACAAGAGGTTTACTAAACAAAACTATTCACGAAGGAGAAGTAAAAATCTTGTGTTATAAAATTGGGTTTCATGCTGCTCATGCCCATCCACATTTACTCATAAGTTCCATTAATTCCAATGGAATTTCTTCCCAAGTGTGTGCACATAAGATTGCAACCTTTGGTATGTAGATACCTCACATCCAAATGTGTCTCACAGCCCATAAGGTACCTCTGAGTCCACCCCTGTATGTTGGCTTAATGATCTAGCATGCTATCTGTGCATAGAAACAGCTGTTGTATGTCTCTCTCCCTTGCTAGTCTAGGGTGGTTGTATGGTGAAACCCCACCAGAACCAAATCTGTCACTTTATATTCATATTGGTAATATCTGAGATACTGCACTATATGTATTTCCACATACCTGGTTGAATATGCTTTATGACTACAATAGATTGAGAAGTTTTTTATTGCCATGCAGACAGTATAATAATATTTCTTCTCAGTGAAATAATGATTTTGTCAGACACTTGGTATCTTGTTTTGTAATGTGTTTCAACTGAGCACTATTTATGCCAAGCTCTGGACTGTTGACAGAAATGTGAGAAGATACATCTTGTTCCCTATGTAGGTCCTCACAGCTTTGGGAATAAGTGATTGCTGACACAGTAGGAACATTCTCTAGTAGGAAGTGGCTACCAATGCAAAAATAAATAATTGTATCGCTTCCCCCTTCAAGGCCTTCTGTGTACAATAAGAAAAGCTATTAGGAAATAAGTGCCAAACATTAATTTTGAACTTGTTCAGCTTCCATACTGATAGCATTTCTTCCCCATAGCTCAACAGTAGACCAGATGGTTGGTTTGCAGAATACCCTTGGTATTAAAAGGATCTCAGCCAGCAGGAGTTGGACAGACCTCTGCTTTAGACCTTAGAAAGTTGCTGTTGGCAATGGTGTAAATGAACCAGTGTTTCGATTTATTATAAGGCAGCTTTTTGTGCTCCTAGTGCTGTTTTGCTGCTGAGTTAATATATCATATGATGGTGTACCGGAGATCATATAATCATTGAAGCTGTACGAGACCATCTGGGGAACCCTCTGTCCTAATGCAAGATATCCTGTATCTTGTAGGGAAAGTGTTCAGTGTCCTTAACATTTCTGTAATGCTTCTGAATACCAGTTGCTGAAGGCCATAGAAGGGGAGAGTGTTCTTGTATTCAGATCCCACTTGACGGTTTGGCCACAGTGATACTCTTCTTACGTTCACCTTTGTATTGAAAACCTTCAATAATATAACTCTCCTACCTTCATCAGGTAGCTTATTACATTGTGAAAATGTTTTCAGGAAGATTGGCCTTGACGTCTTAAGGCAAATAATGCATGAAGCTGCAGTGTACTGAGTCAGACCACTGGTTCTTTGGCCCAGTATTGTCTACTGGGCAATTCTGGCCCAGAATATTCCACTACTATGTCTTTTCCAATCCCTGTACCAGAAGCCCTTTAACTGGAGGTGTTTTAATGTGGTGTCACATCCATGTAAAGCATGTGCTCTACATTAAGTCAATAATGGTTGACTTGTGTGAACTCCTTTCTTTCTCTACATTGTCTACCAAACTGAACTCAAAGCAGTGGCCAGTAAAAACAAAGCAACATAAAAAGATCATTCCTGGCATTGGTAAAACATCAAAAATGTGTGTAATTTTTATAAGCATACATTGGATCACTAATTAAGGAAGACATTAAAACTCTGACTGTTAACTGAGTAGAAGTAATTTCTACATAGGTGTTCCTAGGTACAAAAGTTCTTTAAACATGTAAGCCCCAGTCCAGAAACTCACTTTCCCTGCTGTTACCATGGAATAACCTTTTGGTAATGCATCACATGGGACGTATTAGGGTGAAATAATGGTGAATACTTACCGTATACACTCAAGTATAAGCCGACTTTTTCAGCACATTTTTAATGCTGAAAAAGCCCCCCTCGGCTTATACTCGAGTGAGGGTCCCTGTTGGTGGTGGAGGAGGAGGAACGAGCAGCCTAAAAGCATTCCTTTTGGGCTGCTTGTTCTTCTTCCGCTGCTGCCGCCACCAGCCTCTGCCTCTTTGCAGCACCTTAGGTAGGCAGGGGGGCGGGCAGGGCTGGAGGGAAGAGAGAAGCCCCCTCTGCCTTGTGCACATGTGCGTGCACACACATGCACTACGGCCCACCAGGAGGTGAACCGGCTTATACTCAAGTCAATAAGTTTTCCCAGTTTTTTTGTGGTAAAATTAGGTGCCTCGGCTTATATTCGGGCCAGTTTATACTCGAGTATATATGGTATATCTTGCACCCTGCAAAGAACTGTAGTACTATTTTGTTGATGCCATGAATCAACTAACTCATATGAGTCATTCCCTTTCTTTAGCAAAAAAGCAGTCATGTTGAGCAGTAGTCACCACCATATTAGTGTAATGCTGCAACTTAATTTATGAAAGGTTTTGTGTCCTGTATTTCTTTCAAAAGCAGCTGGCTTGGATCTCCTCAATATGTTATTTATACCTTGCTTGCCAATGTTCCCTACAGATACATTTAATTGGAATAAAGTTAGGTTATACATTAGCATTTTCTGTTAACATATTGCAAAAGGGGAAAAAATACATATATAACTCAGAAACTCTGACTTTTGTGCAGATTTAATGAAGAAAAAGAAGGGGTTCCAGGAAGACCTTTTGGGGCAGAAAATTAACCGTTTTAAGTGTGTGTATCTTGTTAGTGAAAAAACAAATTAAGATACATTTCACTGGAAAGTTCTAATATAGAAGCTTCATTGAAATAACCTCACTTTCTTTTTCAGCGAACTCTGTGCATGAAAGCTTTCCAGTAGATTGTGACTTTAATCTACAGAGTTTCAGAAAGGAGAGGTGACAAAAGATGCTTCTGTCTTAAGTGAATTGACAAGGCATCAATAGATCTATAGTAGCCCCTGAACACAGTCCTTTCTAATGCTAAATTTACGCCTGGTTGATATTTGTTAGTTGCAAAATCATGCAAAATCCTACTGAAAACAATTTAATTTAGAATTTAATTTAGAAGCAATTAATTTATATTTACGCAACAGGTAATATTATATGCCTGAGAAAACGTGTGGGAAAGGAAAATAAAGTGTTGGTGGGATAGTATGATTGCTGATAGTCATTGCTGCAGAAACCTGGAGGTCGCAAAACTGTCAATTGAGGATTGGTGCAAATAAAAATGGAATGTTATGATTGTGTGTTAACTAATCTCTATTGTTAAAGACAGGGAGGCACAGGAAAAAAAGGCAATGATCACATTTTGGGAAAACAGAACACATTAGCACTTTATTAAAATAATGGTAATTCCCATGAGAATATGCAGTCATACAGCCTGTGTCCTAGTTTGTATGTCACATTAAACCATAGTTAAAAGCTGGTGCATGCTGCCCAGATTGCAAGTGCTTCATTTCTGCCCTGTTCCTGCTGCTGTAAGTGCTGCATGGAAACGAGCCAGGATTTGATTTGTCATTACATCCTCCAAATAAACAGTGAGCGGTAAACCAAGAGCAAATGTTGGTTACCACCCAAGGTTGATTGAGAAATAAATAAATCACAAGTCTGCGTTTGGATGCAATGACAAGCCAGACCATGGCTTGTTTTCTGGCAGCACAGGAGCAGCAGATCATTCACGTTAAACCATGGTTTAATGTGACATGCAAACCAGGCCACTGTCAGTACAAAAAGAGTGAGAGATCATTTTATAACTCATACGCACATTTGGCTGGTTGGTTTATTTCATTGCTTTTCTTCTTTTTTCATATCTTACCTATTAATAGTATATATTGGTAAATGCTTATTTTTTATTTTGTTGATATACTCCATAAAGAGTTATGATACTATATTGGGTTATACAAAGTAACTTTTGTTGTAGAGGGGTACGGGTAGAAGGATAGCCAGGAAAAGACACTGGTTGAAACTGATTGTCACCAAATGCCCAAAATTTGAACACAACTTTTTGTTAGTTACCATGTGTAATTGTAAACTACGTATGTGTTACTTCAATGTCAAATAAAATAACAGTTATTTTCAGTACATATGTAGAACATTTCAAGACTTTTGTAGAACATTTAACATACCTTATAGTACAGAAAACCCTAAGAGAAGAAGTGAGAGGAGTATATATATATATTTTAAACGAAGGTAATGAACTCCAGTTTCAAAATGACCCTGTGTATGTTTAGGGAAGTTTTGAATGTTTGATGATTTATTGTATTTTTAATATTTTGTTGGAAGCCGCTCAGAGTGGCTGGGGTATAATTATTATTATTATTACATCCAAATCATTGTTTGTACATACTTTCAGGGTGCTGTTACTATATATATATATATATATATATATATATATATGTTACTATATATATATATTTAGGTTCTCAAAATAACTAACAGAACCAACAGTCAGGAGCATGAAGTGTCTTTGCATTTATCAGGGGGGGAAATCTCAGCAGAAAGGGACATTAATCAGGGGCAGCTGCTCCTCTGCTGAGGAAAGGAGCAAAGCAAAGAGCTGATGACGATCTTATCGGGAGTGGGGGTGGGGAACCTCTTCAGTAATATCATCAGCTTGAACTTTCCAAGTCTGGCATTTCGGTATCATCTGTATTTGTTATGAGAATGGGTAGGCTTGGGGGCTAGTGTAGAATGGGAGAAGGGAAGAGAGAGCATTTGAAAAAGGCTGCACAAACTGCATGTAACGGGATAAAGTAACTACTCAGCCTGCTAGGTCTGTGCAGTGTCACAATATAATTGGGAGTCTTTTCCGTCATTTTGAAGCATCAGGTTAACCCTCTCAGGAGGAACAAGAGTGAGAACCCAACCACTCTAGATACCTTCCGCTGCATGCCAGGATATTTTCTTCAGGTTTCCTCACCATCCACTCAGTAAGCAAAGCAGTAAATGGCAGGTGGACAGGAGACACTTACTAGGTTTCCCTCCCCTTTCAAGCTGTTATTTGAAAATTATCCTTTTTCTTCTTCTCCAGAGATGCAAAATAATATGTCCATTTTCTTAAAAACAAGCATTGGGGAACATAAGAAGTGCCTTATACCAAGTTATATCATTGGTCCATTTAGCTCAGTACTATCTAATGCAGAATATGGCAGCCTTTGGGGGGCTACAGGCACATTAGCAAACTGGAAAAACTCTTGTGGGCACCATGTACACTCTGCAGCCTTTTTGGGTGTGTGTGTGTGTGTTTGTGTCTAAAATAGACTGTTTCTTTCAAGCCTAATTTCATCAGGGGGACAGACCTTGTGGGCATTAAGGGATGCCTCTGCAGGCACTTGTATGTCCATGGGCACCATGGCTTTAGTGGCTGAAAACAGATCTCTAGGGTTTCAGATGGGATGCCTTTCTAAACCCTACCTGGAAATACTGTGGATTGAACCTGTTACTGTTACTGTCACATCCGCTTTGAGCTATAGCTCTTTCCTAAGTATGGAGTATTGAATTATTGTTTGACTCTAGTCTTACAGTAATTGTTTCACTTCTATTATGGACCAAATGAAACCATACAATTTATAAATGTTAAATTCAGGAGAGAAAAAATTCAGAATTGGTGGGTATAAAAAGAACATTAATTTCAAATGTAAAATATAATTTGTACTTTCCTCAACGCCAGTTCACAAGCCCCATGAATGCATGTTGAAAAGTGGGTTGATGGGTAGTCTTAGTTAGCAGGCTTCTGATTGTTTTACTCTGCAAAAGAATTCTGTGTTTGTGGACATATCAGCGCTCCATGGTTTACTCTCTCTTGGGAGCCTATTGGTGGCATCAAAATGTCTTTGCTAATTAAAAGATCAGACCGGCAAAGCAATCCAGTGAGCATTGTACCTTGCATATAAATTCACTCTATTGTCAGATCCAGTATGTTGAGGGTAAGACAAAGGTGCCAGAGGTTAAATCTGAGATTTTCTGCATGGAAAGCAAGCACTCTGTCAATGAACTATGGCTCTTCAAAATTGCAACTGGTTATACTCCCAGGACTTTCTCCTATAATAGCCAAGCAATTTGTAGTTTTGTAGAGCCTACTGAGGTTTGTATTGTAGATGTTTCACTAAGCATGTGTTAGCAAGAATTGGGTGTCAAAATGCCTTCTGTTGAGTTGAATTATAATCTATGAAACTAACTCAAAATTGAGATTGCCCTTGCCAGATGTGATGGTGGGATGTGCAAGTAGTCTAGAAAAGAGAACATCAGAATATGAGCTAGTTGGATCAGGGTAACTGCCTATCTAGTCCAGCATCCTGCTCTCACAGTGGCCAACCAGATGCCTATGGGAAGCTCAAAAGCAAGATTCTTACTACTTATGATTTCCAGCAGCTGGTATTCACAGGCATACTGCCTCTGAGAGAGCATAGCCATCATGGCTAGTGGGTGTTGAAAACAGGAAAACAAGGCAAGAGTTTGTATCTCCATTGACTGCAATAACTTTTGTTTTAGAATTGTTTGTTGAAGTTATTCCCTTGGTCGGTTCTTTATACTATATGAAGAAAACGTATATTTGTTGTGAATCATTTTGAACTCAACTTTGTTGTTGGAAAATCTACATGCAATTATTATTACGTTAAATCAAAATATGTCCCTTCTGGGGGTGTCCATTGGACTTGAGTGGGAGACAATAACGATCTATCCTTGTGTAGGTTTCTCTTGTCATAACACAGGTGCATATCGTGTAGAAGCATGTCCTGCGTTATTGTAGCATTATTTGTATGTTCGGTGTCATCATATTCCTAGTTAACTCAAAGAGGCTTTTTGTATTTGCCTTCAGTGGAATAAGAAATACACCTGTTGTGAATAATGCGAGAAGAGCTCTGTCAACTGCAACCTTACATGATAGGCATTAATTTAATCTTTGTGCTTTCAATCTACTTCTGCCAAAGGACTTTGCTGTTAGTGTAGCATCTTTTAAATAGCAACTGTGTAATAAAATAAATGCTTGGTGATTTTAGCTTTTGGCCACTACGGACTTTGACACAAGAAATGGAACTCTTAAGATCTTCCCTTACTACATATTTCCTTGAACTAAAAATATACTTCTTTAATTTTTCAGACTTGAGCATAAATATCAACATTAAAAACATATTCTGAGTACATTTATAGCTAATATTATTTAACATAGAAAGTTGGCTTGTTTTAGGAGCTTTTTTTATTTAAAAAATGCACAAAATCTGTGATAATCCATGCTAGAACTGACTGCATTTCATAGTCTGAGTATTTATAAATGCAGAGAAGTGCAATATATGGTCATTTCTTTACTTCAGGGCCTTGCTTCTATATGCATTTAAATAAAGAAGTTTATTGTGATAAATTGTGTTTAGGACAGTAAGCTCAACTGCATTTTCTTGACCAATCGGTTTTAGGAACCTCTCCTAAAGAAGTGTCATTTACTTGTCTTTTCCCACAGTTAAATGTTTGTTTGTTTGTTTTTAATCATTTTTATTAAGTTTCCCATTTTAACAATCCAATCAAATCACATTAAATGTTCCAAATTATACAAATACATATCAAATAGTCCAAATATTCTGCCTAAATTATAAATTTTTGTTGGGACTTCAACAGTTAAATGTTAAATGTTGAGCATGAAGGGCATGAATGTACATCATTGGATATTTCTTTGCTTGATTCATCCCAAGTGCTTGATGACTGAATATGAACTGGCTCCATTGAATATGAGTTGATGTGAGATGATATCTGCAATATAAGATATGTGATGGCTCATTCTTACATCCAGCTTATGAAGTGACCGCCTCTAAGGGCTCAGCCATACTTCCTTTCGTGCTGTCCTTTCTAGGCACAGGTTCAGGATTTTCATATCCATGTCCGAGTGGTTCTTTTGTGGAATCTGTGGAAACCCCGATGGCCATTTGTTCTTAACGTGGGTTTTCCTGGGGAAAGTACCAGGACATTTAAAAAACCCGCTCAGACATGGACCTAGAAACCCAATCCTGTGCCTAGTAAATAGAGCTGTCCTGGCACATATCTATTCACCGCTTAGGAATATGCTGGATATTTGCTTTCACTTAAATGACTGTTTGGCACAATTTGAACTCTGTTGTGAACTTTTTATGCAGCACTTTCAAATTTGATGGGTGTTTAAAGACTTATAATCTCTCTGTACATATTTATAGTTCTAAAGCCTTGCTGTAGCATTTTCATTTCATATTATTCTCAGTTGCTAATACAGAACCTCTGCTTTTTGGCTGGGGAGAAATCAGGAACCGGAAGCCATAACTGGTGAATACAGTCACAGTAAGAAATGAAGACCATCTGTCTTTGATAGGGGAAGCCTTGGCTTTGCATTCAGCGATTCAGTTATTTGACAATGCCCAGTTTTCCTTATTATATGTGACTGACATTCTACAGGTTTTAAGTTGATCAATGTCATTTTATTATAAAACCAATAAAATGTTCTACCCAAAAAAAGTAGGGGGGGAATCTCCATAATTTAAGTTATTGCTTTCTTTGCTGCAACAAATCTTGTGTCACCTTTGCATTGGAACTTGTTATAGAAAAGCCAATAAACTCAGCCCTTAAAGTTGCTAGTTTCTCAGTTCTGTGGAATTCTGATTGAATCCTGTGAAAGGAGAATGTTACTGTTTTTGCCACCTCTATTATGTTATCTGTTCCAGCACAATTACACACTAATTTGGGGCTCTTTGTGTTTGGCTAATAGCTTCTGATTCAAGGCTGTCACACAGTACCTCTTCTTCATGAACTTCTAATTCTGCCTGCCAGTAGCCCCTAGCATTTACCTATGGAGCACATTTTTTCTTTGACCAGATGCTTGTCAGGGTAAAATCACTAGGAGACTATCAAGAGATGATGCCATCTACTAATAACACATGCCATCTACTAGAGATACATCTCTACAAAGATCATAATTATCAATAGTGTAGGGTAGTGTGGTTTGTTGTGTGTGTGTTGTTGTTTTTTGGCAAGTTTGCTTATCCCCACAATAAATGTAGTTGTCAGCAGGATAAGTTCAAGCAACGGATAAGGTCACAATTTCATTTAGTGACAACATCCTACAAAGCAAACTTACAAGGTTCGATTTATTAAAGAGTCAGAAGGGATAAGATCACTGAATGGCCAGCCTGATTTATCTGGGTTTGACTGCAGTATTTGAAAAGAGAATGCCATATTTCAAGTTTATTCTCTGAACCATAGTTTAATGTGGCTCAAAGAGTTGACTGCTGTGGGGTAGTGGGGAATAGAGTGAAGGTGGCAACTGGTGGGATATTTTGAAGAGCTAGCCTAGCAAGGCAAGTCTGTAGAGGGTCACTTCACAGAATGAAATGCCTTTTTCAAGAAAGCCTTGCAGAAGCATAAATGAAGTCATATTACTGTATGCAATTCTGACATGGCTTTTAAGTGCTGCAATGATTTACGGTAATCTAAAACTTGATTTCAGCAGAAAAACTTAATCTGTTACTGAAGTTTCAAAAATAATTTCTGTTGTGCTTACTTTAATCAGAGTCACCATTTATTGCTGAATCTATCAAACATGGATAATGGCTATTGTCTATCCTCATTCTACAAATTATTGTCAGATACTTCAATGTGATACCTGGCATTTTGTGAAAAGTAGTGAGGAGGGATATATGTATGCAGTATAATTCTTATATATACCATAGAAGCATAGGAAATAATTTGCTACAATTGAAGCCTTGCATTCTGGCCCAGTATCTACCAAGGTGGGCTGATTATCTTAAAAGCCATGGGATGTTTTGTAGCTGAGCTAGTGATCCATGACTTGGGGCTTCTTTTACAGTGCAGCTATCATAAGTCTTTGAGTAATCACAGACTTTAAAAGTATGCTATATCAACAAGATAAGAGGAACAGCCCACAGCACTAGCAGCATTATCTTTTACCAAAATTGATTAGCGTGTACTATGGGTCTCACATATTTTGCACAAACGGCACTCAGCAAGCTCAAAATATTTATAGTCTTGAAGAATGTGTGCAGGGGAAAAAACTTTGCTGTGAAGTCTTCAGCTGAAATGAAACATCCATGATCCCAGTTTTATAATTAATTTATTTTCAAAAAATGCACGTAAGATTGCAGCCTATGAACGGTAAGTATATTTTGATTCCTGCTGGGATGAATATATCCCCCACCCCTTTAAAATATGGTGGTGATCTTACTTTAAAATATGAGGTGGTGGAGCTGCCTTCTTCCTCCTGTTTCTCTAACTGGAAACATGACTCATTTGACTATTTTTTGAGACAGAATGTTCCTGGGAACATTGTCTCAGAAACATAGCTGGAGTGGCTGCACTGCCATTTGAAGCACTGCTACTAAAAGGCCCTTGGGCACCTCATATCTTGAAGTAAGGCTGCTACCACCCCAGGAATCTTTGCTCCCCCTCAGTAGATTAACATAGTTGGACTTGGTCATTCCACCCCTACACTGAATGCATAAGTACACTATAGTAGTATCTTCCCATTTGCTTCCTCTGTTTATTTCAATAATGCATTGATTTCCTCTAGAAATTCAGTGCAGGGATAGCAAAAACAACAATGTAGTTTCCTAAATATATTCATTTGCCTTCTTTGATGGAGAAAATGAAACCCTGTGGAAAATCAGGGAATTTCCATACATTTGCCTGATTCCTTGAACTTGAAAATAGGACATATAGTTTCAAAATCTTGCTTTATAATATTCTACCAGATTTCATGGTATGTCAGGCACTGTATTGAATACTTGGGTGTTAGGGCATGGAGGGCATTGGACGGTGATTACTTTAAGTTAGATTGAGACATCGTCATTGGGTGCTGCCATTTCCTAGTTTTAACTCTTTTATGGTGTGCCAAAGGCAACTGAATGCTGGTTAACAGTTTGCCAGTCAGCTGAATCCTGCTTACACAATAATGTTCTTGGGGGGAGGGGGGCAGTAAAAATTTTATGTCAAGGGAAGGATTTCTGCTTAACACTGAAGGCAGTAGCATATTTGTCTCTTCTGTTAGCAGACCTTGATGCAAATTCATGTTGTCCGATGTAAGAGGTCTAATGTAATAATGAATAGATGCCTGGAATTGCTGAAATCTAAGAGTGCAGATTCATCAGTTGCAGTGAAACCTATTTTTGAGCTATTAAATCTGTGACAATAAAAGGAGAATTGTAGCATATATGGTGACCAATTCAGTAGTAAAATTGAATGAAGAACAGAAACACTCTTATTGGCTGCTTTTGGCTGCTCTGTATCTTGCCTAAGCATCCTTGAAATGGTACTATTAATGACTGTTCCCTGTTTAAAAAAGAATACTATCGTTCTGTGCAACTGGGAACTTTGGTTATCACTGAATGATCTGCCCTAAGTTTGTCGTTCTTAATCCATTAAAAGACAGGCCTGCTTGTAAATCCACAGGTATAGATAAGGAGTCACTGTTTGACTGAGTCTGAACCCTTTTCAAATGAAAAATGTCAGTGGCAGAAAGGGAGGCTGAATTATTTTTTTAAAGGGTTTTCAAAGATTCTCATGATTCCTAGTATCAGTTAAATGTGACATGTCCATAGACATACTTGCTTTTTAATGTGTTAAAGCAGACAAATACTGCTGGTTTCATCTTTATGCAGAAGAAATCATTGCTCTATATACACATGTACGTATAATTTTCTGTAAAAAAATTAGGCTAAATTCAAATCAAGTTCTGAGGAAAAATTAGGACAGGTGCTTGTCCTAAATTACCCCTTTTACTTTTTGTGAAACTTTAAAGGTTGGGGAGTATAAATGTAAAATACTATTGATGGCAGTATTCTTATTCTTATTCTTATTCTTATTCTTATTCTTATTCTTATTCTTATTCTTGTGTGTGCAATGGCTGTTTGCTAACACATAATAAACCGAACTGAACTGAACTCTTTGTGTAAAGTGTACATAGCCCCTTTAGCTATTTTCCACATCCTTTTGCAAAAGGGTGCAAAACTGCTTGCAAGGGTGTAGACTAGGAGGGTGAGGAGAGGAAATGGGTCACTGCTGCTGAAGCAACTGTGCCAGTGTTCCCTGGCTCCAATACATTGAAGCCTAATAGACTACTTTGAATGTACATTTACATTGTTCCTCAGTTAGTCACACATAACTATGCGAGGGGTGGGTTTTTTCCTTCAAAGAAAAGCTGAATTAATACATTTAGGAAACTACGTTGCTGCTTTTGCTGTCCCTGCACTGATCAAGCTTGATCAAGGTAAAAGTCTTGCAGAGCAAAGCTGGTAAGCAGTGAAAGCACCAGTGCACTCTGGCAAGTTGGAGAGCATCAAGTTGGTTGCCTCAGCAGTAAGGGTGTATTTTCCCCAATCCAAGGAGAGAGAGGGCAATGATGAAGCTTCATTTTGCAAGTGACATCACCAGATCATTAAAATATGATTAGTTTTGTGATGCCATGATGTCATCACATTCGCTTTCTGATCCCTGACTGGCTGCGATGACACAGTGCAGAAACTCTAGAAGATACTGAAACAGCAGTATCTTGGAGCTCTGAACAGACATGGAAAAAATGTGAAACATCAGTAAGGCAGAGTATTTTCTTGAGGGGCTTTTTATATACCCCAAGCCCACATTTTCCTTGGAAAACGTTTAGGTGTGAAAGCACAGCACTGTTCAGAACACTTGCTAATTCATTTTGATTTTGCTCAGTCTGTGAGCTTTTTGTGAAAATACAAGTTGAATTTAAATAATACTTACTTAAATGGCTTCTAGTACACACATTGCTTTTTAGATATGTCTGAAACTATCACCACATTAGATGATTTTTATTCTTCACAGATCCTTAGCCAGTATATATCAGTATAACTTCACACACAATGATTATGCAGATTTAAAGTATCTGATGAAGCATGGCTAATTTTCAGTGGGCTATTTTTGGAATTTGCAAAATCAAAAATGAGATTTTAGAGGGTTTGGAACACATGCAGACTGCCATGCTCATTTTGAACTCTCAGTTTACCCTGCATGTTAGAATTGGTTCAGATATTAGTTGGCATAAACTTGGAGGGAGGCTCCATTGGCTGGAAGTTCCTACTGTGTTGCAAAAGGAAAGAAAGAAAGAAAAAGGGTACTAATGAGAGATTGTGGACACTTCTTCTATGGGCAAGGATTTTTGGGCAAAGGGAAGTATCTCCACTATCCCTCAACAGACCAGATCCAGTGACGGGTGCAGAGGCATGTACCCTTCCTCTGTGTTTCATTTGATTGGAGCTAAAAGGGATAGACTGTGTCTAGGGAAGAATTTGCAGTAGTGCATTTTAATTATTGTTTTTAGCTACTTTGTTTTTAGCATACTGTATTTTACAATTTATGTTTTAAATCTTGTAAGTTGCCTTGATTCCCAACTTGGGAGACAGGCAGGCAATGAATGAAAGAATGAATGTGCTGTTGGGTGCCCTTTGGCAGCAGCACCCTATGCTCTTGCGCCACCCAGTTTTTCCTAAGGGAAAGGCTAGATGGACTAGGGCAAGATGCACGTGCACCAGACGCTGAAGGCCAGAGGAAATTTGGTGAAAGGCTGGATTTGTCATGCATACCAGAGTTCCCCGGCCCAATGGTAAAGGTTCACCTAAGATTTACTGGACGGCAAGAAAGACTTAACTACTTTATGCTCTCAGCAGAAAGTAAGCTAGGCAAATCCCTTTTGACAATATAAAAGATAGGTTCACCAAAATGAAGGCAAGGAAGAAGTCATTCAAGCAAACTACCTTTTTAAGTATAAAGTGATTCATTATTATTGTAATAAAGGACGCTTTGTTTGAGTTATGCAAATGTTTGATGGTTTCTGCTCTTAATATTAGTTTTTGAAAAACCTTTATAAATACAATGATGATTCATAATTTCCTGAGATTGTAAAATATTCCTTTTGCGTTTCATTAAAGTAGGTTAGGTAAAGTAGATACATTCATTAATAAATATGCACTGAAATATTCTGTTATCTACTGACAGAATTTTTGAGGGGATATGCAGGAGGAGGGCCTCAAGACATAGTCCCCATACCCCCGGACCCAAGATCATCTCTCTGTGGTCCTGACAATGTTGGCTGGGCTTATGAGGGTTAGGGTTCAACAACATCTGCAGGACCGCCGATTCCCCATCCCCAATTTAGGTGGAGGTACTCTAAGCAATGGGCTTTTTGTTTGTTTGTTTCTCAGGAGAATTGGAGGTGTTCCAGAGGGATGGAGAGCGCAAGATCCAGAGTCGACAACAACTTCCAGTTGGAACAACATGGGGACCATTTGCTGGGAAGATGGATTTGAATAACAACACAATGGTATGTTAATATGATACTGAACACTGAATTCTTGTTTTTTTTAAAGCTGCAATTTGCTACTAAAGAGATGCCCAAAGAATAGAAGAAGGTGGACTGTGAAAGAAATTCTATTGCTAACTTTCATTATTAGTGCAATTCAGATTTTTTTCTGTGGAAGCCTCTATGGTATATTTATGTAAACGTATATACACCAGCCTTCATGATCTAAGTCCCAGGGCAGTTCACAATGACATGAAACACAGGAAACCATTACAGTATAATAAATCAGTGGTGTAAAAGCAGCAGGTAAAACAGCTTGAACAATACTAAAACACATGGCTAGCAGAATTTTAAAATGCGTGGGATGAATAAAGTGTTTTTCTGCGAGGCTAAAAGATAACAATGTTAGCACAGGCAAGCCTCCCCCTTGTTAACATCTGCAGTTGCCCTTTGATGAAGGCGTAGGAAGGAGGGCCTTAGCTTGGGATGGGGGAGAATTTGGATTCAGTTTGCATTTAAAGGGGAGCTTACGTAATTTGCACTTTCCAAAACAATACACAAACTGAAACACAGCCATTCTTCGAAATTTGCACTTCTATGAATTTTGGAATGCAGGACTCTGGACAAGCAGTGTGTACAATGGGTAAATTGTGCATAAAATGCATATATTGAGCAAAAGAACATACAGAAATGCTTTATATAAGGGGCAATAGCTTTCAAAAATATGTATATTAGGCAGAATTGCACACAGGCATGTATATTAAAATAAATTGGGGGGGAAACTCATGAATTTTTATGAGGACTTTTATTTATGATTGGAAAAATGAAACATTGAAAGAATCCAAAACTGACAGATTTGCCCATCCCTAGCCTCAACAGATGATCTTAAGATGGATGTTACAACCTGAAGCATAGGATGCAGACGGTACACCTACTTGACCAAGCAGGACTAAATGTCCAAGGACCTAAGCAACTTAGTGACCAGCCCTATTTTCCTCTGTACCTAAGAGGGCTCTGAGGCCTGAGTATTCACATGTATAGATAGCTTCATGCAGGTATGCTGGCTTGGCCCGTGACTATAGGTGCTAGCCTAGGGCCACAGATGTTGCAGGGCGTGCTGATGTCGCAAACACATACCCACCTACCCCGCAGCATGCCCGCACGCCCACCACCACAATTTGTGGGTGCCCGGCCCCTTCATGAGAAATGTTGTGAGTGCTCGAGCACCCTGGGGCCTGGGGAGCTGGTGCCTATGGATTCGTGGGTCTACGTTCCAGGTTCAACTCATTAAGGTCCTCTAGCCATTGAGTTCTTGTCAGTTAAGTTATTCTCGGCATAATCCATATGTCTTCTGTTCTTAATAACATATGTTACTTTATTTCTCCAGTACTATATGGTAATCATTCATAGTGCAAGACATCAATTTAATAACAATTTGCCAACTCATATTAGCTGGAAGTAAAGAAATAACTGTTATTCAGTTATTTTGTCATATTGATGGGTGTGCTGCTTTCTATATTAACTCCAGTGAAATCAAAGGCACATGGATTTTTAAGAAAGTTTTCTATCACTATAATAAAGGAATTACAACATAGGCAACATATTATGGTGTGATGTATTTGTTCAGTGGGGTTAGACTAGGAATAGTACGTTGTGACTTGATTTAAGAATGTGTTGTTTTTTAAAGTTTTATTTGGGGCTGAACCAGAATGAGAAGGGGGTTACAGTTAATTAAAAACTTTGCTTTCCCCTATATACTCTCTTCATTTTGAGAACTGAGACTGGATCATGGGATGAAAATGTTTGATCATCCAGAATGAAGGGAGAAAGCATTTCCCTCAGTCAGATTTGTCTTAGTGATACAGTCACATAGCAACTTCTGGTTGGAAACAATATGGCATTAGCATGTAATCCATGACTGAATGAATTTCTATGACTTTCTGTTGTTGTTGTTATTGTTGTTCTTGTATCAGTAATAGCTACTGTTGTTTTAAATGGTTGCAAACAGGTATACAGTGTGTAAAGAAAGGCAAACTAGGGATATTTCATGAAAATTTCTACATCAACATCCCTGCATTTTTATTGAAAATATTTGTGGGCCAAATTTTGGCACAGTCCTGGATGTATTTGCATTGATGTCTTTCTGACTTCTCCCATTATTTTGTAGCTTACAGTCTCTTTTAGAAAAGTATAATTATAAAACTGGATCAAAATATGTAGGACGTCTAAAGTACTTTTAAACCATTAAATCTTTTTTGCATCAGTCCCTGCTTTGTGCAGTAAATGTTGCTACACAATGGAAATTCTGAATGTCACAATCCGATCAAAGCTGAGCATTTTATACTTCCATTGATATCAATAGGAGGGAGATTTAAATACATACTTAAATCTACCATTGAACATAATGGAACTTAATATTGGCGACATTGTGCTCGTTCCTGCTCCCTTCCTTACAGGCCTTTTCCCACCTGGCCTGGGAGGGTGGGGCCCTGGCTGACTCCAGCTACAAAAGCTGAGGCTGCTGAAGAAGCCAGAGACCATCTTAGCTAAAGATTCACCCTGCTGGAAATTCTGAGCTGCATCCTTTCCAGCTGGAAGGAGGACAGAGGGTGAAGAAAGAGAAATTATATTACGCAGTATATAAAATTAAAAATTCTGTTAAGTGGTACAGAAATTAAATAATCTAATATCATCTAATTTGTTTGCTTATAATAGCTTGTACAAACGGGACCCCTATATTTAAAACACAGTTTACTGCATAATGTGTTGCTTATTTATGTAAAAACATAATTATTCAAATTCTACCCACCCACCCCCTGGAACACAGTTCTGTTTTCTGTTGGGTTGTGTTTTAAACATTTATTTTTTATATTTCCCAAGAGACATTTAAACAGATGATTGATATTTCTGAAGATACAGGAAAAATGGGGTAATAGTAGTTATCCATCAATTAAAAGAGAAAAGAAATTGCGTTAGAAAATTCTCAAAATTGGGGAGGCATATAACTGAAGTTCTTTTGGATTAGATTCAGGTTCTTTGTGTGTTAACCTGACTTCTGAGGTGGCCAAGGAGTGTTTGTGAGTGTCCTTTCTTTCATTCTACAAATCATATCTGTGGTGGTCTGCACTCTACTGCCCATCCTTGCAGGAAAGGCCAGTCCAGGACATCATGGATTTTTGAGGAAGTGCAGGCTGGGAAGGCTGCAGATTGCAGAGATAATTGTATTACGATGGAAGAGGACACTTTTTTCACACATGCCCCTCAGCCACCTCATAAATAAAGGTAAGTGCAACTGCTAAAATGAAAATATAAAATAATTTCTGAAGTGTCCTAAGAAAGAGACAGGGGGCAGCCTTTTTTCTTTTTCTTTTTGCATGACACAGAGATTATCCACAGCAGTCTTATCCCTTATCTTGTCTTGGTAATGGACTGGATAAGAGCCAACAAAATGAAGCTCAATCCTGTAAGACTGAGGCACTGTCAGTGGTTGGGAGATTGCAGGCTCTTGTTGGGGTTACACTCCCTTGGAGGTATGCAGTTCGGGGTACATTTGGATCCCTTGCGCTCCTTGAAACTCAGGTGGGCTCAGGGAGTGGAGTGCCTTCCATCAGTCGAGCTGCATTTCCATCTGGACAGTGATAGCCTAACTTCTGTTGCCTAACCTGTAGGTTAGATTACTGCAATGTGTTATATGGAGGCCTGACTCTGAAGATGATTTGGAAACCTCAGCTTCTGTAGAATTTGGTGGCCAAGTTGTTCACTAGGGCAATATAGTTTGAACATATTACACTGATCCTGACCTGACTGCACTGGCTGAGGAGATTTCACCCCTCCCATATCCAAGAATCTCCTGAGGAGTCTGCTGATTCTCCAGAGAGGAGGAGGCATGTTCTGCTCTCTACTTATTCTGCTCCAGCACCGAGTCAGTCAGTGTCGGAGAGAGAGAGAGAGATTGAGTGTTAGCGATCGTGTGTAGAGATAAGGTTGCTGCTAAGAGCAGCTGCAGACACTCAGTGCAGTGCAGCATTTATTTATGCTTAGACCTATTTAGCTCTGTATATAGTTGTATAATAGTTGTAGATAGAATAAAGAAGATATTCTACAGAGCTGCTCTCCGAGTTGTTTATATACTCTGCTAGAGTCTGCTGTACTCTGCTGCGCGACGACTGTCTTCTTGTGGAAGTGAATCCGGTGCTCACAGCTCTAAGCTGTGAGTCCACAGCACTTTGACCTGTTCCTGTGCAGAAGGTGGTCTCTGGAAGTGCTACCCAGCTCGCCTAGCCCAGTCGGGGCTGAGGTGGATGAGTCCAGTTGGTGGCACTGGCTCAAGGGCGATGCTGACACTGGCTGCCAATTAGTTTTGAGGCCCAATTCAAAGTTCTGGTTTTGACCTTAGGACCACATTACCGTAAGGACTCCCTCTCCTCATATGAACTGACCTGGACCCTGCAATTATCATGTGAGGCTCCTCTTTGTGTGCCTCCTCCATGAGAGGTCAGAAGGGTAGCAACATGGGAACAAGCCTTTTCTGCAGTCCCTGCCTGTATGGAGGAATGCTGTCCCCAGGCAGACCCGCCTGCCACCTTCATTACATATATTTAGGCGCCAGGCAAAAATGATTCTCTGTAACCAGGTCTTTGGCTGATTAAATATTCTAAAATGTGTGGGAGAGGGGTTATTGGTTTGTTTTAGCTTTATTGTGTATTTTGTGTTCTCGTTTTGTATTTCTATGTTGTGAACTGCCCTGTGATCCTTGGATGAAGGGTGGTATACCAATTCAATAGAATTATAACAATAATCTAGAATATATCATCATAAACTTTATTGCACTAGCCAAAGGCCATGGCATCATTCACAAAAGGAACAAAAAGAAAATCAACAATAACCATAAATCCCCTTTCTTATAAATTGGCACGATGATGTTCAATTTCCAGCCAGCTGTCATTTGAGCTGTATTATTTATATGGGTGTAGAGCTTGGCCAGGATGGGTTGCCACCATTCCGTATGATAATCTATAATATGAGGGCGGAATTTGGCCTACTACTACTTGCCCCACCCCCCACAAGCAGTGGCTTGGTCACTTAGCAGCTGGCCCATGTTCCTGAGACAGAATACTCAACATTGTGGTGTCTCCAGGGAAATTGTATCCTAGGAACATAGCTGGGTGACTGGGAGTAAACAAGCCACTGCTCAAAGGGGTGGCAAGACTTTTTTATTACAAAAAAGAAAGGAAAGAAGAGAGAGAAAATCTTCAGCCGCCTATAAAGACACCCAAAATTATTAGAATTGGCCAACCCCAAAAGTCAATTAATAACCCCCCCCCACACACACACTTTTAGTAAGGGATTGATGATTGTGTGAAGGGAAAGATATTTGTCCCAATTTTAGTAATTACACTTCTTCTGACAATGTATTCATGTTAACCATGCATAGATGGCACCAATCAACATGTTGCAAAAGCAGTAACACCATGATGATGCCATTTAAGCTGTTCCATAAACTCTTCCACATATAAGGCACAAATGCAGTATCTCAGTGGCCAGGGGAAAATGTAAGCTGTAAGGCTCTGCTCACATGGATATTCAGCTGAATAGTTTAAATCACAGGTTTAGATGAATTCCCCAAAAGTAGACGCATAGAAGCATGTTTGCTGAAATGAACAAACGCCAGTAGATTCTGCAAGGAGCCACTGAATACTTAACCAAAGGTGAAGATACAGTTCTCCTGGTATACTTGTATATTCTCCTTTCAGTTGGTGGATGAAAATGATATACTATTACTTCCTTTTGCATCTATCCAAATTTAGCAATTGGAGCTACAGGGTCTGGTATCTCCCGAAGTTTGCTGATATTAATTGTCGTTTGATGAGGAGTACAGTGGCAATTATTTGGCATGCTTTTCTTATAGAGAAGTCATCTGTGCTTCCCCTTTACACTGCCTCAAAATCTGCACACTGAATACTCTTTTTAAACTGGTTCATATTTCAAGTAGTGTTATGATTCTGAGTTTAAACTTGTGGTAAACTCAGGGGAGCCAGCGGACTAATTAATTCAGCACAGTAATTAATTAAGTCACTGTGCCAGATGTCAAACACTTTTTAGATCTTTCAAGTTCCTATCTTGAATTATGTTAACAATATACATCTCAAAACACTAAAAGGTTGGGTACATTGAATAAACTGATTGAAGTGTCATTTGTCAACGCAACAACAGCAACAGAGACTTGGTTAAATTCAGCTAACAAAAATGAAGAATTGTGAAGGCAGTTAGCCAAAAGACTGGACTCCATTAACCTAAGCAGTGTACGCTAACATGAGGTTATTGGGTGGAAGCTCTAGCAGATGAACTAAGAAGGAGATGTGCCAAATGTTTCTGATTCATAAATTGGTAAAGAGTCACACTTATATAATAACAAAATAAAAAAATCCTTCCAGTAGCACCTTTAAGACCAACTAAGTTAGTTCTTGGTATGAGCTTTCGTGTGCAAGCACACTTCTTCTTATTTATATAATAACAGTGGCAGAATGTGACTGTCAAATAGTTTATACTGATTGATTGTCAGAAAAGCTTTAAATAATAATAATAATAATAATAATAATAATAATAATAATAATAATTTATTATTTATACCCTGCCCCTCTGGCTGGGTTTCCCCAGCCACTCTGGGCGGCTTCCAACAAAATATTAAAATACAATAGTCTGTTAAACATTAAAAGCTTCCTTAAACAGGGATAAAATACTTTTATTCTTCACAAATTATACCTCTGAGCATGTTGAAATGGAGAGTTTTCATCTGGAGGAATTCCCTGGTACTTTTTTATTTTCTTTTTTCATTTCCTGGATAGGCTTTCATTTACTGGATAGACAGTAAATACAGTGCTTCAGAGTTGTTGATGATGATAAGGATGCCATTCTTCATGAAGAGCATGTCATGGTTATTTTAGGCTCTGTGGCTAACACGACATGTGAGCCAGAGTAATGTTGTAGTGGTTAGAGTGCTGGGCACAGAGCAGGGATGTGGGATAAATTCAGTTTGTAGTTTAATGCAAATTCACTTGCTTCACACACAAATGCAATGCAGCCAACCTGTGAAATTTGTACTTCTCCAAAGGCCCCCCCCCCGCAAGGGTTTTGCTTGCAAATATGTGTAAAAGGCAAAATTACATACAAAAATATGTACATTAGGATAAACGTGTGTTATAATGCTGACAAGTTTTCATGATTGAAATGTGAACTGAATTCATGGTTGAAAATAATGAGAAAGACAGTAGAACTGAAATTGACAGATTCCTCCATCCCTAGGGATAGGGAGAACTGGATTTATATCCCTGCTCAGCCATGAAGTTTCTTTGAGCCAGCTGGTATCTCTAAGCTTTACCCCCTCACAGCATTGTTGTGAGAATAAAATGGAGTGGGAGTGGGGGAGAAAGAGTACCTTGTACATTGTTCTGAGCTCCTTGCAGTTTTTATACGCAGGAAAAATATGTATTAAAAGCAGAATTTAAAGGGCACTGTACCCTTCTGGATTTTCATGACAGTGTGAGATCATTTCAGTTTTGTAAGATACAGGTAGCTATAAATCCAGCTATAAGTATTCACCAGTTCTAATTCCTTAACACACAGGCAGACACATGTACTGTCATACCTCTTTAAATACTAATAACGCTAAAATTGTCATTGTCTTTCATAAGAACTAATGCAGTTTCCATATCAGCTTGTAAAGCTAGAGAACATTTATCAGCCCAGGACTGCATTCCCTTCTGAGGGCCACAAGCCACTGATGGGTGAGTCCAGAAGCAAACGTGGGCGGGCCAACAAACGCAAATGATACTATTGTACAGCATATTTGTTTCTACACCCCACTCCTCTCTAGCCTCCATCCAGACAGGCAAGAGACATTATTGGAGTTCAAGGGCACATTCCAGCAAGGCAAAAACACCCAGGGCACAAAACCGTGTTCCAGGGACCCGATAGGCTTGGAGGGCCATGTTTGGCCCTGCTCTAGAATATATTATCAAACATTATTTGGTGATATAAAACCAGGGTAGCCAGCATGGTGCCTGTCTTCCAGATGTTGTTTTATTACAACTCCCATCAGCTCCAGTCAAACTAGCCACTGGTGACTCAGTTATGGGAGTTGTAGTTCCATAACATCTGGAGGGCACCAAATTGGCTAATGCTGCTACAGAAAGAACTTCCATGACAATTTTATTTTTTTAATGAAAACATTGTCAAGCATAAGCAATTGTGTTTTCCCCTTTTCCTTATCATCAGTATACTTCTTCTCAATGTATACAGGTACCTATACTCACCTACAACTGAGCACTTCATGCATCTTATGAAGATGCCCACAAAAACTTGTGCAGCTAACCAATAAACTGGTTAGTCTTTAAGGTGCCACCAGACTGTCTGTTGTTTTTGCTACAACAGACTAACACAGCTACCCTTCCAGCAGTTGTATGATACCAACAGAGTTATGTTAATCATTGGTCTCTTCTTTTGAACTTTAAGGGAATGAAAGAGGAAAAAATGTGAAAAGATTCCTGACTGAAGCAGATAGTTCTAAGGGGAGATGTGGCAAAGGATGTAGAGCACATGATGAAAGTAAAACAGTGGTCCGTGCCATTACTTCATTAATCAAGTGGAAGCATTCTGAAAAATGTTTTTCTTTGGCTGCAGTCATCTATTTTTTGGTGTTAATCTATGCCCTGTGGCAGGGTTTTGTGAAACGAAACAATGAGTTGTTGTATCATTACCCCCCCCCCCCTTATTGTTGTTGCCCCTGTCAGAAAGAAGAGAGGATGATTCAGGTCTGTATCAGTCTGATAAGAAAAAGAGGATTCAAAATGGCTGGGACGAGAATCTGGGGGAGTGAAGCTGTGCTGTTTGGGGCCAGGCAACCAATGGGTTATAGCAGAAGTCTTTTAATAGGATCCTGAAGGTTCGCTGGCAAAAGCTGTTTGCTACTTCTAGGAGATTTCCTAATGAAACAGTTTGATTAGAAAGTACTGTGTGACTGTCTCAGGAGCCGGAGTTCAAAATACAGTTAAGTTATTCACTTGCTAATCTTTGGCTGTGTCAGTTCAGGGCAGAAACCTCCTATCTATACAGGCTCAGCCACTTGTATAATTGTTACAGTTACAATTTCAGAGTTTGCCAGTTACATTTTTTTTACCAGAGGGATCCATTGAAACTACCGGAAACCTACTTAGGCTTGTTGTGACTGGTGATTTTAAATTGTGTTGCTGTTTTTGTAACAGAGACTTCCAGTCCATTGTGTTATTGGATAGGCTTACTAAAGTGCCCAACTCTAAGACAGAAGAGTTAAGGTAGAAGAGGCTGTAGAGTCTTCTTTCTTCTCTTTTTGTACCCCCACTATTTATACTCCAGCAGCTTTCCTCCATTCCTAGGCTACACGTGATGTTTACCATGAGGATTGCCTTCCCTGTGATTTTCGATCACTTAGCTGTAATGTATAGTGGCACTAACTGTGTGAATCAGGGCTATCTTGTAGTGAGTGTCACTTTCTACTTGGAAGCCAGTGGTAGCAGACCCTCCAAGTGTCCCTATTTTCCAGAGATGTCCCTGATTTAGAGAAGCCGTCCAGGTTTCTGATTTGTTCCCGAAATGTCCCGCTTTTCCTTAGGATGTCCCTGTTTTCATTGGAGAAATGTTGGAGGGTATGGCGTTATCCAACCCCTGAGCTATCTGAAGGCAATCCTGCATAGGGAAGTTTTTGTTTAATGTTTTCATATATGTTGGAAGCCACCCAGAGTGCTGGGGCAACCCAATAAGATGCATGGGGTATAAACAGTAAAATTATCATTATGGAATGGGATGTTCCTATTTTCATTGGAGAAATGTTGGAGGGTATGTAGTAGTGTGGGAAAACCCATTAATTTGTGTTTTGCAGTGGGTTTATGATATATGGGGTACTTTTCTCAGTCAATAGAACTCCTGTCTTATATCACTCAATCCCCTGTTTTACAAAAGATGTTCTCAAGCAGGGGTAACCAACACAGTATCCTCCATATTGTTGCTGGACTACTGCTCTCATAATCCTTGACCTCTAGGAACAATGGCTGGGGCTGATGGGAATTGGAGTGCAATAACATCAAGAGTGCACCATAATCCATGTCTTCCTCATCTATAGCTGAACCCCAAACAGACCTGAACCAACATTCTTAAAAGATTAATTTCTTTCTTATCCTGTGTTATGATTTCTGATTGAGAGTGTCACTACAGCAATCACATTTGTGCACCATCATGTTCAGAGCACACAAAAGCATTCTTGATGTCTAACTATGAGCATCTGAACATGAATGTATTTTAGAAGATGGCCTGACTTTTGGCGTATTGGAGGCAGGTGATAATGGTTTTGCACTGATTTATTGGAATTTGGTTTGTTTTGTTGGGATATTTTATGAGGTTTGCATTTCATTAATCTATCATTATCCAACTTCATCTTCTCAGCTGGGTAGTAGTGCCATCATAGAATCGTAGAGTTGGAAGGGACCCCTAGGGTAACATAGTCCAACCCCCAGGAATCCTGCCTTACAGCCATCTCTGGGTGGAATCAAACCACCAATCTTCTGGTTAATAGCCAAACACACTGATGCATTGTGTAACAAATCAACCAAGCCATTCCTTCTGTAGCTGCTTGTAAAAGTCTGATGAGTCAAATAAATTGCTTCAAATGTTTTGCATTTTCCTAAGCTTGGGGTGGCTGCTCCCTTTCCCTGTGTTGCTGTAGGCCAGTTTCCCCAAGAATGCAATAGTAGATGCACATCCTGGGAAGTAAGTCTCATTGAACTCAGGAGGACTTTCTTCTTAATAAACATATTTAGGATTAAATGACACATAGCTCCTTTGTTTATTCAAAGGAGAGTCAATTCAGATATCTTTAAACATAGCTTGGTTCAGCTCCTTGTTTGTACATGGACAGCTAATTTTGGCTGACTCAGTGATATTTGAATGTGGCCTTTTCGCCTTAGCAGTGTGCCTCATGCATACCTCTAAACAGTAACATCCCACTTACTGAAAGAAGAGAGCTTCTGATTTCATACGCATTCAATACCTTGTTTCAAACAAGCTTTTAATAACTTGGTGCTAACTAAAAGCACCCCCATTAAGTGGAATTTATGCTAATACCATCCTAATTAAGCAGTAGTTATTACCAATCATTATCATTAAACTAAATCAGTTCCCTGGGAGACATCTCTATGAAACAGCTGTCCCATTTCATCATGTCACATTTCTATACTTCAGCGTGTCACATTTCCGTACTTCAAATAACATTTTATATTTATGTACCAATTTTTAATTTGACCAGCTTCATTGCTCTACCATCACCATTGTCAGACTGAAAAGAAAGCACCTCCAAAATGTTTGCTAGAGAAGATGTAGGTGCTTCTGCCTGATACCTCCCAGTTTCTGAATATGTCATTGAAAAGTCCTTGTCCCAGAGCAGTGGCCAGCTTATTGTCTCCATCCTTTCTCTGTTAAGTCCAGGTGGCTAAATTGAGTCTGTGGTTGCTACATGCAATTGTTCCAAAATAGCAAAGGAATTAAGAGATTATCAAAAGCAAGTCTAGCATTGTGTTGATTATTCTCTTAGTTTCAATATTATCTTCAAAAGTAGCATATGTGACATAGCCAAATTATCTAACATTTCCATTGTTTCAAGTGCTTTTATTTATTTATAAATTATATTCTGCCCTTATTTCCAAAGGATGTCAGAATGGTGAATACAGAAAGAGAAAAGAATACAAACATCTAAAAACATTTCCAGTACAGATGCTGACTGTTCAAAGCCCCTTTAATTTCCTAGGTATTTATATTTCTTTTCTTTGCCAGTTTCTTTCCTTTCTGCACTCATATTCCTGGGCCTCATTCGTCTGATTGGCCATGGTAACGCCGTGGTCTTTTTCATGAGAACCTGAGACTTCCATCACATAAGATTTCTCATTGTGATGTCATCAAGAAATCACATGGGCTTAAATGGCAATGTGGAGAAAATAAAGCCCAGGATTATGGAGGCAATGAAGTCAGAAGAATATTGTTAAGCAACAGTAATACAGTGGTTGGCTCAACCAAACTGTGGCTTACCACGGCACAGCAGCTAAGCCAAAGTTCGACTTATATATTGTCCCTACCCAAGATCGTGGTTAAGCTCTCTACTCCTTAACCATAAGCTGTAGCCAAGAACCAACCTTGGTTACAGCTTGTGGTTAAGGAGGAAAGACCTTAACCATGAGCCCTGGTTTGGGCAGTGTGCTCATGCTGAGGTAGAAGGAACAGGGAGGAGCTCTGGTAGTTTGCACTGAGTTTGCTTAGTGTTACGTGCAAATGCAGCCAGTATGAATGTGTTTGCACTAAGCACCAAAATTGCTGAAAATGGGAGATACTCTTTGATACCCACAAAACAAAACACAAAAGAGGTAAGCAGTGAATGACTCAAAATCATCCCACATAGTGCTTCAAGGCACACCATGTTTTTGCAGGAGGGCTCATAGTAAGTCCTTATCTAAGTTGATAATGAGCTCCTGATTCAAGAGAATAAATTCTTGCTATGATCTTGGGCATTTTAGTGAAGCTCAGGAACGTCCCTTTCTGTTTAGACTAAGGTCCCTGCCTTTGAGCTCCCCGGGTGGTGGTCACCTCCTCTCCCTCTGCAAATGTGGGGAGATAATGAGCAGCAATGGAGTGGGGGCAAGAAACTGGTAGGTTTTGGATCAAAGGAAAAGGGAGCAGTGGTTGAAACCAATTTGATTCCCCCCTCCTCAGAAACTGGATTCAGCTCAAAATGATTTTTTGAACAATTTATATTTAACACACACAAATGCACACACACATTGACACACCCTCTCTGCAGTAATTTGAAAATTCTTCCCCATTTCACTACTTGCCTGCCCACTGTGTTCGTCATCAGAAGCCTTCTTCTACGTCTTTTTATATTCAGAGGTTCAGCTGGCTGGGACAGTAGACAGGGTCTTCTGAGTAGCAGCACCAAGATTGTGGAACTCCCTTAGGAAGTCTGATTAGCTCCCTCTGCCTTTCAAGCAAATACTTAAGACATTCCTGTTTAGCCAGGCACTTGGTCTGTCCTAACCATTTTGTTTTGTCCTCCTGCAGCTATGTACTGTGGCACTGTTGCTCCAGTTTTTAGGTATTCGTAATATTAGTGTTGTGCTTTTTTGTGTTTTGATTTTGTGAGCCACTTTGGTTACTGACTTGTTGAAAGGTATGGTAGAAGCGTTTTAAGCAAATGAACAATATATACTGACTTTTGCAGTATCAGTTCACATTAATTATGTCTCCTTCCGCATCGCAGTATCCCAGAAGGACTTATGATCGCTACCTGCATCAGAGCATTCCCTCAATCACAGCAATCCAGTTAAAGAGATAAACAGCCCAATAACGTGCATCTTTTCTCAGTAGTAAATCACCAACTTCACCAACTTCCTCCCAAGTAAATGTGCATAGGTTTGCAGCCAAAGACATGTAATACGATGCATTGTATGTAGTTTAGCCCTAATCATTGGTTGCCATCTGCGCATGCTGTATTAGTGGATCCGAAATGGAAAATCTGTGACTGCTGCCTTCACATGAGCATAGTGATGGACCACTTGGGCTTTACATAATCATTGCAATTGTATGGCTGGCCTAACAATCACACAAAAGCATTGTACTAGAAATAACTCTCATGTGATTTGCTTAGGTTTCCAATCCTTAATCATACATTGTCCTTGGGAAATTACTTCCTCATAGAAATATACCATGCAGAATTCTGTACCGTTTCCACTTCCCATTTGATGCTGTTGGGGTGAAAAGAGGGAGAAATAAAATCAAAGCATTGTTTTAGAATACAATTTGATCCCACTTTCTTTAAAAAAAACCTTTTCCTGAGTCCCTTTCTTCTTTTCCTTTCGGTGTTACCTCTTTTGAGAAGCATTGTCCTGATTTATAAGCATCATTGTCCCCTGGTGTCTGAGCTTCAGATCGGAGAGGTACAAGCAGTTGGATTGCATTTTCAGGATGCCAAATGTGTGCTCTTTGATCTGGTGGTACAGCCTGCCTCAGGGAATAAGCTCAATCTTGATTCCTTTAGTCAATCATCCACTATCAGGTACCTGGGCCATGATTAGGAGTCTGGACAAGGAAAGGAGCACATCACGGGTACATGTTGGATGCTGAAACATTTCTAAGGAGGGTGGTGGCATCACAGTCAACATTCCTGTTCAAGCTGTGGCAATGTTTTCTGTTGTAAGAAATCTCCTTAATGTGTGAAGGAGCAGTAACAGGAGAGCTATTTTACCCACACACATACAGCAAATGACTGTACACTCTGATGAACCCTGTAACCTTGGTCAGCTTATGAATACCTCCTTCCTTTGTTTAACCTGCTGCTGAAGAACTAACAGTGAAAACAGGGTACACATTTTTCATCTTGACCTCTATGAATTGCTAGGCATCTCTGCAAAGTTGTACCTTCTTAACATTCCTAGCGTTCTTTGATTCATGCTAGTATTTAGCACTTGTTGAGTGTTAGAAGAGATCTCTACTGACTATTCGTGTTATCATTCCTAAACCGAGTCACAAAATGGCATTTGTGTTGGAACTGGGCCACAGAGAGGTATACTTAATCTATTATGCAAAAATAGCACAAATATATCCCTGAAGATTCTCCCTCCAAGTGCAATAGGGAATAATGTAAGCACATTTAAATTTCACTGAATGTAGGAGTTACACATGTTATAACTGTAGATCAGACTTTCTGTACCATCTGGCCATGATAAGAGGAAATGTATAGAGAGATACATTAATTGTCAATGGATCAAAAATGTTCAGTGATTGATCATCTGACTTTTAGATGATTAACCAACTAAATTTAGACAAACTACCAAAGCTTCAATTTTGGTGCTATTTTAAGATAAGTTGCAATTTAACAAAGAAAAGCTACCATTCTTTTTAGATGAAAAAGTTTCCTTTAATACTTTTGTTTTATTTTCAAGTACTGTACAGCAAAGTACCTAAACTGACACACTCAGGAATCCCAACAAGGAGTTCCATCCTTTGCTGAAGACTATCAGATTTATAATGATGTAAGCTTTCATGGGCTAGAGCCCCTTGTCAGATATATGTATTTGATGAATGTGCTGTAGTAAAAAAAAAAAAAGCTTATGCCACATTGCATTTGCTAGTCTTTAAGTTTCACAAGACTTGTTTCTGATGCAAGACATTAACATGGCTACCCATTGGAAAATAAAAGTTCCCCTTAATTTTCAGCCCTACCAATTAAATTTTGTCCTCACCAATAAAAAAAGAAAATCCCCCAGACAGATTAATTAACTATTCCAAACCCAGTGAAACTGTAGTATTTGGGTTTAAACTGATTTATTTTTACTAAAGCGTTGTAAATTTTGCATTGTGGATATAGTCCATAGCATGCTTTTGGGGTGTTTTCTGTCCCAACAGTAGTATATCAACTTTTCTTTCTTTCTTTAATTACTTACTTATGGAAAATAGAGGTGAAATGCCCAGAAAAAGGGACATTAACGCTTAAAATTGTTACTTTCATCTAATAGACTTTTCCACAAAAGGGGCAAAAATGGGATTTTTGCAAACTGATCTCCTATGTAAGTCTACATAAATGGTAAGTCACACTATGGTAAATGTTCAAGAAACCAGGGAAACTGCCAAGAAAGAAATTCAAGAACTTTATAATTCCTTGGTTCAGAATAACAAACTTTGGCAGCTTGTAGTGCTCACTTCAAATACAAGACAAACATTTTGCTTCTATAGGTTCTTCTGTAACTCATATTTTAATCTGAGAGAAGAATTTTAAGTCATTTCTATCTAACCATCTGTCAACTTGACTCAACCTACCACTTTGCTGCTGCCACCGCTGCCACGCTGCCTTTGTTTGGGAAAAATAAATATTCTGAACTAATCCAATGTAAACTGGGGTGTGGGGAGTTCTCATAACAAAGGTTGGCAATCATGAACATGGCTTTGATATGATACAGTATAGTGGGCAGGATTCTTTTAACCACATCCTATGCAATGGGGTTTCCCCTCGTTTCCTCCCTCTTGTTCCACATGAAATTGGCTCTGGGGGGATTGGGAGAGCCCGGCGGGGCGCGCATGTTATTCTGCCTGGCAAGCTGAAATGCTTCTGCAGATGGAACAATAGGAAGAACATGACACTGAATTCTACCCTTCATATTTAGGCAATTACAGGCAAAGGGTTAAGCTGTGTTATAGGTTCACTTCACCTGAATAATACAAGCAGACACTGCATGCGTTTGCATTCCACCGTGTCACTCAGTGCTGCTTAACTGAAGTGGTGCGAATGTCTGACAAGAGCTACAGTGAGCAATATCAAACAAAGGGAGCTGCAACTGGAAACCAAACTGTGTCCATTAGTCTTGCCTGTTGCACAGTTTTAGGCCCTGTCTTTTCCAGCTTGCCTTGTGCATTTTCCTTGATGCTCCTTTAAGTGTAATTATCACAAGGATGAGTCTTGCAAAATGCTTAAGCACCCTGACAACATGAATGCTGTGAGATTGCACGATACCAGGTATATATAAATCTCTATCTCTTGTGGCATTTGAACTTGATAATGGAAAAAGTTTGATAAAGTCAGTGAATGCATTATATTTAGACAAGATACCAAGTATGCAGAAGGCTCTGCATTACATTGCTGTGTTAACAGCTGGTAGCATTCAGTGTTCCACATATGCTTGATAGCGGTGATACATTCAAGCTCAGTGATTATCAAAAAGATTTCAGGGCTCTGGAATTAATCACACATTTGAGAAGACAAATAGATGGAGATAAGTAGGAAAGTTATGTTTGTTTGTTTTTTGTAGGGAAATGAATATTTGAGTGGCCATTACAAGCACTTGCTTTTATTAAATCCCAGTATTAATGAATTTAAGACAATAGGAATAATCTGTTTAATTAGTTAATGTTTTCAGGGATCTTGCTAGCATGGTGAGGAAAAGAATGGTGGCTATAAATAGAATTGCCCTTTCTGAGGTGCATGTACTTGTTTTCCCTATGCATGTTGATATGCATGTTCCCTATGTTGATATTGCTACTGGCATTCCGGTTCTCTCTAACATTTGTATCATTCACATTTCATAATCATAACTTTTAGTTAATTATATGAAGAACTGAATTCATTTTAAACCAAGTTCTATCGCTTCTTGCTGTATTGTTTCTGGTATGTATATTGTTTTAAATTATTTTGTTGGCCATCTTGGTAATTTTTTTAAATGGAATTGTGGGGTTTAAATGCTGTAAATAAGTAGCTGTTGCATAGTCTATGAATAGTCTCTCTCTCCAAGTGCAAAGTTGTGATGAAGTCAGGTATTGAGGAAGGAGCATTAGAGAGAGCAGAGAGGGATAAGAACCTAAGATCCTGCTAAATCGGGCCAATGGCCCATTTAGTCCAGCATCCTCTTCTCAGAGTGGCCAACCAGATGCCTGTGGGAAGTCTGCAATACCAAAAAAAACACACAGAAAAACCCTTTCAGTTGCAAGTGGACTGAATAGCGAAGCATTTAAAAATCTGGAAGACTACTGTGATCTTATTCATATTTTGAGATAACTGCAGGATACTCTGCAGAACCACAGCCTATAGATGAGCCACTCTAGAGAGGAACTTGATCTCACCTTTCCTTCTCTTCTCCTTGCTGCTTCAAGCAGAGCTTCATTGACAATTACACGTTCGTCAGAGGAACATTGCCTGAAGTGAAGTGGACGGTGTGGCTAGCGAGCATCCACGTTCTCCCACAGAGAGTTAATTTATGGATGATGCCTTCTCAGGTGAAACCCAGGGCCAACTGAGTGAATTTGCTTCTGACTTCCTGGGTGTGTGTGTGTGTGTGTGTGTACGAGTATCATATCAATAAATAAAAACTTAATTTAAAAAACCATTGTCATGTGTATCACGGTATCCCAGACTCTCACTTGTTGGGTATGTTCTTTTATTTCCTCATATGCAACTATAATATATGACTTTTAAATACCAGTACTGAGGCTCCGTAGTTTAAACCTAGTTTCTTCTTATCCAAAAGGAAAATGTTGTCTCCTTCAGAACATATATTCAGCCCTGTGAAGAAGCATTTGAAACGCAACTCAACATATTTTGGAACACAAGTCTCAAGTGCATCAGAATTTCTGCATCAGACTAAGGGTCAGTCTGCTGCATCATTCTATTCTAACAGTGGCCATCCCTTCTTATTTGTCCTTGGCATCTGGGTTTCAGAAACATACTGGTTTTGTGCATATATAGTCCATTTAGTAATCACAGTGAATAGCTGTTGACAAAGCCATTTTTTCTTTAAATAATACAACTAAGCTAGTGGCAATTGACACATCTTTTGGTAGCGAAGTCCATAGATCAGTTCTATAAGGAAGTACTTTCATTTTTGTCAGTCCTGACCCTCCTGCTAGTCAGCTTCAGTGGGTGATCCTCAGCTGTGTGATAGCATGAGAAAGAAAGAGAAATTTCTCTCTCTCCTTGTGCCACTCTGTTCATAATTTTGTAAAACCTTGATCAGGTCCCTCCTAGACTTAAAAAGCCTTAAATGCTTTCCTTTTCTGTATAGGTAAGAGGGGAGGTACTCCAATCCTGTAATCATTTTAGTGGTTTGTACCATTTCCAGTTCTGCCGTATCCATTTTGAGATAGGGCAATCAGATACTTAGTTATGTAGGATATTCAGGGTATTTAGGAACTGGCTGAAAGCCTATCTCTCTTTGCAGTTCCTAGTACAGCTAGGAAATGTCCAGCTTTCCCCCTGCGACCCTTTAGAAACAAGTATTGCCAAGTATCAGACGAAAGCATCAGACCAGTCCAGAGTTTCCTTTAGATCCTTAACCAAGAAGAATAATTTATTTTTATGGATTCGTGTGATCAGAAAGTAATAGAAGGAATAAAATAGATTTCCAGCCAGTGTTCACTGCTGTTTGATTCATGGAAGGTGATGACAAGGCTCAAAAATCCGGTTATTTGTTCAGAGCTACGATTCCATACACCAAAACACTATTACTTAAAACTACTGGAGGAAAAGGAAAGTTCACTTTTCATCTGGAAAACAGCAACATAGCATAGAAGTAGCAAGGAAGCAGTTCAGTGCTGGAGGCAGAGCTAGTGTGGGGGCCCTGCTGCCCATTTCAAGGCATTGACTCCTGCCAGAGTGTATAATATTTGATTGGAACTTTAAATATCCATATTATTAGGAACTTCCACCTTATATGAGTGAGAAGTTCCAGGAGTAGCACCTTCACAATTAATTTCCTTTGGGTTCTCTACCTCTCTTTCAAATCAGAACCAGTGAAGGCAGTGAAGGTCCTGTGTGAGTGCCTGGAGGCGGTTGGAGGTTGGATGGCGGCTAACAGATTGAGGTTGAATCCTGACAAGACAGGAGTACTGTTTTTGGGGGACAGGAGGCGGGCAGGTGTGGAGGATTCCCTGGTCCTGAATGGGGTAACTGTGCCCCTGAAGGACCAGGTGCGCAGCCTGGGAGTCATTTTGGACTCACAGCTGTCCATGGAGGCACAGGTCAATTCTGTGTCCAGGGAAGCTGTCTACCAGCTCCATCTGGTACGCAGGCTGAGACCCTATCTGCCTGCGGACTGCCTCGCCAGAGTGGTGCATGCTCTGGTTATCTCCCGCTTGGATTACTGCAATGCGCTCTACGTGGGGCTACCTTTGAAGGTGACCCGGAAACTACAACTAATCCAGAACGCGGCAGCTAGACTGGTGACTGGGAGCGGCCGCAGAGACCACATAACACTGGTCTTGAAAGACCTACATTGGCTCCCAGTACGTTTCCGAGCACAATTCAAAGTGTTGGTGCTGACCTTTAAAGCCCTAAATGGCCTTGGTCCAGTATATCTGAAGGAGCGTCTCCACCCCCATCGTTCTACCCGGACACTGAGGTCCAGCACCAAGGGCCTTCTGGCGGTTCCCTCACTGCGAGAAGCCAAGTTACAGGGAACCAAGCAGAGGGCCTTCTCGGTAGTGGCGCCTTCCCTGTGGAACACCCTCCCACCAGATGTCAAAGAGAACAATAACTACCAGGCTTTTAGAAGACATCTGAAGGCAGCCCTGTTTCGGGAAGCTTTTAATGTTTGATGTATTATAGTATTTTAATATTCTTTTGGAAGCCGCCCAGAGTGGCCGGGGAAGCCCAGCCAGATGGGCGGGGTATAAATAATAAATTATTATTATTATTATTATTATTATTATTATTAGGTTAGAGAGCTGTTGGAAACTCCTGTGTTTTTGTATTCCCCCCCCCCCCCAGGAGTAGTTGTGTTAGTCTATCAAAGTAAAAACAACAATCTGAAAGATTTGTTGCACAAGCATTCATGGACCTTATATATTTGGTTGGGTTTTTTTAAAAATAAATATACAAGCAAAGCTTGTTGGGAGCAGGCAGATTCCATAAAAAAGGTTTCTCTCTGTGTCATTCTATCCCCAAATTCAAAGCCTGCTAATTCCTTTCTTTCACCCTCCTTCTCTCCGTGTAGAGCAGTAACCTCAGATTCCACCGGTAGGTAAATTGCCCTTTCAGGAGAATATCGCCAGTCATTAGCTCCCATTGAGGAAAAATCAACCGATCATCTCTAACTATTAGCAAGCAATCAGCTTAACAAAGGGTGGCCACCTAGCAGTAGTAACAATATTAAGATAACAGAAAGGAACAAGAAAGGCAATCCCCTCTACTTGTGGAGAGTGTCTAGCAAGCAACACTGAAGTATATGGTTCTTTGATTAAAGGTAATGGCTTGTTATTCAAATCCAGGAAGGAAGGTATGATGGGGTTTTCCAATAAGTTGATAGAGTAAGATGAAAGGCTTGGCATTACAAATATCATCTCACAATAGTTGCAATTAGCATTAATTTATATTTTAGCCGGCATAGTTTTGGAAGCCCCAAATAAGTCAGAAAGGAAACAAAAATGGCTCTGAATGGAGCTGAAAAATATAACAGGGGTATAGCTAAATAAATTGGATGAGGAGGGCTCTAGCATATACGTGTAAAGTATTATTAGTTGTACCTCTGTCACAGTATGGAGCCTTCAAATAAAGTGGTTTGGAAACAAGAGTGATGGATGATGACAAACCATCTGCCCAACACAGAGCCAAACTACACATTACGCTTAATGTGTAGCAACTGCTTCTTTTTTACTTGTATTAATTACAGGCATATGGAAAGGTTGTCCTTACTGAGAATTCAGTGACAGGGAGGGAAGCCTTATCTCTTCCCTTCCCAGTGTGATTGAAACAAAAATATTTTTCCCTGCCCTTCGAGAAAGGCAGTTTGGCACCAACATTGCACCAGGAGGTGGGCATGTAGTTCCAGACACAGTGGGGAGGGAAGATTCAAGTTTCCCATCCACACTACACCCACTACATCTTCAGTAATCATCCTATGCTCCTGTGTTCCTGTAATTAATGTAAGGAAAATAGAGAGAGATCACTATATGCTACTCATTAAGCATAAACATATAGATTGGCTTGCAGATCCTTCGCTACTTAAAGGCGTTCCTGTTGCGCATACCTATTCCTTCATACATCATCAAACTTGTCACTAGTATGAAGGACACAATTGACTGTCTAGAGCAGGGGTAAGGCAACCTAAGGCCCAGGGGCCGGATGTGGCCAATCACCTTCTCAATCTGGCCCACGGATGGTCTGGGAATCAGCGTGTTTTTACATGAGTAGAATGCGTGCTTTTACAGTGGTACCTCGGGTTACATACGCTTCAGGTTTCAGGTCACAGGCTTCAGGTCACAGACTCCGCTAACCCAGAAATAGTGCTTCAGGTTAAGAACTTTGCTTCAGGATAAGAACAGAAATTGTGCTCCGGCGGCGCGGTAGCATCTGGAGGCCCCATTAGCTAAAGTTATGCTTCAGGTTAAGAACAGTTTCAGGTTAAGAACGGACCTCCGGAACGAATTAAGTACTTAACCCAAGGTACCACTGTATTTAAAATGCACCTCTGGGTTATTTGTGGGGCATAGGAATTCGTTCATTATTTTTTTTTTCAAATAATACCCACCACATGGTCTGAGGGACGGTGGACTGGCCCACAGCTGAAAAAGGTTGCTGACGCCTGGTCTAGAGTGGCAGTTGAGAGACTTTATAAAGAACATTGAGACTGGTAGTTGAGGGGCAGGGGCTCTTCACATGTTTGGAAGCACCCCTGAACCACTAATGACCTGCCTCTCTTGAAAGACTGGGCAGGCCCAACTGAAATGGACCACCAAATGGGTCGTAATTAGGGTAATTAGGGTCATCTGGCCAGATTAGGCCAGAGGTTCTCCACTCCTGCTTTTCTACAATAAAATGGTGCTTATTCTCAATTGAATGCAATTCCACCAGGGTAGCAGAAGCAACTCCAGTTTTCTTCTTGTAGTCTTGATAATGCTTTGATTTAAGTGAGTTTAAAATGTCAAACTCCACAGACTCAGACTTTTTTAAAAATAAGGGCTAGCAAGCAATCAAACTTCTGCAACATTTCAGTACAAATGAAATAAACAGTGATGTGTCTATACAGGTCTCTGCTCAACCCCGAATGTGGTAAACAACTAAATATAAATCATTTGAAAATTTGAAGGATCAGCCTGCTGACTGTTTCCTAAGTACAAATAACTTGTGCTTTAGTGCCGCAATCCAGATAAAACTTGTTTTATTCTGCTCTGTTGAAATTTGTTTATGTCTTGGTAGCAGCTGCTCTCCCCATTTGCCAATATCTATTAATGATAATTACCCTGAATACTATACCAGCTCTGTGATGCCATCACATCATTGTGAGGAAGATTGTGATCTTATCTAAAGCTATTCTGTTTAACTCTGACACTCCTTCTATTATAGTGGAGTGCTGATAAGATCATGCCTGTTAGGATCAGACATTAGTTGGAATCAATATTTGAAAATGTGCCTGTTTTTGCTTAATAGCAAAGTTAGTACAAGGGTCACAGCAAGATCATTTGTTGGATGAGATTGTACAGCTTCATCTTGTCAGGTAAAGTGGATTCTTTGCAGCATTTGCTAGTGAAAGTGAAACTAAACCATCCCCTAAAGTAAGGACATTTTTGCTTTTGCCTAGCTACCATCTCATGGAAGTGGTTTCCAATATGTGTTGCTCAGAACCCTGAGGTTCCTTGGAAGCTTCAATGAGAAGATCAGCAACAATTTATGAATCTTGGATTGTACAACTTTACTAACCTTCCTCTCTGGTGGGCAGCCACAGGGTAGCATTGGCTCTGGATAGAGAGAACAATTTCTGCCTCATAATACTAGAACTTGGGTTTTCCAATGAAGCTGACTGTTGGAAAATTCAGGACAGACAAAAGAAAGTATTTTACACAACACATAGCTAAGCTGTTGAACTTGTTCCCACAAGATGCAGTGAACTAAACCATTGGAAAATTTCAATCCTCCCCTGCAGAAGATTCATTGTAGTAAGGTAAATAATTTCAGACCACCATTGTTTTATTAATGCTTAATATTATTTTAATGCAATATGCTATAGACTTTGCTCCTACTTCTTTCAGTCTTCCCCTCTCAGCCTATTGCTTCATCTCTCCAAAAACACGGACTAACTAATGAGAGTAATTCATCATTAAGATAATCTTTCGACAAAACTGTTGGAATATTTCACCTCCTTTCACCCAGAATATTTGGTGGCGCCATATGGTTGGAAAATAGCAGGCAGCAAAACTCTGGATAGGTCTTCCATTCATATCAAGAATAAAACGAATAAACAAATGAACAAATGCAGTTCAAATGACTGCCAACTTACTTTTATCCTGGTAACGTGTTCTAGAAACCTCTCAATGGGCCACCAAGTTCTGTGAGAGATACTTTCCAGGAAAATTGGTAAACTGGAAAGGATTATTTAGAAGAAGAAAGTTTGGAAATCACTGATTTAATGATGCCATGCAATACCAAAATGTAATTTTCCAAGGAACCTCAACCCTCTTTTTCCCATTACAGTGTCTTCTATCTGATTTAAATTATACCTTCAGCGCACTTCTTATTATTAACAAATAACTGTAAATGCATGATAGTAGCAATGTGTAATTTGAACCAGTAATGTCTGCTTTCTCTGAATATTGTTTTGCTCACTGACTAAAAATTGTCCCCTTGATTAATCAGCTAGGGATAGCATAGTGTGAGGCCATGCAAATGTTCTAGTTCTGTCTGTTGGCTGCCAAGTTTAATGGCAAACAAGCTGGGATATGGATGCTCCATTCACTTACAAATTGTCATTGTGAAATGCAGGCTATGTTCAGCTGAATTCTGAGTATTCCAAGTACTATGCTTCATAATACTGATGGAACTTGAACTTGTTTCCTTTAAAAACTCTGGTTCTCTTCTGTTCCCATAATAGTGATTGCTACACATTTCCAAATATATGGGGATTTTTTGTTTTGTTATGAACTATAATCTTTCACTTTTTAAAAAATGTTAGCATTACTTGAGAGGAAATAAATCCTTTCAGCATATTCAGAAAGGCCCCTATATTGTAATTTTGGAAATGTGCAAATCTTTTAAATTTTCATCAAAAGATGGATGGCTGATCATTAAAAATCTTTAATCACCTCATAGCCCTAATAATGATACATAAGTGACATGTAATTAAATCTAGTTCTGTGGATATCAGCCGAAAACTACAAGCACCAGACATCCTACATTCTTGCATGTAACTATTTTTTTAACTGGCATAATGCATTATGGGCTTTTTTGTGTTACAGCCTTCTGAGGGATCAGGCGTTGGCTACACTCAAAGGCAGGACAGCAGACTTGATGGGCCACTAGTCTGATCTTGTACAACAAATCTGAACATGCCTGTACTACTTTTGAGAGAACCTTACCTTAAACTTTACCAGTCACTTCTGTAACAATAACAAATTGATACAGTCCTTCCTGGGGTTTTCTATAAAAAGTGGCATAAATGATAATGAATAAATAAATCTCCTGCTAAATTTCATACAGTAACTGAGCCTACCTCAGGCAGGATATGCCATTGTACATCAGTGTTTGAAATGTATGAGAATTTTAGACTACCAGTAATAATAAGGTTATAGGAAGTTTGCAGCATCCATCCCTCTGCTGCTTTTATTTGTCTTGTCTTTACATGTTCCCTGGTCATATTAAATGTCTAAAAGCTGACCTTTTTCTTTTTTAGGGAGGGGAAGAATAACTGGGGGAAACTTGCAAAAATGTTGGTTATACTAATGAAATAATCCCACTTCCCTGATCTGGTGTGCAGAATGGAAAAACGAAGAAATTGAATTGAAAAATGCATTAGGTAATGCCTGATCTAGGAATTAATCTGCTTACTTACACACAGCAGAGATACAAATTCTCTTGAGATAGCTAACTTAGTTTCTGATGTGGTATAATCCATGTTTATACAAGCATACTTAAATTTCACTGAATTGTAAAGAGAAAAGAGTTCTAAGTAAAATAGAAAGTCGAATAAGGGAAAATTATTTTTCTGATCCATTACTCCCGTTCCCTCCATTCTGGCATATTTAAGGGAAATACACGAACTCAAAACTACACAAGCATAAGTTGTTTTTTTAAATTGATTGAATCTGCCCAATAAAAGCAAAATACTTTAGATGCATTTCAGTCTTGGAAAGAGGTGCTATAAGAAATCCTTGAAGTTATTGTTTCGTTGGACTTCAATCTCAATGGAAATGAAGATGCCAGAATCAAACTTTCAATCTTTTCTAAATTTCTTTTTTATTGGCAGTTTGAATGGTTCACTTTATTCCTTGGTAGTAGGATTCACCATTAGGCATTTGTCTTGTTGACATGTGAATATCCTGTTGTCACAGATTAACGTAGCAGTGTGCTCGGAAGCAGGATGCCATTTAAGATAGTCCTTGAGCAAACACCTAGATCAGTGGATGGTCATCTGGTGGCTTCTGGACAAGTTGGCACAATCCCTGCTGTTTATTGGATTTGTAACATTAAACAATTGCTTCACCTTCCTAACTTAAGAGTTTAATTGTTGAAACAACAAACGTGCTTAATGTCAGCAGGACACCTTTCTTTGGTAAGAGTAGATACTCATTTCGCTGAATGTGGTGCTGGTGCCAGAAGCACAGAATCAGAACACAACCCAATAATGACTTCAGCAATTTAGAGAGTCAGAAATGCCTTTTTTAAGGATGGTGCCAGGCGTGATTTAAAGGCACCTGTGGCACCTGTCTAGATGAAGCCAAGCAAATCTGAACTTGGGTCAGTTCCTCAGTAGGAGATTGCCTAGGAACCTTATCTATACCAGTTGGAATTCTGCCATGAGGAAGGTATGATATAAATGTGGTAACTGTAATATTCTGTAGTTGATGTTTAAGGAATGGAACTGAGGGTTTAGAGTTGAGTATACAGAAATGAAGTCCAATAATGCTTCTGGATTGTTACTTGCTAAATTCATATTTGTGTTTCTCTTAACAAATTTGCTTTATTCTGTGTGCCACAACATTTTAATTTTCATTAGATCTTCTTACTGCTCTCTTAGAAGGTTTAACTCCTCAGGATACACAACCCAGTTTACTTATCAATATTTGATCTGATAACCATACACCATAAAGCATGACATTTAGCCATTTTTATTGTCTTCAAAAAGAAGGTTTGAGGAAACTTCCAAATTGTCTAATTAAATTATTATTGTGCTCTAATACAGTTTTGGGTTTTTTTAAGTCAAATGGCTGGAGAAACAGGTACATCAAATATTGTTTTACTTGGAAACACTTTTTCGCTGCCATGTTCCATAAATTCCATTGTAGTAAGTACGATTCACAGCATAATCCTAAGTATGCTGACTCAGAAGTAAGTCTATTAAATACAGTGGGAATTATTTCTTAGAAAGGATGCTTACTGTTTACTCATAAGCGAGTTCTACTGAGTTAAGTGACAACAAAGGCCTGGTCCTGGCTGGTAAAGTGATGATGATCAGATCACTGTGCTCCTGCTAGTACTGTAATTTAGACTAACAGTTGCTTGGCTCTCCGGATGCTACTGCTATGCTAGCATGTGTAGTTCTTGCAAAACAATCAGTGCAGGCTCAAAAGAGGAACAAACATAAATCGAAAATCCATTACCACTGTCAGGAGAAATGTGTCCCTGTTAATTCTCCTTAGTCTCTCAGTAGCTTTCAATACCGTCAACTATGGTATCCTGCTGGAATGGCTGTCCAAGTTAGGAGTGCATGGCACCACTTTGTGGTGGTTCCAGTCCTACTTGGATGGATGTTACTAGAGGGTGATGCTTGGGGAGTCTGCAGCCCCATAGAGCCTTCAGTGTAGGGTTCCTCGGGGTTTGGTTTTATCCTCTATGCTGTTTAACATCTACATGAAACCGCTGAATGGGGTTATCTGGAATTTTGGAGTACATTGTCAGCAATATGCTGATGACATGCAGCTCAACTTCTCCTTTACATCTGCAGGTGAGGTAGTGGATATGATGGACCATTGTATTACTCAGTAGTGGACTGGATGAGAGCCAACAATCTGAAGCTTAATCCAGATCATAGAATCATAGAATTGTAGAGTTGGAAGGTACCCCAAGGATCATCAAGTGCAACCCCTGCAATGCAGGAATATCAACTAAAGCATCCATGACAGATGGCCTCATGGCAGACAGATGGATGGGAGGCTGCCTGCTGTTGATCAGGTTACACTCCTTATGTAGCTTGGGGGTACTTCTGAATCTTTTGCTGTTATTCAAGTGGCCTCAGTGGCTAATGGCCCTGCTGCTTCCATATTGCAATAGGAATAGCCTAATTGCTGTTTTCTATGCTGTGGCAACCTCTAGGTTAGATTATTGCAATGTTTTATATGTAGGGCTACCTCTGAAGATGGTTTGGAAACTTCAGGTAGTATAGTATTTGGCAACCAGGTTACTCTCCGTGGAAAGCTGGTTTGAGCATATTACACCGATCCTGGTTTGACTGCACTGGATGCCAATTAGTTTCCAGGTCCAATTCAAAGTGCTGGTTTTGACCTATAAAACCTTAAACAGCTCAGCACCACAATAATTCAAGGACTGCCTCTCCATATATGAACCTACTCAGACCCTGCAATCATCTTGTGAGACCCCTCTTGTGCTTCCTCCATGAGAGCTCTGGAGGGTGGTAACACGAGAATGGTCCTTTCCTCTTTGCGGAACACTCTCCCCTGGGAGACTTGCTTGGCTCCTTCATCACATATCTTTAGCTGCCAGGCAAAACCTGTCTTTATAACCAGGCCTTTAGCTGACTAACATCATATATCCTTTGAAATGTGTTTGTGGGAGGGGGGTGTTAGTGTTTTGTTTTGTTTTGTTTTTATTATGTATTTTGTGTTTTTATTTTATATTTTTATGCTGTGAACCTCCCTGAGATGAAGGGTGGTATACACATTTAATCACTACCACCATCACCACCAACGTTTGGAAATGAAATATAGTTTGCAAGTGACCAATCAAAGAGGGTTGTTGCATCTCCCTATGGTTTTCCAGTGTATTTTTCTGATGTTCAGTTAAATGTACTATGTGTCTTTTTAACTGTCCATAGATTGGTGATTCTCCATGGCCATCTCTTATCTCTATTTTTAAACCATTTATCCTATTAAACCTGTTCCACCTTGTTCAGCTGATCTGTATATTCTCCTCATGTGTTCGATTTTCATGCCTTTCCAAGGTACAAATTCTCCAGCTCTTCCAAGTTTGTTGTACTTTAGTACATCTTTCCCTCTCTACCAATGCTGTTTTTTCCATGGCAAATGTATTCCACATACACCTTTGTATTTTTACTCTAATTATGACTAGTCCTGACCTAATACTGCTGATTACCGTATTTTTCGCCCTGTAGGACACACTTTTCCCCCTCCAAAAATGAAGGGGAAATGTGTGTTCGTCCTATGGGGCGAATGCAGGCTTTCGCTGAAGCCTGGAGAGCGAGAGGGGTCGGTGCGCACCGACCCCTCTCGCTCTCCAGGCTTCAGGAGAGCCCCACCGCCAGCCCCGCAAGCTTGGGGACAGCGGGGAGGCGCAGCACGCCATCCCGCTGTCTCACGACCTGGTTTGGAGGCTGGGGGCGGGCTTCCCCCTCCCCCAGCCCCGCAAGCTGCCAGAGCGATGCCGAAGCTGCACGCAGCTTCTGCATCGCTCTGGGACCCGTTCTGGGGGAGGGGGAAGCTCGGGCTTCCCCCGACCCCAGCCCCGCAAGCTCCCAGAGCTGCCTGTTCTGGGGGCTGGGGTTGGCGGAAGCTCGGGCTTCCCCTGCCCCAGCCCCATGCCGGGGGGGGGGAATAATTTTTTTCCCCTTTATTCCCCCCCCCCCAAATCTAGGTGCGTCCTATGGGCCGGTGCGTCCTATAGGGCGAAAAATACGGTATATGTGTGGATTCTCCATAAGAACCCTCTTGCCACACTTTTGTTACTCCAACTTCACTCCTATCTTTCTTGCTGGTGTTGTTTCAGAATGATTATTTCCTAAAAGAAATATTTATTGTCAAGCAAGATGGCATATTATGCCAGATAAAATTAGAATGCTTAATAAATCACCAGAGCCTAAAGTAGCTCAAAACAACTAAAATGGCCTCAGTAGGAAAGACTGAAGAACATAATGGATCCAGGGAATCTATTAAGAGCTCTGTTTTGTAGTCCGTGAGGTACGCATAAAAACTTTAATAGGTTAATTGCAATGATTAATTGATTAAAACTTGCAGCCTTATTAATAACAGTATATAAATAGCTGCTGAGAAAACATTCTGGCATAGAAAGGAGAACATGTGTGATTACTGAAAGAATTGTTGTGCTGTAATGAAGACTAAGACTGCAATCCGATGCCCACTTAACTAGGAATACATCCCACTGGATTTCTGGAGCTTACCCCAGAGTCCACGTACATAGGACTGCACTCCCTATATGACACATAGAAACAATGTGCAGTTTCAGATTGGAGAATCATTGACAAGTATAACTCAGCTTTACAGATGGAAGCTTATAGAGCTGGCATGCTCTACCAGGTGTAAAACCTGTCTATTCCTGTTAGCGATGATTAGGAACAGATGTTTCACAGGGTGTTAAAATATATTCTGCACACAATATTTCTGCAGCTGTTGCTCAGGACTTGTTCATATGTTTCCATGAGGCATGCGAGGAGTAAGGAAGAAAGTGTAACTCTAATCAGGACCGTCAGAATCATGAGTGGGGGGGGGGATTAGAAACATATGGAAAGAGTACAGCTAAAAATGTGTTTAGTTTTCAATATTTTTGAAATGTAATGTTTTATTTGGAATGTTTATGATTTCTATTGTTTGTATTTGAATTTGTGTTTTGAGCCATCGTGGGGCCCTTTTTTTGTCCGAAACACAGTATATAAATAAATTAACATAACATTGAGGATGCTTTGCATAGTCTCTTTCCTCTAATACATGGACTTATTCTCTGGCGCCCCCAGTTTCTAAAGATCAATGAATACAAAATATATTGGACTTAACTTATGAATGTTTTATTACATATATTTTGGAAACAACTTTAAGTCCAAGAGATTTGGGAAGTTTCTGGGGTACTTCTAATGAAATTGTGTGTGTCCATGTGTGAATTTGTAATTGTGCCCACTAGGTAATCAATTTCATTAATTGGTTCACATAAAACATCCCAAAGTAACATTAAAAGTATCAACAATAAAAACTTATATAAACACTGTTTCTAGTCCAATATGCATACAGTCTTTTAAAAGTAAATAAGTAAATAAAGTAATTTTAATATAATAAATGAATTAATAATATAACCTTTTAAATATATTGTAATATATATATTTTAAGAGTTTTCCTTTAGAATCTGAGCTTTAATTGTGGAACATTTAGTCTCAGGCTCAACTGGTTTAATCAGTTGTGTTCATGAATTACAATATAGCGACCCTTTGATTCACAAGGGGACCTTCTGGGCACTGGTGGTCAAACTTTGGAATTCCCTCCCTCCCCACAAGATTTGACTGTTGCCACCTTTGGACATTTTCTGGTGCCACCTGAAAACCCATCTCCTCTGCCAGGCCTATGGGTCATGCAGTTCTCACCTAAGTAATCATATCTTTGTTCTGATGAGAGCTTTGATTTTTTTTTATATGGACCTCCCTGAGGTCCTTTGATGAAGGATGGAATATCAATTATTAAAATAAATAAAAGAATGTATTGTGACTGAACTTTATTGTTGCAATGATAACTGTGTATTAGGTAGAATATATGAGAAAAAAATGACCCAAAAGCTTTGGCTAATTTAAAAGGAAAGATTAAGAATGTAGCTGCCTCTTGTTTTTCTACTGTATTCATGCTCCCTAAAGTATCATTCCACTTGATGACTGCAGACGAACATGCGGACAGCTTCCATTTGAAAAGTATTATGTTTGACATGTAGTGTGAGTTAATATGAAAGTGTTATCTCTGGTGTTCAATCTGCAGTGTCCCATTCACACATACAAGTAATCTCTCAGTGTGCAATCATAGTGTGTTGTGTGTGCATTTCCCCTCAGTTGATAATGTCCATGTTTTAGGCAAAATATAGACTTCTAAGAGCTTGAGCAGGGCTATTGCACCTGCCATCATCCAATCAAATGGAGAGAGTGCTTCATAATTATTTTGGTGTGTCTGAAAACCCATTCTAGGTTGGAAAATCAGATCTAGTATTGGGCTGGACTTTGAAAATAAGGCTTAATAAGTTCTTCTTTTTTCAACCTATAACTCTAAAGAAAACTGCTGCTCTTAGTATAATATAGGAGAAACTGGATTTCCGTCAAGTTATCAGTTATATAAATTATTCTGTTGTTGCAATTAAAAGTGAAATAAAAGATCATGAAAAGTATGTCTTAGCAGCTTTACATAAAAATAGTTGTTCTCTTGTATAGGAACCAAAAACCAAACAGTAAAGTGAAAGTAATAAAACAATTATCCATCTTGGGGGAATGGGGCATGCAAGTTCTCAGAAGGAAAATATTGTATTGGGTGGGCAATAGGATGGTGAAAATAGGAGACAAAAAAAACAACCTGATAAGGATTTTTTAAAAAAAATCTCTCCAAAGCAAAAATTTGATAAACATTTTAAATTAGTTCTCAAAATGCAGGGAGCTTAGTGTTAGAATTCCATCTGATCACTATTAGGCTTACATGAGATTACAAAAGACTGCTGATAATGGAGTTAAATTCAATTCAAAGCACTGTACTGAGGACACTGAAAGTTTGCAGCGGAGCTGTAGAAATAAAACATGTTCACTGCAAAAAATTGAGGATCAAGATGGATGTTGTTTACAATGTAATTGACATCCAGGCTAATTTCCCCCCTGATATATCATATCCAGGAGTTCAGATAAGCTATGAAGATTGAAAATCAGTCTGCTTAAGGAAATAGTTGCACCTCTCCTCTGTATTTGATAAATAGACCTTTGAACATCATGTTCAGTTATTAGAGCAGGCTTCCTCAAATTCGGCCCTCCAGGTGTTTTTGGCCTACAACTCCCATGATCCCTAGCTAGCAGGACCAGTGGTCAGGGATGATGGGAATTGTAGTCTCAAAACATCTGGAGGGCCGAGTTTGAGGAAGCCTGTATTAGAGCGTTGAGGGCTGGGGTGGGGGGCATGATTCTAGTCTTCCTGTAAAAATCAAGAAAAATAAGTTCCACAAAATTGCAAGGGAAAATCCAAAGCAGATTTTGATTTTTTTTATTTGCATGCTGACCCAAACAGAAAAGTTAACTGTTCAAGAGGGTAGCATCTGAAACCAGTACTGAGTGAAGCAGGAAGAAGGGGAAAATCCTAAGAAGAAATATGCCATGGCTTCATGTCAGATGTTTTTCACTTCTTTTCTCTCCCTCTTTTTTATGCACACAAACACCCATAAGCGCGCGCACACACACACACACACACACACACTCACTCACACACACACATATTAATATATATAATGTATGCAGATATTGATGGAATTCTATGAGTTGAAAGAGAAGGAAGATGTCTTTAAGGATCCATATCTCTCCCAGCAGATATACATTATTATCACTGGAATGTGGCCTTCAGTCTTGAAACAGTTAAAAGAGTTCTATGGTCACAAAAGAAGAGATTTCTTCAGAATTATCTCCCGCCTCACATTTGCTCTTAGGCAAGCAGTTTAAAAAAGCCCAGTGATTGAGCCAGTGATCCAATTTGAAATGCAGAAATGATTAGAGCTGCTTGCCTCATTTCATATCGAAATTCTCTGATTTATGACAGGGCTGCAGCCAAGATCTATCTCCAAAGGGAATTAGTGTGCAAGTTTGCATATTTTTGTTATTTAGGTTTCTGATAGCAGCTTCTAGCTAGAAATACTCAACTAGGAGGTGGTGGCAATGCTGGGTTTTTCAGCCACTGGAGCACAAAAAGATAAGAGCCTTATGTTTAGGACATTTAGACCCCTTGACCATCTTCCTGTGCAGTATTTTTTAAAAATAAAAAACCAGATTGAGGAAATACAAGAATCCAATGGAATGGTTAATTGTAGCTGTGAAGAAGGGAATTACCCAAATTCTGTCTCCATGTTTTAACTAGTAGAATTTTAATGAGGCATAAAACTTCAATCATGCAACTGACCTATGGGGCAGAGTATAGAACATATAATGAAACAGAAATAGAATTCTGAAAAAAAATTATTACCTTATCTGGCATTTACATGAAGTGTTAACAGGAAATTATGCAGTAGTTATAAATGAAAAAAATATGGGATTTAATGTACTTATTAATAAAGATTTGTTACATACATGATACCAGTGTCCCAAATCTGCTGTCCGCAGCTGTTCCCAATTTCTTTCGTGTCTCTTCTCAAATGCATTTAGTGTCTTATTCTTAACGAAACTAAGACCAATTTTCCTTTAATACTAGTTTCTAAGACCCATGGAAACATCTTTGTGGAGGAATTGAGTATTGCAGAATTTTCCCTTTTCCAGCAGTATCCAGACATCAGTGAAACTGGCAAAGTTCTAATTATGACTGCATGAAATACTTTATTTGGAATTTGTAGATCCTCACTAGGCAATGATAAAGGTCATGGATGTAAAGACCGTGGTCTCTGGTCCTTACATCCATCCATTAGATAGAAATATAAGTAATTGCTAAATTATATACATACCACAGTGAACATAAAGATTGCACTGAATCTTTGTTACTTCAGTCATTTCACAGTATTACGCAGAGATGTTGAATCTCAAGAGTGATCCTACACACTGGTGCTGCCAAAATTCAACTGTGCAGTACGTCCAACTTACAGAACTCCACAGAAACAGAAGCTTCAGCATTCTATTCTATGAGGGAAAAAATGCTCCACTTTCACAGTGCGAAATCTCAATGGTTACATTAATAAATTTCCTTTGTTGAAGGGAACAGGCTCTTCTGGAAGTGTGGGGCTTTGTGGGGCTCATTTTAAGATTATAAGGCAGTAGTACCTTTAATGGCCTGAATCACAGCAAAGTAAAACAAGAGAAAAAAACAAGTATAGTTCTCATTAACAAACAGCTATGGCAACAAAAGGCAAAATGTTTATAAGAGTTTTTTGAATAAATAATGTGTTTCTTAGAACTTCCTTAATCTCATTAAATTCAGTCAAGACCAATATTTTAATCTTTTGTTTGTCTCGAAATTTCAGTACAAAGATTCAAGAAAACTGCAGTGGAAAAACCTGAATTATTCTTTCAAATCATAATTCCGCAAATATTTCCATGTCCATTTGTCCTGTTTCATTTCAATCTAATATTTTCATGTCAACATTGCTTCTTGTAATGCATGTTTGGGTACATTATGCAATTACTTAATTGACCTACTTTCTGAGAAAGGCTATGACCATGATCAGATTACTGACCTTCACATAATGCAATGATACTGCACCTAAAACAGTACTGACAGTCTTCTGAACTCCCTCATACCCTCTGACATGCAAATGAAATGAAAATTTATGTAGCAAATTAGTATTTTTGTAATGACCTTTTAATAACTCCACATCATGGAGTAAACATTGAATAGTGTGTGAGTTAAGAACAGAATGTAAAGTAAGTATTGTTCCAACAAAAGTCATTCACTTTTGTCACAACATAAATTGCTGACTTGCTCTTGCAACACCTGAATTCTATTTTGTAGGTGATGGGAAGAATATATACAACTTACATAACAAAAGTGGCATTCTGTGCAAGGTGAATTTCACAAGTCAGTTCTGCTCTAGTTCTTGTTACTTACAATCCTGTAATAAAATCTTACTGCAAAAATCTTACTGAAATAATAATGTAGTTTGGGCTTTGGTGCTTGAAATGTCCATAAGATAAAATACATTATTTTGTTGTTTTCAATCCTACTTCCATCCCATGCTATCTCTGCAATTTGAGAAATAAAAAACTTATTTCCCAAAATTTCAAAAGAGATCCAGCTCTTCAGCAATTCCTTTCCTCTTTTCCACACGTACCTTTTGTTAATGGTATTCTCCTGACTCCCCTCCCACAAGTGGAGAGTACCACTAGTATGTCAATCTTTTAGTTCTCTGTGGCTACGATGCCCATGTGCCTTTAATAATACTTCAGGTCATCCTTTAAAAATAATTACCTTCTTTTTTCTAGAAAAGTGTTGTTCAAACAAGGCATTATGTTATGTTTGTTTACTTTTATGCTCCTACCCAGCAATAACATTGTTCAGTGCAGCTTAGAAGAATAAAAACCTAACCAATAAAACAGTGAACAATTGATGCACAACATACAAAGCAGCTACAGTTTAGGTAAGTTTAACCTGAATAGGACATCTGTCACAAACAGATGAGGCTTCAGTAGCAATAGAATAATGTGCAATGGAACAGTCCTGAATTTTTCTCAGATTTGTGTTGTTCTGTTCAATAACACTTTATCTGAATACCTCTCTAGACCTCCACAGCATCTGCTGTTCTTGGGAAACAGTTTTTCCCAGAGATAAGTGTGTTACTCGAAAACATTATACAGCAAAGCTTTGCAGGCAGAGTGCTGTATTCTTGCACCATTCTTGCTAATTAATTCCTACAGGACTTGCTCCTGGCCTAACGATTTTTGAAGCCAACAACATGAGGAGCTTCCTTTGGCAGCTCCCAAGAAAAGACACAATACTCTAGGAACACTATGTAAGCAGGGAGAAAGAGGAAAGACAATAAGTGTTACAAGACTATAAAGAAAAAGAGTGACTACAAATTATGGCTGGTGTAAGTCACATTAAAAACGTGGACTAAGTTCAACTACTTTAAAAATCGAGAGGTTTAACTATTCACTAAGAAATTAATCACATCCAGACTCTGATTCCATTTCAGTGAATTCATTTTTAGTATAAAAAATAGATCTCTCTCTCTCTCTCTCTCTCTCTCTCTCTCTCTCTCTCTCTCTGTATATGTGTGTGTGTGTGTGTGTGTGTGAGAGAGAGAGAGAGAGAGAGAGAGAAAGAGAGAGAATAATGAGGCATGGGAGAGAGAACCAGTTTTCAAGTACACACTTGCCTCTTGTCTATCTCATTAAAATAAATTAGCTACTGGATAAAAGAGGCAAAGTAGGTAATGTGACATCTTCAGCTGAGCCAACTGCTAAATGCTGAAAGAGACCACAAACGCTCTACTACAAAAAGTATTTTCTCTAAACAGAACGTAAAAACAGCTAAATGCCAAACTGAGTCATTACCAGTCTGATCCTAAAGGTGAGCAGCTTTTGGATATTACACAGAAACTCAAAATGTGGATGGATAAGAGACTTGTCCATCAGCTTCTTTGTGGTTCCAGTCTCCCAAATGGGAAGGTTCTCCCCTGCATTGAGATGCTGGAGCATCAGATGCAGGAACACTTAACACATCTCACCAGAAGTGCAAACCTGCTGAATAAGTGCATCGTACTTGCCTATTTGCCCAGTTCAGTGCAACATGCAGTGTCACCCTCATTACTGAAACAGTATGCTTAGGAATGTAATTTAAGGCATGCAACTCCCCCAGTGTCTCTCCTCCTTCTGTATGCTTGGTTTTATTTATAACAATTCTGTAAAATGCACGCTGGGAAATTATTGGTGGAGTGGGGGGGAGTAGGGAGGAAAGTAGATAGAGAATGAGTTTTAATTTCATAGAACTGACCAAGAAAGATAATGAAGTACTTTCAGAACTCTTTGTATGAAGCACAAGAGAAAACCCCCTGAGCTTTATTACTTCTAGCAACCAATTACTACACTAAAAAGTTTTCCCAATTATGAATTACGCTATTGCAGACTGCGCAGACTCAACTTGGCTACGTATATTAGAAACCCAGCATCCAAATAATTAATGAGAAAACACTGCATGTGTTCAGACCTTCTGTTAATTGATTAAACGAGTCTGTCTAAATCTGATTATAATCGCGCTATGTCAGTTTGACTGTGTGTGTATGTACGCTTTTCCTCCTCTTTACATACATATTTATTTTCCAAAACCGAAGCAAAAGATAAAGCTGCTCTAATAGCTAACCTCTCAGAGCGAATGCTGCAGAGTTCCATGAAAATGAATTAGCAGCTGTTTAATGTCTCAGTTCTTTCCTAATCCATCACCTGCCTTCGTAAGATGCAAAATGTTTTTGACATTTGTGCATTTTTTGCTGCTTATTGTAGTTAACAAATGTTCGATAGTTTTCCTGTGGTTTCTTAGTAAAACACATAAGACTGCCATGCACTTGTCAGGTTGTGTTTTTTTTTTTAAAGGAGGCCACAGTGTTCCCTAAGGGTTGTGAGAGAAGTTCATCCCATTGAACTGGTCAGCAAGATATCATTAGCTTGTTGTGTACATGAAATCCAGGGGTTAGAGCTCCAAGCGTCACAAGCCAGTTTCTTTACCTCCTTGAGCTGATCAGAGGATCAGAGTATCAAGGAAGGATTAGCACTGACTTGGGATTTGTGTGATTGGTTAATTTATTGCGGCGATGGCAGGCCTTTCATCTATGGCAACATTTAATCAGCACGGCCATGGAGGCTATTACGGGTTAGCTCTTTTCTCAAGTCAGCCAGGGATGCACCATCAGCCCTATCACAATTCCCCTGAAATTTCCAAATTATCTGGAACAGGCTTTAGCCTCACAGTAATAAAAATTAGAAGAGATTCCTGATAGCAGTGGTGGAAAAGCTTTCACTTGCACAGGGCAAATTATAAATAGTATGAACGTGCACTTAAAAAAAATATTCTCCACCTCTTAAGAGATGTGCAGGACTTATCACCTCTGCTCTGATCCAAATCCTTGTGGTTGAAAATTTATATTAGATTTTATCAGAGAGGCCTAAGTCTAGAAAAATCAATGAAGGTTATCTTTTATGTTGCAGGAACTTGTGGAAATATTGATTTTCATTTTATAGTGAATTTGGAGCATGAGTTGGTAATCACTGCTGAGCTGACTACAATGTTTGCCTACTGTATCTTTTACTGAGTTTTTGCCCAAGTATTTAAGATCGTATATTCCTGTTGATTTTTTTAGTGGGTAGGTTGAAATCAGATGTCCCTTAAACATAAATTTGTACACTCATTGCTATAAAATGTAAGCCTTCCTTTTAGCAAATTATTTGCTGGTGTTGGGTGGTGTTATTTTCTGTATTTAATGTGCTCACAGCAAGCACACAAGTCTTCCAGGTTTTATTTTTCTGCATGAATATAGGTCTCTTGGTATTATCCCTATAACTGCAGGACATTGGATGAAATTCAGAAGTGCTTAGAAATGGAATAACAAAGGAGACAGACAACTTTGGCTCTATCTTTCACTCCCTTATACTCGTAAAATGCCCAGCATTGTGACAGTATGTATGTATATTCAGAGGCGGTTGGTCCGAGCTGGGGGTGTTGCATCCCTGAATCTTTGTCAGTGACAAAGAAAGGGAGAGATTTAGCCCATACTGCAAAAGTGTCCACAAGTGCAGCACTTTGTTCCCTTCCTGTACTTGTAAAAATGAGCGGCAGCCATCAATTGATGTTGGGGTAGTAGAGTGCTGAACACAACTGGGCTGTGTGGCTAAACCCATTCCTTGGCACTGGTGACCCCAGTCATTAGTATCAAGTCAGCTTGTATCTGCATAAAGCCTTGCCTTGGATTCTGTTTCTTGGCCACACCAGAGTATAACAGAGTAGCTTTAGAAGAGTAGAATAGGTTGGTGGGAGTTGCTTTTATATAGATAGACAACCTTGTATTCATAGCAGAGGGAAATCATTGATACTATATTGAAAGAAACAGTAGTTTATAATTTTATAATTCATTGGTGATTGCACTACTTTGAATGGTTGAATAAGACAGAAGATTTGTTTGTTTGTTAATCTATTTGAAAGTTCAGTGTCTTCTCACCCTTCAACCTGGCAAAATGTTTAGCATTGATTGTTTTATACATTTTGGGTAGCTTTACCAAGTCAGATATAATTTACAGGCTCTCCTCTTATGGTCACTGTTTTTACTGTCTTTATATATTTTTATAATACATCATGGATATATTCTGCATCATATTTTGAAAGTCCTTTGAAGGTTGTTTCTGTTTTATATATAGATAAGGGGGTGAGAACACCTCAGTGTCAGCAAATATTTTCATGAAGGTTTTAAAGAAATTCAGTCTAAGTTGTGTTTTCCTAGTGATGAGCTCTGTGTTATTCTTTTTAAAAAACCAAACCAACAGTGTGAATATTAGCATGGCAGGATATGCTCTGCTATGTGACCTAACAGGGAATTAGAATCTGAACATGGAAAGCTGCCTTAACCAAGTCATACCACCGGTCCATCTAAATCACTATGATCTCCACTGACTGGCAGTGGCTTTTGCAGTTTCAGACAAGAATCTTTTCCAACCTTATCTGGAGATGCCATGGATTGAATCTGGGACCTTTTGCATGTAAACATGGATGTGCTCTGCCACTGAGCTACATCCCTTCCTCTATTTCTCCTGGCTACAGAAATCACATATCTTTATAAAGAAACCCATTCACTATCCTATATTTAAATGTTAAAACAAGACAAAACATTCAGCAGCATTTCTTTACAAGTCTATAAATTATGGACAGTAGAGCTAATGGCACCAGGAACTATATAATTGGATTGTTAAAGAATTTCGTCCCCAGCCCTTTGGCTGGGGAACATAGGGATTTAACCTGGGGCGTTCTATGTGTGGAGCAAGTGTTTCATTACATAAGAAGAGCCTTAATGGATTGGACTAAGTATTCATGGAGTTCAGCATCTTGTTTACTATTGTGGCCAACAATATACCTTTGTCCAGAAGCAGGGCAGCAACTGGAATTCAGAAGCATACTGCCTCTGATCCAGGATGTAGCGTATATGACTAGTTGCAATTGATAGCCCTTTCTTCCATGAATTTGTCTAATCCCCTAAATAAGCAGCTCAAGGTGCATCACTACACCCTTGCATTGAACCATATTTGTAATTTATTGCTTATTCCTCTAGTTTGGAGAGGAACTTTTGGAGCTGTTCACAAACCCTTTTGGTTTTTATCACCCTGGGCAATTTGATGTCATCAGTAAACTTGGACACACCAATGTTCATCCTAATTCCAGCTCATTTATGAACGAGCTAAAAAGCACTGGCCCTAATATCATGTTCTTGAGGTACCCAACTTGGTATATGTCTACCTGATTAGAAGTATTAATTTATTCCCACTCTGTTTCCTGTTTTTTGATCAGTACCAATCAGTAGGGATATATCTTCTCTTATCCCATGACTATGTTTAGTCAGGAACTTTTAGTGAGGGGACCAAAGCTTTCTAAAACTCCAAATATTTAATGCCAGGAATGGATCAGCCTTGTCCACATGCTTGCTGACAATCCCATTGAACTCTAAAGGTTAGTGAGAAAGAACTTACCTTTGCACTAGCTTTGCTGGTTCTTTTTCAGCAAGATTTGTTCCCAGTGGTGCAGGAATTGCAGGAGCTTGTCATGGAAACCCCCATAGTCATGCGCCAAGAAAAGTCCATAACTGAAGGCATCTATGTTGATCCAGTAGATAGATGTAGATATAAAATGTTTGTCTTGATGCATGCACAAGCAACAGTACACATGGCAATACCAGATTCATTAAGACAAACATGACTGTGATGTTATTCATAGTTTCCTGGAAGTGAGCACCATTGAAAGCAGGTGCTTATTTCTGACTGCATAGGGTTCAGCTTCTGAGTAAATTGAGCTTTAACAAAAGATCTTCGGTCAGCTTAAATGGAACCTTTAGATTTTAATTAGAAATGCAAACATTGTGGCAAAGAAGTAAACTGCTAGTGGGAAGTAGGGACCTAGCGATGGAGGAGAAATTAAAGTAAGTATGCATTTAAAGGCAAACCTGCTTAATTTGCACTTTCTGAAACAGTACACTAACTGAAACACAGACATTCTTCAAAATTTGCTGGGACTTCAAAGCACCTTGCAAAGCTCCTGTTAAAACAAAGTTTTCGCCCATTTCATTTTAGCAAGGGATTCATTGGCATCAAAAACCCTGCTAAAATGGAGGGGTGGGTGTGTGGAAATCATTTTTTTCAGCAGGGGATTCTAATTTATTTATTTGTTAAATTTACCGGTATATGTCACCCTTCATCTGAGGATCACAGTATAAAAAACACAAAAATACAACTTTTGATGCAGCTGATGGGCTTCCCATAAAAATTTCCACTAGTGAGTAGGAGTTTAATCTTGCTCAGTTTCACAGGATTCCAGGCAAGGCTGTTCCTGATTCAGGAAGGAGTTTGCATTGGAATTGTCTGCTACAATAAAGCGCCCCCCCCCTTATTTGGCTTACTGTGGTTTGGCTTACTCTTATGTGCAAACTGGGTCAATACAAGGATGTGGATGAAATGGATAATGGCAGTTAAGCGCTTTGTTGAATCACTAACTCACTCTCACACACAAGCGCACACACATTTTCTTATTCTGTTCAGGATGTTTTCAGGAGCACCAGCAACTTCAGAATAACAAAATATGTTGACTGGAAGATTTGGGTGGTCATATATTTTAAAAGAAAATGACTAAATACTGTTTCAAAAATACAGTGGAAAGCCTAAGTAGCGTACTTAGTTACATCCTATATCTGGCAAAATTTGGCAGAAAAATTGTGTACGTGTTCAATGTGTTGGCCAGGCAATAAGACTATTTTGGAACTACTCCTGGGAAATCAGCCAAAGCTGATAAATAAGCTTGATGTTTGGGAAGCCTCTAGGACTGTCTGATCTAGTGATCATAATATTATTAAACATGAAATGTACTACTAGAGAAAATAATGTGTTTGCTTTTTAAAAACAATCCCTCTATATAGGATTCAGGAGAGATGTGTACCCACTATTGAAAATGCAGGCTTTATGGGCAATCAGCTACAGAGAAGTACAAACTGGTTTTTTTATTTTTAAAAAATGTGCAGGAATGTTTCATGTATTCTACACACAATCTAAATTTTATTGTTGCTATTTGACATGAGCAAGTAGTCCAGACTCATTTATTTTTATCTTACAAAGCAAGGTGACATCAATGAAAATGGTCACAGGCGATTTTTTTATGCAACATAAAAAGAAGAAGGGGGTCGGTAGGCCATCATCTGGGGCTGTCCAAACACACCAATTGGGGTGTTTTAATGTATATCATTTATTTTGCAGGTGGAACATTATATCATCATAGGGTATGGGCTGAGACCTGAATGAGCATAGGAGGGATGAGGGTTTGGAGAAACATTTGTGTGTGGGTAGGAAAGCAAGAAGTATTTGAATTCATCTCCAGTTTGGATTAAAATCCAAGCCAGAAAGGAAGTTGGGGTATGTAATGTTCACCTTGTATTCAAGATGAGCATAGTGAATCATGAGACCTGGATGCCTGAGCCAGGATATACGAGTCTCTGGACACATCCCTCCAAAAGTTTCCTCTGGATTTGCTGCTGCTCATTTGTGCAAGTTTTCCCCCAGCATCTTCATGATGTTCTCTTCATCCAAATGGCTGCCCACAATTCCCCCAACATCATTTAGTCTGATAAGGAAAATTAATCCAAATGCAAATTGCTCCCTGCACAATCATGGCTGCACAATATGACGTTGCTGTGTTAGGTGATTCTTTAGGTGCATGGTGGTGCCCTCGGGCGTTTTCTTTTGCCACCTCCCCCTGCATCTTCCTGTTCCTTGTAGCTGCCAAAACAATGTTTGTTTTCCAAGTGTACCTAATTCCAATTGCTGCATGCTCAGGCCACATTTGCAGATCATAAATTAACCTTGTACGTTCTTGTTTTATTTTAACACAGGTTTTGCACAAGAATGCTCGTGCAAAACCTGTGTGTGTGTGTGTGTGTGTGTGTGTGGTGCCACACTAACCCACAATCTCTGCTGAGCGGTGCACAAGATTCCAGGGGGTTTCAGGCACTCACCCAGGGTTATGTTTCCAATGGGAGTTCAGAAAAGGCAGAGGACAGGCACTATTGGATTAGGAATCAGGAAAAAAAGTAATCACTCGTCTTTGGCCACTCTTGTGCCAATGTGCACATGGAAAAATTAGATCTGACTTACCAGATGTGTGATAACAACCCAGTATGCACACAGGCTCAGTGACATCATTAGGTCCAATGTGGATTTGTGTTTACCAAACCTGATGCAACGACCTTGATGTGATTCTAAAATATATCTCCTTGATAGCTTTAGTCAGGAGAGAATTAATGCTCTCATATCCTCCTTGTGGGTTTCCAATAGGCGTGCATTGGCCCCTGTGGGAAATGGGATTCTGGACTAGATTGGCCTTTTCCAGCAGGATCATTCCTGGTTTTTAAGAAACTCAGTTCAAATGTGTGAAATAATAACACAGGTGACAATTATCTGAGTTAAGACATTCATTTGCACTTTAAAGAATAATCCATGGTATATCTGAATATATTGAAAAGCACAATTTTCTCATGCCCTGGGTATTAATAACCACTATAGTCCTCAAGAAAGTGAACTAAGGTTTACTTTGCCCCATTAAGGGTTTGTTTCTTGCCTTATAATTCTGGTAAAGAGCCAGCAGGCATCCCATATAGAAAATTCCCACCAATCACAATTCTCTCCAGCTGAGATAGAATAACTAGAGCATAACTACTGAAAAGCAACAGAATTATGAATTTGTAGAGAGGGGAAAGGCGAAGATAAGTGCATGAAAGTCAGCTAACATTGGTACATGGGTGGTTACAGGAGAGAAAGGGTTAAGCAGATTTTCATTTTAGATAGTTACCGTGGCAACAATCGGTGAGCTCAGGCTGTATCTTTTCTATTTGTGGGAAATGTTTAGATTTACAGAGTAGCTTAACTTATTATATACCTGCCTTGATTGCTGGATAAAGCTTGCTGATTAAAAGCAGAATAAGATACATTTTTATAATAGTACTGAAGAGGAAAAATTCCATAAAACCACTGAGAGTCTTTGTCCAGAGTTCTGTTACGCTCTTTGAACACACTTTCTTTTGACAAAATGTAGCTCTAAACCTGAATTTTGTGTGGAAACTTTACAGCTACCCAGATCAAACATAACTCTAAGCCAAACCATGGCTTAGTAGGAAGATGTGAGTGGGCAGGTTTTCGTGAGAGGAGATTGCAGCCGCTGTCCTTTTCCCCTAGTCCTGCTGCTGCACAACCCAAAGCTTAGCATGTCATCTGAATTTGAGTCTGTTGTTTGTTCAGTTTGTGGGTCTTCTTTAAAAAGTCCAGCATCATACATTCACTTGCCTGAGGCAAGTGTCCTGGCCTTGGGCAAGAGCCCTACTTAGTTCCTCATCCTCTCTCTCAGTCAGAGATCCACATCCTGGATTGAATCTGGCAACTATAGTAGCCTACCTGACAGGGTCCTTCAGGCACCAGAGGGTTGAAACTGTTTGCTTCATGATGACAAATTATAGGCACCAAAATGACATTGTTCAACAGAATCTGTACTGTAGCTGCCTGCTGCTCATGGAAGTTAAAATGAAGCCTACTTGAATTCACACAGTGACTCAGTTTGTACATCATACTAAGACAAACCATGGCTTGCTACAAAAATGTGATTTTCTAGAAAGGAGACTATGACCACTTTGTGACCTCTTCTAGTCCTGTAACTACTGTACTGCCATAAATTGAGCCATAGTTTGTCTTAGCATCCAAACCTGAGCTCAGGACTGGGAAAGGAGTGCAGCAGCCACAATATTCTCTCAGAAAACCTGCACACTCATACATATTTCTGTTTCTGAATGCTAGAGAACTCTGAGGAAGAGAGAAAGAGAGAGCGCTATTGCACCAGATTTGAGAGAAGTAGCAGGCAGAATAAGCAAGTTGGTCGTGCTGGTTATTTCCCTTCCAGTGTTCAGGAATACAGCATGAGGTGTCTCTTCTTCCCTGAGTCATGGATCTGACCAAAGGCCTATAGTACAGTATTCTGTTTTCAAAGTAGGCAACCTGATGCCTATGGAAGCCCATAAGCAAGACGTGTGGCATAGCAGTCTCCCATTTGAGACTAGTATTCATAGGTTGTTCATAGCCTTCATGACTAGTAATCAATGATACAATTAAATGGTTTGATTCCCCTTTCAAGTCATCTAAACTGGTAGCCATCACTACATCTTGTGGTGACAAATTCCATTATGTGATTTTCTCTTCAGTGGCATTAGCTACCCCTCCCAGTTTGGTGACATTTGCAGATTTGATGAGTGTCCCCTCAATTCCTTCTTCCATTGTTTATAAAGATGTTGAACAACAACAGGCCCAGTGCCCTGAGGCACCCCACTTGTCACTTTTTTCCAGGATGATGAGGAACCATTCATCTTTGGATTTGGTCAGTCAACCAGTTACAAACCCACCTAACAGTAACCTTTTCCAGTCCACATTTTACCAGCTTCTCTGCAAGAATTTCATGAGGAACTTTTTCAAAAGCCTTACTGAAATCAAGACACACTATGTCCACAGCATTCCCTTGATCCACCAAGCCACACACACCTGGCATGAGTTGTTTTTGAGAAACCCATGGTGGGGCTTAATAATCACAGCATCCTTTTCTAAGTGCTCACAGGCCAACGACTGTTTATCTATTCTATGACCTTTCCTAGTATCAAAGTCAAACGTACCAGTTAGTAGCTACATGGGTCCTCGTTTTCTTTTTCTTTACCCTTTTTGGAATATGGGGACAATATTTGTCCACCTCCAGTCTGCAGGAACCTCACCTGTTCTTTAGCAATTCTCAAAGATTATAGACAGAGGCTCTGAGATTACATCTGCAAGCTCTTTTATTACTCTTGGGTGCAGCTCATCAGGCCCCAGGGATCTGAATTCGTTTAAAGTAGCTAGGTGTTCCCTTACCACTTCTTTTCCTGTCTTGGGCTTCAACTCTTGAAAGCATAAAGCATATGTCTGGGGCGGAATCTGGTACTTTGGAGCTGGGATTCTTCAAGTATTTGCTCTTGAAAATGGATTTAAGTTTGGACAGAGAGAAAGAAAAATAAAGAAATAGAATATTAATAGTGAGATTCGGCTTCTCTCTGCAAGCTTATTTTTGCTAGTTTTTAATCTGTGAGATCACCGTCTGATGTTAGCTCTACATCGCAGAAACAGTTGCCTGAGTGCGAAGCTGCCCTCCATGACAATGCAGACCTGCTAGTTCTGTTTCAAGTTCTCTCATATTTGGATGTTATTACAAAGCATAGTGCTTTTTAAACAAATGAATCAAAATATGATGGACCTGCAGCTTCTGCTTGACATCCTCTCTGTAGAAAATAGAGGAGGCACGCAATGATGGTCTGTCTAGTTCCACTTCCATAATCCAGGACCCGAAGCAGGAAATTCAATATGACAGGGAACTAAGCATAAATTTTACTTCACAAAAATGAAATCTGATTTACTATGGAAAAGGTGTGTTCACGCTCGAGTTGTATGGCACCGGAAGACTCCTCAGAGCAGGAGGGGCAAGCAATGTGTAACACATCTCAGATCACTTATTCTCTATCCTAGCCAGTTTGATGGTGAAATGGGGAGAAGGAAACTTAGAGGAGTAAGCAGGAAACTTTGTGACATGAAAGGTGAGCCTGTTTTGAATACTTCTGGGAGTTACACGAGATAAAATAAGTTTACCTGCCTCTGAAAAGCCACTGTATTCTGTTTTGGACCTTTGCAAATACTTCTGCAAAATAGGCTTGTATAAAATCAGCCTGTTTTGCAAAAATATTCAGTGTTTGGGTGCTCACATAAATGAATAATGCCTTTAATGTATTATGTGCTAACTTTACTTACATTGGAATGGTTGAAATTTAAATAGAAAGCATTTGTGAAGACTGCAAAATCTATGTACCACATGACAAATAGCTTCAAGCCTGTCCTGGAGGGACTGATACCTGGAGGGCAGTACTCAGTCTGTGTGGCAGGTTCAGGGCTCTCCTGAGCAATTGCTGCCAATTAGTGCCAAGCGATAGGTAGTATTCTTTTTTTGCAGCAGGTAGTGGCTGTAATTCTCCAGGGCTCCAGAGGCTCTATTACAGTAGTAAGGAAAGAAAATAAGTAGTGCAGTTTTCCCACTCTCTCAATGGGTGACCTGATATTCTTGTAAAGAAGCTGGTAAAATGCGGTCTTGACTATGCTACCACTCAGTGGATTTGTAACTGGCTGTCTGACCGAACCCAAAGGGTGCTCATCAATGGTTCCTCTTCATCCTGGAGAAGAGTGACTAGTGGGGTGCCACAGGGTTCTGTCTTGGGCCTGGTCTTATTCAACATCTTTCTCAACGACTTGGATGATGGACTCAAGGGCATCCTGATCAAATTTGCAGATGACAACAAACTGGGAGGGGTGGCTAACACCCCAGAGGACAGGATCACACTTCAAAATGACCTTGACAGATTAGAGAACTGGGCCAAAACAAACAAGATGAATTTGAACAGGGAGAAATGTAAAGTATTGCACTTGGGGGAAAAAAAATGAGAGGCACAAATACAAGATGGGTGACACCTGGCTTGAGAGCAGTACATGTGAAAAGGATCTAGGAGTCTTGGTTGACCACAAACTTGACATGAGCCAACAGTGTGACGCGGCAGCTAAAAAAGCCAATGCAATTCTGGGCTGCATCAATAGGAGTATAGCATCTAGATCAAGGGAAGTAATAGTGCCACTGTATTCTGCTCTGGTCAGACCTCACCTGGAGTACTGTGTCCAGTTCTGGGCACCACAGTTCAAGAAGGACACTGACAAACTGGAACGTGTCCAGAGGAGGGCAACCAAAATGGTCAAAGGCCTGGAAACGATGCCTTATGAGGAACGGCTAAGGGAGCTGGGCATGTTTAGCCTGGAGAAGAGGAGGTTAAGGGGTGATATGATAGCCATGTTCAAATATATAAAAGGATGTCACATAGAGGAGGGAGAAAGGTTGTTTTCTGCTGCTCCAGAGAAGCGGACACGGAGCAATGGATCCAAACTACAAGAAAGAAGATTCCAAGAGCTGTCCGACAGTGGAATTTGCTGCCAAGGAGTGTGGTGGAGTCTCCTTCTTTGGAGGTCTTTAAGCAGAGGCTTGACAACCATATGTCAGGAGTGCTCTGATGGTGTTTCCTGCTTGGCAGGGGGTTGGACTCGATGGCCCTTGTGGTCTCTTCCAACTCTATGATTTTATGATTCTATGATTCTATGATCTTTTTATGTGGTGGCTACCAATACCTCAAACATTCACTTTATTGAAGCACATGCATATTGTGGCAAAGGATGTGGGGCAGCCATAAGGAGAAAGATTCCATTCCCCAAGAGTTGCCAAGATGTAGGTAGCAGCTATGTGAAACCAATAACTGGTTCTACAGAAAAGGCAACAATATGGATGCTGTGCTAGAAGGAGACACGTTTGAACGATGGAGTTTTCACCAGTGCCATTTGTACCCCAGATAAAGTCATCCTGGATAACGAAACAGAACATGCATTTATGGCAAGGTGTGATTGCTGGTGTATTTTTCCCAGTGTGGTGGCGTAGAGCCATCCTCCTTACATCGGCACCACTTCATATTACCTGAAGGAGTCTGGGATGGAGCAGGGTAGCAGCAAGGGCAAAACACACTGGCAAAAGCACTGGTTTGGCTGCCCCACTGCATCCACGCAGTCCCATAACCAGAAAGCTGCAGCAAAGTCAGTGTCTTGCAGGCGGTTTTGCCCTTTCACACCAGCCTGGATTTTAACTCCTTTCAGCTGAAACTCTGTGGTAATATAGCAGCTAAAGCTCTGTCCTGTGACATATCAGACAGACACTGTCTCTATTGTCTTTAGTGTCTTTTCAGTGAAGATTTTTATTCCAGTCTATATCTGTTTGGAATTTGAAATTGTTTTTATATGTGGTATTACTGTTTATGTTTTTATTGATCTGTCTCTTCATGATGCTTCATAGGAAATAAAGAAAGCAAGGAAGCAGTGAATCATAGAATCATAGAATCATAGAATCATAGATTTGGAAGAGACCACAAGGGCCATCGAGTCCAACCCCCTGCCAAGCAGGAAACACCATCAGAGCACTCCTGACATATGGTTGTCAAGCCTCTGCTTAAAGACCTCCAAAGAAGGAGACTCCACCACACTCCTTGGCAGCAAATTCCACTGTCGAACAGGTCTTACTGTCAGGAAGTTCTTCCTAATGTTTAGGTGGAATCTTCTTTCTTGTAGTTTGGATCCATTGCTCCGTGTCCGCTTCTCTGGAGCAGCAGAAAACAACCTTTCTCCCTCCTCTATGTGACATCCTTTTATATATTTGAACATGGCTATCATATCACCCCTTAACCTCCTCTTCTCCAGGCTAAACATGCCCAGCTCCCTTAGCCGTTCCTCATAAGGCATCGTTTCCAGGCCTTTGACCATTTTGGTTGCCCTCCTCTGGACACGTTCCAGTTTGTCAGTGTCCTTCTTGAACTGTGGTGCCCAGAACTGGACACAGTACTCCAGGTGAGGTCTGACCAGAGCAGAATACAGTGGCACTATTACTTCCCTTGATCTAGATGCTATACTCCTATTGATAGCAGTGATTCATAACCAGGGTTCAAGACACCCGACAGGAAGGTTGTAATATGGGATTGGGGGTGGGTGGGGGTGTCAATCACAATAAAGTACCTTTGGGTTGCAGAACTCAGTTTGCTTTGTCACAGAAACAAGCTATAAATATATTTTAATAGCAAAACACACTTCACTTTTTACAGGTGTCCAGCTAGTACTTGTTGTGACTTCATGTAAATTATTTGTCCATCTGCAGACATATCTGAAACAGAATCAAGCCTGAACTACCATATTTCCTATTTTCCTGCATGATTGCAAGGAGATTGGATGGAGATTGGATCTGATTCTGCTTTTAAACTAACTCTGGTGGGACGCATGTTGTGCTCTTTCTGGGGTAGGTTGTCCACCTTTGGTTCTCACCCTACAGTCAACTCTCTCCCATGGTTCCTAGAAGCTGTCACAACAGTGGCCACACCCTGGGAAATGGCTTTGACTGGCTGGATAAACTGGGAAAGAGTGTTAGACATGGATCTGGGAGACCTGGTTTCTAGATCTTTTCCTCATGAAGTTCACTGAGCGGCCTTGGGCTAAGTGCCATTTTACTTTTCAGTTTCTGTATTGGCTTAAGTCAAAGCGATTGTGGGAGTGCTGCATTCACCTTCATTATACACCTTCAGGTGCCAGGCCATAATGCTCCCCCAGGTCTTGGGCTGATTGACCTCCAATGGCCATTTAAATGTGTTGTGGGTGGGGTTTGTTTTTTCTTATTTTTACTATTCTTACTATGTATTTTGTGGACTTTTATTGTAATTTTATGTTGTCAACCACACTGAGATCTGCAGATAAAAAGCAGTAAACAAAATTTATTATAATGATTATGATTTCTGCATTTTAACAATATTGTACAGCTGGTTTTTATGTTTTGTACACTGCTTACAAGCCATATTGGCATTAAGTGATATATAAATCTAATAACAACAACAACATGCTGCCTTGTGCTTCAGGTTTGAAAGGGTGTGTGTGTTCACTTATAGTTTCTATCAATTTCCTTGCATACTGGCAAAGTTTTAAAAATAACATGGAAGCATGCATACTCAAAAGCTAATCTCTGAGTGCATGGTACCTGAAAATAATTTAGTAGTCTGTCTTTGTCAGAACACAACCATACTTTAAGGGCTGTTTTAAACAAGATGGTTTTGTACTTGGATATGATATAAATGCCATGTGTCATATCTGAAATGTCTGTGCAAGCATTTTTAGCTGTTTCTCCAAAATACAGGAAATGGTGATTAGGGGGAAACAACAGCACCCCAGTATATACTGTCATACCTTGGGTTGCGAATGTGATCCGTGCGGGAGGCACATTCGCAACCTGCAGCGTTGGCAGCCTGAAGTGCTGTGTCTGCACATGCGCGTGACACAATTCAGCACTTCTGCGCATGTGCATGACGTCATTTTGCAGTTCTGCGCATACGCAAGTGCCGAAACGTGGAAGTAACCTGTTCCTGTACTTCTGGGTTTGGCGCGGTCTGCAACCCGAAAACATGCAACCCTCAGCGTTCGTAACCCGAGGTATGACTGTATGCATGTTAAAGAGATAAGTGGTTAAAAACATATGTGCAAGGTAACACAAAGAAAGCCTTGCTTTCCATAGTGGCCAATCAGGAGGCTTGCCTGGCACCTTCATTACATACCTGCAGGTGCCAGGCAAAAAGGTTTCTCTTCAACTAGGCATTGGGCTGCTTAACATTCAGTGGTCTTTTAAATATGTCTGTGGGAGTGGGGTTATTGCTTGGTTTTTGTTTTATTTTGTATTTTGTGTTTTTATGTAGTGATCCTCTCTGTGATCCTCGGATGAAGCGTGGTATAAAAGAGGGATTAACTATAAATGACTATTGTGGGAACTGCAGCACTGTGGTGGGAATGGAGTCTCCGAATATCTCTCAGCACCCTTAACAAACTACAATTCCCAGGATCTTTTGGGGAAAACAATGGCTGTTTAAAGTGGTATAATACTGCTTTAAACATGTAGGGCAGATGTGGCTTTAGTGTTTTCTTACACGTGAGGAAATGGATCCTTAGAAATGGCCCCCGAAGTGTTAGTCGTTTATCAGTCCAGGCTCCAGCTTACAATATTTTTTCAAAAGTTTAGATGCTAGTAGCTGTCTTTTGGGATAATTTATTTTAAAGTTGTTTTTAGGGGCACAATAAGTCAGTTTTTAAAGTGATTCCTTGGGACAGTCCCCTTGGGTTTGCATCATCTAAAAAGATTTTTTATCCTCTTGCCCCAATATAACCCCCCCAACAAATGAATATATAATATTCTCACTTAATTATGTCTGTATTCTAATACACATGTGAGAGAGAAAATGGGATTTTGCCGTATTATCATATATTAAATCAGTGTTAAAATGCAGGCATATGCAAACAGCCTTATATTCCATAGCCACACACTTGATACAGTGCATTGGAAGGTCAGGGTATTTAACTGAGTATACTCCCCTTGAGACGCAACAGATTTGCAGATATATAGCCTAATCCAAAGTACACATTCTTTAAGTCTTAGAAGATCAGGCTTGAGCATTAATTCTCTGAGGAACTGCTGCAGGGTTGTGTGGTCCTTTCATCCAAATTCTAATGATTCCTTGGCTGTGTTTACATGCCATGTTAAGCTATAGTTAGTATGGTTAGTATCTATGGTTTAACAGGAGCAGGCAGCTTGCTGGTGCTCCTCCCTTCCTCTCTGTGGCACTGTGCTCGCAACTGGCTTGTTGTGTCGTCCAAACCCAAATTTGCAGTTTCTTTTCCCCAAACCACAATGAGTAAGACCATAATGAACCTTGGCTACTGTTTGCGCCTTGTTTAGAGAGAAGCAAACCACAAACCTTGATTTGTCATATCAGCTAAACCTGAGCTCATGGTTGGTTTGTTTGTTCGTTTGTTTGTTTGTTTGTTTGTTTCAATGCAGCACATCTGGGAGTGAGGGAGGTGCAAAGCATTAACTATAAACTATAAGCATTAACTATGGTTTAAGATGATTTGCAAATCTCTGTTTTTTAATCAGTTTATATTCTCCCCCCTCCCCTCCTTATTTTTAAAAGCCATTTTAAATGGGTTCCTTTCCTCCTCTTCTCCCGCATTTTAAAATCAGGTTGAAATAGATTTCTTTGTTCTCAGATTTTAGATCCATGCAGATGATCATATTACACTAGGAGAAGCTTTCACATTTTGGAACGCTTCAGTCATTTAAATTATCTAGCCACATTTTAAGGAGGGGTTTAGGGTGGGTCAACACATGCAGCAGAATGTGGTGGGGATCAGATGCTAGAATGGCATCTTCCAACTGCAGGTTGCATATGCAGCTCTGCCGTGCTGTGTACTACATGGGCATGTAAGAAACTCCCTGCAAGGAGAAAACTTTTTATTGGATTGTGATATTTACTGAGTTTTATTGTTACGCCAGGAGCTACCAACTCTGTTATATTTCTTGCCAACACCTCAAAAAACCCCACCCCACCAAAAAACCCATGTCTTCCTTTACACCTCAGCCAACTCCCCATCCCCTACACAGCTCCTTCATCCCTCTCCTAACTGTTGCCCTCACCCCTACCTTCCTTCTACCTCCCCCATCCCACTTCCTTTCCGAACCCAGTAGAGCTCAAGCCAAATTCCTCCATCCCCTCACAGCTCACCCCAGTCCCAAGATCTCACTTCTCCTGCCTCTCACAGAGAAGATTGTCACCACTAACAGAAGGAAGTATGCATTTTGAAATTCCTTCTGTTGCAAGCAGCAGTGGATGAAGGAGAGAATTACTTTCCCCCCTATATAGCAGTAGTAGGGGCGGCCTCAACAAAGTGTATGTGACCAGGTCTCAAGCACACATGAGATACAAGTAGGTAATAGCATGTGTAGTTAAAATGCTCATCTGTATCCATCCATAGTCAGCCGCAGTTCCCATAGTTAGTAGTAGCTTTCCTAGCTTTGATGCTAGAAAAATGCAATCTGTGCTGATGATAGAAGTAGTGTGACTCATGCAATACGTTGGCGATTAATATACACAGAATAATAAATTATACATTCTTTATCAACCTTCTGAGAAAAATACAAAACATTAAACAAAGCCACAGAGACTAGCGAACTACCCAACCTAAGATGAACTTATAATGCCTCGTTTCAATAGATTTTTCAAGTGCTTAACTCAGTCTTTTAGATAAGTTCATGAAGATACCAACAAAAGGTAAGTAAAGGTAGATAGATGTTAATGAAGTTGTAGACGACAGGGTGCCAGTGTTTTGCACCTGTTTCACCCTGGCAGTCCAAGTAATCAAGAGGCCACTGTTTGCCCCCGATGGGGCCCTTTTACTGGGGCTTGCAGGTAGCACACTCCCAAAATAGTTTTCTGGGCTTCTTCAGTGGTCTGATCTCAAAGTCTTGATATGTATATTGATATTCAGTCTTATAGAGAATACTCTTTCCACCAGCTTCATTAACATCTATCTACAACTCCACTGGCATCTCTCGGTATTGTGAATAACACCGAACTTACCTTTCGTTGGTATCTTCATGAACTTAGCTAAAAGACTGAGTTAAGCATTTGAAAAATCTAATGAAACCAGACATTATAAGTTCATCTTAGGTTGGGTAGTTCGCAAGTCTCTGTGGCTTTGTTTAATGTTTTGTATTTTTCCTAGCTTTGATGGCTAAGTTCATGCTTCATCTTGGCCCAAATACTTGGAGATGATCAGGTTATTGGTACAAGGGCAAAATAGATAGGGAATAAGGCAGCCCTTGGTAAGGAGCAGGGAGTTGAGTTGGGTACTGGAAATCCTCATTGCCTGGTTTCTTAGCTTTCCTCGAACATCTAACATATTGCTGAATTTCTCCAGTGTTCCAAGAGCTGAAGTATACAGCATGTAATAAGCATTTAAATAAAAAGCAGAGATTCTTGAGATGTGTATTTCTGTACAGATCCTGATTTTGCACTTCCATTGGCACTTCCATTTTGTACTTCCATAATATGGACTGCACAAAAACTCATGTGCATGCTGTCTTGCCCTTTGTTTGCATTAAAAGCATGGTTGAAAGCCACAGCCACTGGCGAGCTTTTGGAATTCTTAACATGTAAAACTATGTAGATTTGCAATTATAGTAGTGCAATTTGAATATATATGTTCGTCTCCCTCCTTCCCTATCACTTTCCCTCTCTCTCTCTGAATTGCCTTTGTTATAAGCTTACGGATGTCTGTCAAGTGCAGAAACGACATGTCGCTTGTCAAGTGATCATCTCCTGGGGTAAACAGTTGGGCTTCTCTACTTGCAGGAAATCCCAGCTGTCATGTGGGATTCCATCTGTGAATATTCATTTTTATTTTCCGTTCAGTGCCTCACTCCCTACCCCCACCCCCTGGTAGTTTGGCAGCAAACTATTAAAGTATTACACATTCTCATGTGCTTTGTAGTAAATTATATTATTATTACTATTAACTTTAAAAATATATCCTCTTTTCAGACCACAGCCAAATGCAGGATCTTATGGTGGCTTCCCCTGGATGAGATGACAGGGATAGGGGGAAAGAAAAGAATGTGTTTGTCTCCATAGCAGGAGAGGAAAGGGGTGCAGTGAGAAACAGAAGACCAAAGGAAGAGGTTCTTGAAAAGAGGAATTTATTATATTAAGATTGCACACATATTTAAACCACACACTTCCTCAAGGGCAACGAGTATTCATGTATGTTATTCTCTCCTATGTTGGAGTAAGCAAGACAGTCTCTGTTCTTGCTTTTATGTTGTTTATAGGGATGATTTCCTTGTGATGGCAGCTATTTGGATGCAGTTTAAAATATGTACGTCTGTGCTGAGTTCCACTTTTAACCAGGTTGTCTTGTTTTCCAAAAGCAGGATTGGGCAACCTGTCCCCTTAAGGGTTGTGTGGGACCCTCGGCCTAATTTTATGTTGGTGGCAAGGAGAGAAAAATGGGGAGATAGGAGAGAGGGAGAGAGAGAGAACACACAAGAAAAGGCAGTGGAAGAAAGATATAGAAAATGTAATCTCCCCACCCACCTCTGGCTCCACTCACCTTGGTTTGTAGCACCCAACAGATTACCCCTGGGGGGAATGTGGTTCTTGGCAGGCAAAAAGTTTCCCACCTCTGTCCTAAAGCATAGTTTACACTAAGCACACTTTATCTGGCTTTGACTATAATGAGGAAGTGCAGTTAGCTGAAAATGGAATGAAACCTTTTGATTCTCACAGCCATGTCGCCCAGGTTCATTCTTGTGCTAAACTATTCTTTATGTTACATCCAGAAGCAGTAGCGGTGTTTGTGCCATGCCTCCTGTTTACTTCAGCTGCTGTAGGAATCTAAAATATCAAGCAATTTGAAACTACTGGGTAGAAGACTAGATACATTATGTCTTATAATACAGTTCTTCCTTGAATGCATTTTGTGGGGAACACTTTCAAAAAGCTTCACTTTTGACACATACTTTTTTTTTAAGAGAGAGAGAAAGGAAACAAATAATAGCCTTTCCTTTTCCTGACTTTGTAACATTTTAAGGTGTCAAGTTATTTTTGGCATGTACCTTCTTTTTGGATCAGTGCTTATTCAGCCAATATAGTAGCGTAGACTGCAGAATGCGCCCTTGCGTGTTTTTAAACTTCCCTATGCAGAGGAAATTAGCATATCAGGGTGGAGAGTCCAGCTTAGTCTTCTTTGTGACATGCTATTTTTCATATGCAGAGATTTATTATTTTGTTAAAGGCAAATTCAGACATTCAACCTCTCCTGCTTGTGGAACTGTACAATCCGGAACACCTTTATTGCTTGATTATACTGAATGTGTAACTGCTCAGGTTTTAATCTGTCCTTGGAAGATGTAAACCACTGATGTTATAAATGTTTCTAAGCAATGCTATCTAAGATTACTGAATTATTAGGGATTCCTCTTAGGCTGGTAAAAAAATATTTTCAAGCATTTTATTGGCTATTTTTGCCTCCATTAACCTCCTGACTTCTGTATAAACAGTACTTGAGGGTTACCTCACTTGTTTGTCCAGTTACTTGAAAGGTTAGCAAAAAGTGGATATCTGCTCGACCTCTCTTATCCTCATTAGCAGATTCTAATTGTTCCCAAAGAGATCAACTTTTGCCCTTGTTTGCCCTTGTCAAATTGGACTCGTTGTGGTTTTTACAAAAGGAGGCTTGAAACTGAAATAGCACACTCAGTTGAAAAATATTTAAGGGAATGTTGTATAGAGCTACTAATAAATATTTATGTTACATGATGCACCACCAATTCTGAATCACAGGGTTTGGGTACTATAGATGAAAATTCAGAAACGGTGTGCCTTGTTTGTTTTCCCTTGTGTGTATTTATTTCAGCTTCTATCTTTCCTCACCCCTGGGGCCTGGAAACAGTAATAAGAATTTAACAAGGTACAGTACAATCAGCAGAATGAAACTTCAAATTAATGCAATATTATATTAAAATATCTAAATCATAGATTTAGAATTGTTGGAAAGAACCCTGAGGATCATCTAGTCCATCCTGCAGGAATGTGCAGGAATGTGCAGCAGTCCCATACAGTGATCGAACCTGCAACCTTGGTGTTATCAACCCCATGCTCTAAGCAACTGAACTATCCAGACCCTATATATTTGAACACTTCCCATTAAAAGCCTCTTTCACAACTGGAAACTCTTCAGTCTTTTGTGGAAAATGTACTCATTTCTGATTTTGACAAACCTTTAGCTCTTTCCAACATAATAATTATGCTTAAATATAACCCTTTTTGGCCTCGTCCATTTGGGCCTTCAAAGCTGTTTACAACAAAATTACATTTTAGAATGCATCAGAAGATTATACTTGATGCAAACAATGGACCGGTTTACATGTAGCAATAAGCCATGGCTTAAGTGTTAAGTGTGGTCTTTCTGAACATCAAACTTCAGCCCGGAATACTATGTGTTGTTTGCTAGCAACAAACCACTAGGTGAAGCAATGGTTTGTTGTTGGCTTATGAACCACGGCTTGTTTTAACTATGTTTTGGTGTTAGGTTCAAACCTAGCAGCCTTGGTTAACCATGGTGTGTTTCATCACCCCATCCCAAGCTACTAAGGCATTAGCAGCCAGAAAACAAACCAAGCTTTGGCAAAACAAGCTGTGGTTTGTTTGCCCATTTGTGAGGTAAAACATAGCTTATGTGTGAATGCATTTGGATTGGTTTCCATATGTATGACCAAATCACAAGAATCTATGTTAGATTTTGAAGGAAGGATAGGAATACCAATAAGTTAAATATAGGTAATTTTCAAGTATATGCATGCCATAAAGTAGGCCAGGACAAAATGCAACAGGCCCCAAATATTAACTGACTATTGCTAATATTGCAATGGTATTCTTATTTGAAGAGATGGATATACTAGTACTGTTGCTTTGTTTGAAAATCAGAGCTAGTAATAAGGAAAGCAGATTACTGTGATACCTTCCTAGCACACTCGTATGCTGACTCTCTAACATTATGTTGGGTTTGGAGATATATATTGCCCACTTATTTTGAGTAAAAAAATTGAGATGTTTAATATGTATATGTGTGTGTGTGTGTGTGTATGGTATATATAAGGTATATAAGAGCATAAGCTGTCTATGTTAGGTTGTCTATGCTCTTGATTCCTCTTTTGAAAGAACAAATCATAACATAAAGATAAATCCAGCAGCAAATGTCACCATGTGTGTTGGCAATGACCAGCTAACCTTTACCACAATAAGATGAAAGAATAGCCCATACTCCCATGATGTTTTAACATTAGTCCTCAAACTTTTTATTTCCCAACAGCCCAAATAACTGACAGCTCTGCTACATATACTGAAAGTGAGTTCAGGTTAGTTTGGTACAAGTGGTACAGATAGGTGCTCTGATATTAGTTGGATAGGAAAATGCAAGTGCAACTAGGTGCTGCGGAAGGACTTATGATCTGTTCTGCTGGGTCAGACCAAAGGCCCATCTAGTCTAGCATCCTGTTTTCACAGTGGACAACCAGATGGCTGTGGGAAACCTTCAAGCAGGACCATTCTCCTCAGTGGTGATTCACAACATCTAAAGCCCTAAATGACTTGAGACCTGGGTAACTTCTGAACTGCCTTCATAGGCAAGTCCCTCTAAATATGCTTTGTTTGGCATCTGATTCTTTGCTCCACATTTCTCAGCCAACAGTGGTGTGGTGGCCAGTGACAAGGAGCAGAGCCTTCTCCATTGTGGCACCTACACTGGGAATCCACGTGTGATTGTATGTGGACAGAGCAATCGTAGATATAGGAAGCTGGTGGAATGTATACCACCTTAAATTAAGCTGGTGTAAGTTACCACATTCCAAACTCTATTCAGGTGAGCTGTCGGAGCCTGGCAGAGGGAAAACAAGCCTTTATGTTCGACATAAGCCACACTTTTTCTCCATTGTAATTTCTGCTGGGTTGCTAGGTCACGTGACTGAGCTGAAAGAGGTTTGTAATAGCTGGAAGCCTTTCCTTCTCCTGCCACACCTCAGGAACATTGTTTTTGGGGGATTTACAGCAGCATAAGCCTTTACAGTACTACTGGCTGAGCCAGAGTGAAGGACTTATGCGAGCTCATCCCCAACTCTGCTGTGACAGCCCAAGATCTGCCTATTGCAAAGTTATTCACCCTGGTGGATCTTGGGTTAGAACCTGGTCATTTTCTCTTTCCCTTCGTTTTGTCATGCATTTATTGAAAAGCATTAATAAACCACTTAATATTTGAAAAATATATTACGTGGTGTACAACCTAAAAACAATACAGCAGTGGCAAAAAAGCATATAAGACAAATAAAAACTGGGATACAGGGAATCCAACCAAAGAAAAGCACGGTCCAATTTTAGGTATCAGAAAAAGCCTAGGCAAAATTATTTCCTATTGTTGTGTCCTTTTATTAATTTGCAGCTTTATAAAGGCCTGCTTTGGTTGTTTAACTTATTTTTGAGCTTGTTCTGTTGATTGCAATTTTCCTATGATTGCTGTTTTATATGTTACAGACATATATGACCATTTTAGAGCACAATCCTAACCCTCTGATGTTGATGGCTGGTGTTTGTGTAGAGGTTGTATTCCATGCTAGTCCTACTCAGATCAGACCCATAGAAATAACCAGAACTAACTCATCTCCATTAATTTGGATAGGTCTACTCTGAACAGAATCAGCATTGGCTACAACCCCTGTGTATCTCTGCTGACCTCTACTGATGGAGAAGAGGTCCCCTGGTGGGAGGCAGGGTGCTCTATTGTGACAGAGGCAGCAGCCTCCAGCTGGTGGCAACAGACATAAAGCTTGATCAGAAGCACCATGGATCCCTCACAGTTGTTGCAGTGAGAAGGAAGAAAGAGACACCACGACAACTTCTGGCAAGCTGGCAGGACTTAGAATGTGATGGTGGATTAGCTGCTTTGCTCATCCCTAGCCCCACATAGGACTGAACTTAGATTTGTCACCTTAAAATCTTTTTTAAATAGGCAGATATAAAATAAATGAATGAAAGAAAGAAATTAAAATGGAATAGAAAAAGTGATTTCTTCCTTGTAGACAATGAGAGGAGTGGAGGAAGCTAACGATTTCAAGACCCGTTCATGTAACGCTAAACCATAGTTTAGTGTTCCATCTATGGGCAACCTGTGCATAGCTTGTGATACAGTCCAACTAGAGCTGCTCAGTGTGGTTTGTAGGTTTTCAGTTCCTTTCCATGGTGTTTGGACAAGCCTCTTGAAAACAGCATAGGTGAAACATTGCCATTGCTGCTCTGTCACAACGCTGCCATATAACACTATATATTGATTTTAATAAATAATAATTAAATGATAAAACATTACACTGCTACAACATTTGAATTGCTTGGTTTGTAGCATAGTAGTGTCAGCCCACATATCTCGAGCCTGTCTTTCTCAGCGTAATGTTAGGGCAGCGTGATGGTCACTGTGTCTTATTTTCCAAACTATTAATGAACCCACAGGATTTGGCTTTAAATCTATGCTTCCAACTTCTGAGTCAGTCATGGAAACATAATTTCTCTCACAAAGGTTTGGAGCTGCTGGAAAATGATCTTATCCAGATATTTTTTTTGCTGGTTGGGGGGAGAGAAAACCTAGTGGAGTATTACCTTGAGACCCTTTTCATTGTACTCTGTATTCTGAGTCATAGTTTCATGATGTTTGATATACAGAACAAGGACTGGTGAATGATAAATGTCTAACCGGCATTTCACTACCAGCCTATGTTGATAAGGCTTACTAAATTCCAGATCAGTTCCTTCCTTGCATCTAGATTTAACAGAGAGACGGAGTGCCAATAATCTGAACTTTTCTACCCTAACACACAAAATGCGTTTCGTAATAAAATGTGTCACTTTGCCTTTGTAAAGAAGGGTGGGTATCATGCCTCCCCTCCCCAAACTCCTTTTGGGCTTCATTCAAATGAATTCTGGCTTCTGCTTTTCTTCTTCGAGATCATGCATGTGGAATCATTAGCATTATTATTTCAACAGTAGTAGAGCAGCACATCAGCAGTCAGTAAGGGGGGAGGAGGGGGGAAATTACATTATCCATTCAGAATAATTCCCCACTATAATATAAATGTTACCCAGGACAGAGCTTTGAAATGGATACTGATTCTTTAAATTCTTTCCTGTCTGTTTCAGGAAATAGTAAGATCTTGTTGATAATGAAGTACAATGTGTCTAAAGTTCACTTCTAAACACTTGGCTCTTTTCTGTGAAAGTCATCTGCATTCCCTTTATAATTCTAAGCCACCAGAGATATGCCTAATCTTGGAGATCTGATCCAGCGCTATCATTCAGAAAAATCCTTGATAATAATTCCGCCATTCAGATCTATGAAAGCACTAAAGCTTTGCAGCTTGTGTCGTCTTCTCCTTCTTCTTTCTTTTGCTTTTTTTTTTTAAGTCCCGAGGCTGGGGAATAAGGCCTTGGCTTATGGGTTTGGAGATTTAGTTGTTTGCAAATAAAATGATTATTACTATTATTATTCAAGTTCTTAATCAATGCAAGCAAATGGCATCTGTTTGTTATCATCCTTTCTCCAGAAGACAAAGGCTCCAGTCCCTATGGTGCTGACTGCTGGCCCCAAGTGGCTGCTGGATGTGACTTGGCAAGGAGTGGAAGACAACAAAAACAACTGCATTGTGTACAGCAAAGGTAAACACAAGCTGATTTTCCCTTCCACTTTCTTTGCAATGAATTAAAACGGTGCTGATGAAACGTGCCTGTTGCATAACAGGTGGCAAATGCAGGTTACAAAGGCGGGCCTGTGGTTCTCCTTTCTCTTCTTCTGATCTAAGAAGCATTATTCCATTTTTTTACCTGAAAAAATAGTTTTTCTCCATTATGCATTAAATGAGTGTGAAGCAGAGGCATACTATTACCACTTAAGATTCAAACAGATAAAGCACTTAAGGAAAAAAAGCAAAGAGCTTTCTTATACTCGATGCATTGTATTATATAAAATGTTGATGCCATTGTAAGCCATTGCCCAATTTACCTGCCATTTAAGCCACTGTCCAAAGTATGTCCTAGGCTTTACAGACTTGTTCAAAGACTTGTAGGAATGTAGCATCTCTCTGATTCCCCACCCCTTAGTTTCTTGCTGCATTGTATCACAAGCCTCTTTTGAAGTTTCTTTGAGCTTTGAAAGTTCATTAAGTAGTTCATTAACCTGCAGTTCTAACCTGATTTAAATCCAAAATGTTGTGCTCGTACCCCCTACCTCGTGAAAAGTGTGTGAACCTTGACTTTTTTGAAAATGTTGTTGAAAAATAGCATTTAGTTTCTGAAATATAATTGTAAGAAATTTTATTGTTGTCATTATTTTGGAACCTTGACAGTGATTAAGTATTGAAGGCAGCTAGATTTGGCTCACAGTGTGTAAACAAACAAAAATGTTCTTTGCTCATTAACGACATCATGATGCCATTTAAAATGCATGGCAATTACTACTTTCCAACTTTCCACTGTAGTGATTCCCAAAAATGATATGCTAGGATCCACAGTGGTCACAAGAGTATTGTGTGTGGGTTACCATGTGGCTAGAGATTATAGCTGCAATCCTGCACACCAGTAGGTTGCTGAAATCCCATTAACTTTAGTGGGAACTTAAGCAGCCTAACAGCACAGGACTGAAGTTGTTGTGTCATAAAGGTAAAGGTAAAGGTAAAGGGACCCTTGACCGTTAGGTCTACTCGCGGACGACTGGGGTTGCGGCGCTCATCTTGCTTTACTGGCTAATACGGTGCAATAGGCAGGCATCTGAACTGTCAAGCTAGGACTTTGGCTCACAGGAGGATTTAGAGCAAAGGCAAAACTTAAGTTCTGTACAGATAAAAGTATAGAACCTGTATAGATAAAAGTTTGGTCACCACTCTTTATTAGATTGAACGTCACCCCAGCTCCTATCAGTGTTCCTTTGATCAATAGCTAGAGGCCTGAGCTTTTTTTTTTTTTAAAAAAAAAAGGTACAAAATTAAACCTGCAATGCTGAATTGGTACTAAAGATCTGTGATACCTGACTGCTCAGTCAAGAAATTGTGAATACAGCTGCTGTGCCCCATTAGCATAGTCAATGTTGTATTTATTCCTCCTCCATTTAGTCTTTCCAACTAAGCTCAGGTTTCAAATTCTATAAATCCCCAGTCTCACTGCTTTGTGATTACTTCAGAAATTGCACAGTTCTACAGCAATTTATTTTAGGGGTTTTTTTTTATTCCTTACCAAACAGACCCACTGAGATGAAAGATTTGTTTGCTGCGACAACCTAGTGACCATTTTGCATACAACCAGCAAGGCAAATAAGCACCCATATCACTATATTAACATACAAAACACTAATCATAACATCAAAGGCTACTAAAACTTACTAGAAACAATTACAACTTGTTCCTATAATCATTGCAATTTGTACACTTATAAGAGGATTGCCTTTAAACTGCTACAAGCCTTTGAAAATTGAAACACTGAAAACAGAGAATTTGCATGTTTAAAAATGAGTAGTTGCACACTAAGGTCTTATGCATTCTTCCTTTTATAATTACAAAACACCAATAAATTAATTTTGTAACCTGAAAATACCTGATTTAGTTAAGGAAAAACCTTGAGCCAAAAAGGAATGAATCTGCATCATTTTAAAGTGTAGTGTGACTCATTGCTCTAGCAGCAGAAAACAGCACAGTATTTTGATGTTTGCGTACAGTAACATTTTTCATATGCGTGAGAAATTGCAATTTATTTTGAAAGGTATTAAGGACTGTTTATATGGAAACTTTGCAGCAGTTATCCAAAGTACAACTTCAGCCTAGAGATACATCAGGAGTAGAAATCCAGGATGTTCATAGTGGAAAGTTTTCTCTGACAGTCTCTTACACTTCTTTTTTATTCTTATAGACTTCTTACATGTTTCTTTCCACCCCCACCTCACACCTTCTTGTATTCTCTCAGTTTTCTGGAAGGTGCAATGCCTGAGCTATGGGGAAGATCTGTAAGGGCTGATCCTGCTACAGAACCACTTGTTTAAATTCAGATCTGATAGTAACGTTTTCTTGAAGAGGAGCCAATTTGCATCATTGTGTATGTTTGCTGAAATGTGGCAGTTTAGCCCAACAGCAGATGAGGTGGTAAAATTGTTCCCGAACTGTACCACTTTAGACTGAAGATTGTGCTTTGTGTTGTTAAATGATGGACATAAAAATAACCTTTATTCACATGTAGGAAGCAAACTATTTTAGACCTCTCTATCCTAACATCTAATTTACTGTATGCAGATTGCTTTTAAAATGGAGAAGGGTGTGGTCTGACGTGATAAAATCATGTACTACATATAAGGTTGAATTATTCAAGGAAATTCTATGGTTTCAGTGCATGTCTTGGGACTCATTTTCCATCAAGACACAATTTCTCCATGCTATCAAAATTCCTTGGGAACGTCAGCTAGTATTGGCATACTAATATATTAGTATATATTGAAAAACAGGATTCTGGGGTTCACATAGACAGAAATTCACTACCATAGGATATGATGATGGACATTACTTTAGATGGTTTTAGGAAGGGATTGGACAAATCCATGACGAGTTACACTTGTTATTGGTTATTGGTCATGAACCAGAAGGTTGCATAAAACATGGAGAGTTATTGCCTGCATATTTATGGATTATTTAAAATACTTCCAGGCTACCCAGCCTTCAGTAGGTTCCAGGGCAGTATGCATAAAACATAAACTTAGACATTCCTGGTAGATCCTGGCTGGTCACTGTGGGAAACAGTATACTGTACTAGATTAGATGGAACTTTGGTTCACACCACATGCTGTCGAATCCACATTTTCACACACTCTCAGCTCCAGACATGGTGTGTTCCACAGGAAAGTGTTGATCTGCTGCAGCCTCCCTTACTTGGGTTGCCTGCCGGCCCCTGCGAGACACCAATGGCAGGTTCTGGTTCATCATAAGTGAATCAGCTGAAGGATTTTTGCCACCTCAGGATGCATGCTTCTTGTACTCCAGTGACATTTCATCTGCTACGTTCAGATGGTTTGTTCTAGGTGTTGAAGGAAAAATAACAGTTGCAATAACTTCATCATTTTTTCCAGCACAGTCTCTCTTTTTAATTTTTTAAGTTAGTTTCATGTGCCCAGTTTGGGCAAGTACAATTGCTTATCTCATGCCTCAAAATTTACACAAAATAAGATATCTTATTGGGGCTGTAACAGCTTCAAGATGACATAACATATTTGTTTTCCCAGTTGAAAAAAATGTAACTCCTCACTTTTCATAAAATGATCTTATCTGTATTAAAAGATTGGTGTGCAACTCGTTGATTGAGTACTTTTGTGAAAATAGTTGTCAGATCAAAATGAAATAATCCTACTAGGCACTGCTACAAATGGGAATGTCAATGAAGGTTATGTGTGCATTGGATTTGTCCTGAATTTCCCTTAGGAAAGGTGTTTCTTCCCAAATTCTTGGTTGCTATTGGATAAATACCTTCAACTGTTAGAATGTACTGCATTGATAGAGTGGCCAAAAGGTGCAGGGGACTGGATAAGCTAGAATGTATAATGTATATTGACCCTCAGTGGGTGTTTTAGCTGATCTCTGCCCCTTTGAAAACCTTTCAGTAATATTTGCTTGGTGTTAGATAGCATGGCATGTGAAGATATAGGCTCCTTTAGCCTGTCTTTATGCTGATGAAAGCATATTCTTTCACTCTCCTGATGGTTAGTGATAGCTTAAGCAACTTGGATCCTTCTTTTCTGTGCATCTGTTTAAACCAATACTGAAGCATCGTGGATAAGCAAATTTGGAAAGGGCCATATGATGATATTTGCTGTTCTCCCTTTTGGTTATCCATTATGGTTATTCATTATGCTAACTACATCTTTAACTGTGGTCAGAGTTTTTGCTTAATGCAGGACCTAAACGCAGGTCCAAAATGTGGTTTGAGGCCTTGGAACCATGGTTAGCCCTAACTAGGGATAGCATCATAGTTGTTTTTACAGCTAACTGTAGCTAGGCACTGTGAGAAAGATTTGTATTCTGGAAGAGATGGAAAGGGCAATAGGACATGTGATCTTGTTACCCACTCCTGGCTTGCTTAACTGTGGTTAAGCAAATTGGCAGCATCATATATGAATTAGCTATTTGGTGTTAGTTTGTTGTGGTTGAACTAGCCTGTTGTGGCTGCAGAAATATATAGAAACAATAAAATAGCTAGAATATAAGTGTGATAAAATATATTTGGATAGCTGTATTTACTACTAGGAGAAAGATAGAGCTATGCAGTGCTTCTTTCACTGATGGAGTGTAGCACTGAAGTATCTACCGGTCTTGGATTGGGAGTGATCTAAACAGAGAAGTGATGGTGGCAGAATTGGACAGGACACATACTTGTCAGCTAGCTGCTCACTTGAGTGCAGTATATACTCAGACCAAGAAAATGGCAAATTGAATAGCTGCTATTAAACAAAATCTGAGCTGTTAATTATTACTCTTAGATTAAGAGTGCAATTGATTAAGAGTGCAAGGCAGGCCTTAAATGAAGGGAAAAAGAAACAAGTTACCGAACAAAACTGTGCACACTGAAATGAATCTGTGGGTAAGCACACATTATGTGTATCTTACCTAAATCATGGGTGTGAAAATATATATATATATATATATATATATATATATATATATATGGTATTGGCAAGAGAGGGGGCCTATAAAAATATTTAGCAGTGGGAATTATAAAATCATAAGGCGATTAAGTTAGCTAGTTGTGAAATTCTAATATTGCTTTTTAAATGACTTCAGGATATAGGAGGTGCTAAGGTTATTATCTGTTATCAGGAATACAGCAGAATTGTACGACTGGATAATAACTAAACAACTGACACAATGTAAAATTACATTATCAGTGTGTTAAAACAAAATTGCGCCCTAAAGGAGTCTACATGCCAGCTCAGAGCTGCAGTGTAATTATGCTTAACTCTGATAATTAAAATACAACGGAGATCAACAGAATCATTTTCATTAAGAAAATTATTAATGATGGTGGTATAACAGTAATTGATTGCAGAGCACCACAGGATAACTCCATGCAGTAAAAACCAACATGTTTAATATATGTCTGAGACCATTGCAGTGTGGTGCGTAAGGCTGAGGATGTTTGAAATTAAGATAGAACTGGTGAGATAAACTTGCATTCAAAACTAAAGATCATAAAATGGCTGCTTTTAAAACTATTTTAAAAAATATAAAATCCCAGTTTTAAAAAACCAAAACAAAACAGGAATGACTACCCTGTGAACTGTAAAAAAACAAATAAATAGCTGTTTGCTGCATCAATTACACAGCTGAAGTAGGCAGCACAAATATTTCTCAAGCCTTCTGTCATTTCTTTTTATGTTCCACATTGGTTGTTTTTATACTTATGATGATGATTTACTGATATTATTTTATTTTCTATCTGGCCTCACCAAGTAGTTTATGTCCTTAGTTATTATTGAGATGATGCAGAAGAAAGCATTTGCGCTCTCCCACTCCTTTTCAATGCATGCTTAATGAAATGTGAGTGGATAATTCTATATAAATAATAATTGATAATTGGCTCAGGAGTAGCAATTTATGTTTGGCCTCACATGCTTTAGAAAGGTGCTTAAATCATGCTTCAGCTTTTTAAGCACAAACTTCAATATTTGTTTGGAATGGGGGGGGATACTCTTTTCTTCCCTTCTTCTTTTTGTTTAATAATAAAAGTAATAACAACAACAACAACAACAATAACAACATCGTTTAACTTGTAAGCAATGCTTTCGAAGGTTCCTACTTGTTTTTATTATTGCGCAATGCTTACAGTACAGGTTAGTGCTATATAAACAGACTCAAATGAATGATATTAATAGGTAAAGGTAAAAAGGTAAAGGACCCCTGGATGGTTAAGTCCAGTCAAAGGTGACTATGAGGTGTGGCTCTCATCTCGCTTTCAGACTGAGGGAGCCGGCATTTGTCCACCGACAGTTTTCCAGGTCATGTGGCCAGCATGACTAAACCGCTTCTGGCGCAACGGGACACCGTGATGAGTGCCAGAGTGCACAGAAATGCCGTTTACCTTCCTGACGCAGTGGTATGATCGTAATACCACCTTCCCGACCTGGTGGTGCTATTTTCTGTAGATACCCCTTCTCTCTGAAGTGCGAGTAGGTCCAGCCCAAGACATTCTGGCGGCACCTGAGACGAACCACAAAATGCTCCTCCCTGCCACAAATGAAGAAGAGGGAACGAAGCTCTACTTTAGGTACTGGGTTGCAGGAAGTGGACATTTATATCAGGAGCAGGAGGCATGCGGAGATTTACATGTGATGCATTTCTTGGAGGTTGGATCTGCTGCCTCTGGGGATCCTGATGCCCAGGATGGTTGCCTCACCTTGCCTCATGGGAAGGCCAGCCCTGACTGCTAGCATCTGGTATGTGTGTTTGGCGGGAACTTGAGAAACAATTCTGTACCTTGTCTTTAGAAAATCCTTTTTATTTAAATAGGTGCCTAGCTTGTTGGACAGATTCGTTTTTCTAACTCTGCTTTTCCATATTTTAATTATATTAATTATATATTAAATTTAATTTGAACTGGCTGCTGTTTGTTATCTAGGGACATGGGTGGCGCTGTGGTCTGAACCACTGAGCTTCTTGGGCTTGCCGATCGGAAGGTTGGCGGTTCAAATACCTGCAACGGAGTGAGCTCCTGTTGCTCTGTCCCAGCTCCTGCCAACCTAGCAGTTCGAAAGCATGCCAGTGCATATAGATAAATAGGTACCACTGTAGCAGTAAGGTAAATGGCGTTTCCATGTGCTCTGGCTTCTGTCACGGTGTTCCGTTGCACCAGAAGTGGTTTAGTTATGCTGGCCACAGGACACGGAAAGCTGTCTGTGGACAAACGCTGGCTCCCTCGGTCTGAAAGCAAGATGAGTGCCGCAACCTCATAGTTGCCTTTGACTGGACTTAACCATCCAGGGGTCCTTTACCTTTTTAAACCTTTATTTGTTATCTATTTCAAACTGGTTTTTAGATTACCTTATTGTGATTTTTCTTATTTGTTCATGTGGAGTGGGCATTTTTATTGTGAAAATTGCCTAATAATAACAATAATAGTTATTGTATTTGACAAACGCTCTTCTAGCTGAGTGACCCAAGGTGATTTATCTTTTACTGTTTTTAGCCACATTGGACATCTGTAAAGGAAAGGCAGGATGCAAATGCATGAAATAAATAATAGTAAACATTTGGCTTACTTAAAGTTACATCTCAATCGGATAGAATTTCTTTTAAAACTGTTTTTATTGACAGATATCTGTTATCCATTTTCAATGGCAAACCAACTCAAATGAGCTTTTTTTAGAGAGAGAGGGAGCAATCCAAAGAAAATGGTGCCTGTTTCCAGGCCACTAAAATGAATGGGAGTTGTAGAAAGGTTGGTAGATGGCACCCAGAGTGTGACTTGTTAGACAATAGACAGCTATAATGAAGCTTAGCCACTTCTAGTATTGCCAACTAACATTGACTTTTTGGTAACTTATTGCTGAGCTGTACAGAGCCAGCCCAGCCATGAGGGAGGTACAGCCTCTGCTTCAGGTGGCAGAAGCCCTCCAGCTGGCGTGCCTGTGAGCCCCCTGCTTGCCCTGCCACCTCTGCCAGTGGTGGAGAAGTGCCGCAACCAGCGGTGCCAATTTTGGGCAAGATCGCTCATATGATTTTGGATGCTGCTTCTCTGCTGAGGTCCAGCACCGAGGGCCTTCTGGTGGTTCCCTCGCTGCGGGAAGTGAGGTTACAGGGAACCAGGCAGAGGACCTTCTTGGTAGTGGCGCCTGCCCTGTGGAACGCCCTTCTGTCAAGGAAATAAATAACTGTCTGACTTTTAGAAGACATCTGAAGGCAGCCCTGTTTAGGGCAGTTTTAAATGTCTGATGCTGTATTGTTTTTAATATTCGGTTGGAAGCTGCCCAGAGTGGCTGGGGAAACCCAGCCAGATGGGTGGGGTATAAATAAATTATTATTATTATTATTATTATTATTATTAATAATAATAATAATATTACTGCCAGTGGCAGATGGGGCAGGGTGTGTGGCGGCAGTCTTGCCGGTTGGGCTGGTTATTGCTAGTTCCCCCACACCCCTATACTACCTCCCACACAGTTTTGGGGGAGCAGATTTTTTTGGGCTCCAGGGAGGGGGACTGCAGGAGAAAGGGAGAATGGGCAAAAATCGTTGTGCCCTCCTTCTGCCAGTGGGAGTGTCCCAATATCAGAAATTTCTTACATTTTGCTTTTCAAGCCCTGAGTCTATTGAAGTCTTTGGGACTGAGGAAACCATCATTCTCACAAACACATTGCTTCACAGAGATGTTTCTACTTTTGTCTTCTGTGCAAAGCTAAAAGGGGGAGGGGGCAGCACAAATTTGCTGAGCCACACATTTGAAGTTGTCGACAACCCCATACACAAGAAAACAGAAGAAAATATATATGCACTCTGTCCTGTCAAAAGGCTTTCACCTTATCTTGAGAGACTGTCAGGGCAGGAACATCATGGAATGGACAGGAGTCTATTAAATTAATAAGCTGCAGGATGGTGTCTGGAGAGTTATGATGCTCCATAAATCCAGTTTGATCATGGTGGACAAGGTTTAAATCTGCAGACTTCTAATACACATCCACTTTTTGGATTGAATTTGAAGTTTTGTGCTGGAGACACAGAGATAGTCTTGCAGCTTGTGAATTAAGATTTATCTTCTTTTTTCCCCCTCATAGCATTTTTTTTTTATTTTAAAAAAACAGGGATTGACAAAAATGAAAGTACCTTAGGGATCCTGGCAAATGTTACTGCTTGAAACGAAAGAGCTGTTGTCAAGGTGAAACCATGACCTAGATGCCTAATATCAAACCTTGGTCATTCTTTTCAAACAGCCCCATCAGAACAGAGAGCAAAAGGTCTATATGAAATGAAACAAGGATGAATTTAGCCACAGCCTCTCTTATAGTGATTCCTGTCAAATGCTCCTGCCCTGAGTTTATGACACGAGGGGAAATGAACGTTGGCAGGTGTACTTTGTAAGAAATAAAAGGGGGGGGGGGGATCTGGGAATTTATTTTTCCCTGATTATAGAAACTTCTATTTTATGAAAGCTGTTTCTGCAGTACAAGACTACCGTGTTGCTTGCCCTCCAGATACTCAGCCTGGTTTTCATAATTAAGAGAAGAACTTTGTCATAATATTTATAGTGATTACTAGTTCCCAAGGAAGATTAATGGGAAATGTTAAAAAGCAACCTGGGTGTTGGACGTGAACAGCTAAATGAATGCATGGAACAAAACATTTAAATCCTCCTTGTACGCATGTGGTCTCTAGCTGATTACAGATCTTCAAGGGAGGAAAGGAAATTTACATGGCTCCCTCTGGTGGAAGAGCTTTGAGGTTTGGCTCCTTATGGAGCCAGATGAACTGACACCAGCAATTAATAATTGTGGTGGGGGACAACCTTAGTTTTTCAAGGTGACAGGGCAACTGGGCAATTGTATATTTGGGTTAAATTGCTGTTAAGCCAGGATTGCACCTTGCACTCTAGGGAACCAGTTAATTAAGTTCAGCTGGATCACATAGTGTTGGAACACAGTGATTATTTAACACAGGTAAATGTATTTTAGATTAGATGGTTTGTGGAGCAGTGGTTCATGACTTATATGTAATTTATATGCAATGCATTTAGGACATAATATAGTTAATGATAATTACTACTACTTAGTGTTGTGTGTGTTGTTGTTTTTTTAAAAATCTTTATCAGTCTTGTTCTTTTCACCAGCAGGTTTTAAATGGAATGAATGTTTAGCAATGTTGTAGATCAGAAAACCTCCCACCAATATTATGCTGGATATACATACACCAGATTGATTAAACATTAACTAAGGCAGTGATCCTATAGATACTGACCTGGGAGTAAGCCCCACTTAATTCACTGGGTCTTACTCTGAGCAGAAATGGAGAGAAGTGAGATTTATGAAGCCTTTCTCCATCCGCAAGTATTATTTATTTAGAATATATTCTATTCAACTATACACAACCTATGGTTCCATATACAGAACCTCAATCTAGAGCAGTCCAACTGATCTTAATAGGCTGTTACAAAGTAAATGTGTTGTGGTCTTATATCTCAGCCCACCTCTCAGCAAAGGTATTTGTGTTTAAGCTGATCGAATTCCGCTGAAATCTATGGCAATAAACTGGTTCAAGTCCAATTACTTTGGCTTAACTTGGAACTGGATTGGACTGTCAGTCATGTTCCTAGCTTTTTGCGCACTAGCTGCATTGAGAGTCAATGCCAAATAGAATGATGGATCATTGAGCAATATAGGACATATTATTGGGAAAGTATTGTTGTTAAAACCCACAAGTTCTCACAAGTCTCAAATAAGATTTTTCCAAATCATAATATTGATTTTTAAGATGAGGGGATATACATATCAACACTATTTATATTGTAATATTTTTGGTTTCTATGATGCAAGTATGCTGGGTATGCCGGCTGATGATCTGCAAGTTAAATAATGGCTTGCTCACTACTCAGTTGTGATCTTTATATCAGGCTAATTTAGATTTATGACCCTGGCATGGGGTCCATGTGTGGAACACTTTCCAAACAGTGGCAGTACATTTCAACTCCAACTTATAGCCTCATTAGGATAACACTGACATCTTAATTGCACCAGGACAATCTCTTTGTGGGTGGTTGTGGGTCTTGTTTGCCTGGTGGTCTGGTGGGAAACATTGCCTGCTAAGATTTGTTGTTTGAGCTCTAGGCGCTGTGGGTTAAACCACAGAGCCTAGGACTTGCCAATCAGAAGGTCGGCAGTTCGAATCCCCGCAACGGGGTGAGCTCCCGTTGCTCGGTCCCTGCTCCTGCCAACCTAGCAGTTCGAAAGCATGTCAAAGTGCAAGTAGATAAATAGGTACCGCTCCGACGGGAAGGTAAACGGCATTTCCGTGCGCTGCTCTGGTTTGCCAGAAGCGGCTTAGTCATGCTGGCCACATGACCCAGAAGCTGTACTCGGCCAATAAAGCGAGATGAGGGCCGCAACCCCAGAGTCGGTCACGACTGGACCTAATGGTCAGGGGTCCCTTTACCTTTACTAAATGGTAAATCTGCACCACTTTCTCTCTTGCATTTTCATGCTTTTTTTTATTAAAAAAAAAGTATGTGTGGGAACAGAGTGACATTTTCCCATGTTGTGTGGACTGTGCTCCACTGTTGCATGTTCACAGCACTGGAATTGACCCCAAGGGTTATCTAGTCCAACTGCCTGCAATGCGGGTTATTTATGCCTTGTTGTGGCTACTTGGCCAAGCACTATCTATCTGCCACCCTGCTTAGCCACAGGGTGGGGAAAGGTTTGTAGCTGGCTATTGGATACAATAGTGTCTCTTAATATTGTGTTTCCTGTTCGCCGCACCTGTCAGGGACAGGTTGTACAAAGAGTGGGAGGCACTGGCCTGGGAACTCCCAAAGGAGACCCCCAGAGGAGGAAGGCTCAGAGCCAGCGGATTGGCGGTGGGACACTGAAGAGAGGTCAGAGGGAGAAGGTTGGGAGGAAGGGCTGGATGCTAAAGGGGAGTTCAGTGTACAGGAAGAGCCTGTGGCAGGGAGCAGTTCAGATTCTGAGGCTGAAGCAGAGAAGGGAGGTCAAGAGGCTTCTGAAGAACCCAGGGAGTCTCCCTCTCCTGCTGCAACAAACTCCTCTCACTCCTGGTCTCCAAGAATGCACAGAATGATGAGGAGGACAAAACAGAGACCAGAGGTGCATAGATGCAGTTTGAGACTGCTTGGGAAATAACTGGGAGGAGCTTTAGAGCGGGTGGAAGGCAGGGACCTTCAGTCCTGGCAACTGATCCATTGAGGCAAGACCAAGTGTTGCTGAACTGTATGCCATTTCCTTGAATAAAGAGTTAACTTCACTAACAACAGAGTCCTGCGTCTTTCATGCTGACCTGTGTCTGACTCCAGCCCTGACAGCACCTAAAATTGGGTAACATGCTGACTGACTATCCTGGCTTCCCCATCATATTCCTCCCTTGCCGTGCATATAAGCAATCTAGTTTTGCCCTTGATACACAGACTCGTAGTATTAATATGGTATGCCAATGAAGGGCAGCTTTCAAGTAGGTGTGTGAGCACCATGCAGTGCCTTGCTTGGTTGTATCAGTATATGAAGATATTATCCTACATCATTTGTGGATTGCAACAGAAAAATGCACCAATGTTAGATCAATAAGATGAAGAAGATGGCAATGAACAAAAGCAACAGAAACATTTTGGAAAAGTTGCTTATGTATTAAAATATTTTTATCCTGTCTTTCAGCTCCGCCATTCTCACTTGTTTGCTTGCTTTAAAGAAGCTGAAAGACATGGCAAGATTTTGTCAGGGAGACATTCAAGAACAAAGTCAAATAATACGATGCTTTATAACATAATCTTCATAAACAACAGCCTTACTGTAGTTATGTGTAAAAATATTGCTGGATACATTGCAGATAAGAAACTAGACACTTGAAGACAGATCAAAACAAAGATATGTCTGTGTTTAAAACAAAACAAAACACACTCATACAGAGATCATTCATAGGAGCAATTGACTGATATGGCCTAACCTTCAACTCTGAAACTGTGATGAACTTAATGGGATTGATCTGTGAGCTGAAGAAAACATTCAGAAATGTTGGAACGGAAGCATATGAGACATGAGGGAGTGAACTGGGTCTTTAGCCAGCTAGCAAGTACACTGATATTTTGTGATGGGCAACTGCAGTTAGTATGTGACAGAAAAGAAAGAAAACACTCTCGCATAGAAGTGTGCATGTAAGCTAGGCTATAATGTGTACACAAAGAAACTCATAATCTGCAAACTATTTTCAACAGTTCCTTTTTTTGCAAAGGAACATGTGATCTCTCTTTAATGGACTAAAGTGACCAGATGAAAGGTTATTGGGCTACTTCATTTGTCGTTAAGTTTAGAATCTAAAGGAGTCTGTACAACGTGTTTTTTAAACATTGTGTTCTAAAATGCAGTTTCCATGTTTCATGTTTCATTCTGCTCCCCCAAGGAAGAAATGTAGCAGTCTATCAAAACTAAAGATTTATAACCAATAAATAACCCCCTAGTTCCATATTGTAACGTATCCCCATTTAAGTCGCTAGCCTGCAATTATGATTTCTAAAAAACTTGTCTGCTTTATAGTTTAAGAGGTAATGGTGGAACAGGGACAGAGCATTCAATCCTTCCTTTGCTAGCCTGCTTTTTACTCATAAATGACCATTCATTTCTATCTATGCCAGCCTCTTTGACTTCTGTGCTCGAAAAGGCTTCAGCTCCCGTACATCTAGCACTGAAGCATATGATTTCTATGTGCAGCGAGGAGGGTGGGGCACGCTCCTGAGGGACGGGGAGGGTGCCCTCCCACGTGCCACAGTTCAGGGTAGGAGAGGAGTGGAGAAGCTGCTGCTCACTCACCTGCTCTCTGCCACCGGGTCAGACATGACCCGGCAACGGAGCTGCTGCAGTCGGGTGCGCCTTGCCATGGCTGAAGAGGGCTACTCTCTGCCGCTGGGTCAGAAGAGCTGCTGCCGCTGGGCGTGAGTGCTGCCCACTTGTCTGCCATTTTGTTACCCACCCTCAGTCATGACACCCGGCACAGACCACACCCATCGCACCTCCCTTCCTATGCTTCTGTCTATGTGTGGGAAATTAATGCATGAGTGTTAGTTAGTGCATGAAGGGGTTAAGACAACAGAGTTAGATTCCTAGACTTAGCTAAGTCATGCCCTTCTTCTCTGATGGAGAAAGCAAAGCATTCTCTTCCTGTTTCCTCTTTCTTCTTGCCATGTAACCTATGACAAAGGACATGTCTAAGCTTTGTTCTAGGCTTAGAGCACATGTTTGAAGCTATCTTTCTGTATTGTCTACCAAAGAGTATTCTGCCTGTGTTCTCCTTGCTGCTGCTTGGATAAATGCATGAATGAGATCTTTGAATCTATAAGGAAAACATTTTAAGCTTACTTAACAGTGTGTAGTCTGTTCATTCCAAGAGGAGTGGAAAGAGGGAAGCGCTTTTCAGGTGGACTAAGAAGGATGTGCAAAAGGTTTAACTGCCTGCATTCCTAACACTTCACTATGCTGCTTAACTTTGTGAGTTTAAACTCTGCTACTGGGGTCTCTCTCCCACTGGAGAGTGCAGAGTCTCATGCTTTGAATCTAGGCACCCATCTGATTCTATTATTAATTCACCCAACACATGTGGGTCACAGGATCATATATATTTTCCCCCACAGGTTGTGCAGGAAGGGGTCTTTCACTCTTCAGTCCATCTCTCCATTGCAGTCCACTGCAGTGCTGTGTTGGATATGCAGACTGTGCAAAAATCAAGTGGATGGGTGGCAAAGTCACTGATCACTCTGCCCCTTCTCCACCAGCCCTTGTTTCTATTCTAGATGTGAAGGAAGCAAAGCCCCATCTTGCATATTCAGCAAAGAAACCAAACAGACTGGTGACAGAGGTATAGTTTGCTCTATCCCAGGCATAGGCAAACTCGGCTCTCCAGATGTTTTAGGACTACAACTCCCATCATCCCTAGCTAACAGGACCAGTGGTCAGGGATGATGGGAATTGTAGTCTCAAAGCATCTGAAGGGCCAAGTTTGCCTATGCCTGCTCTGTCCCTTTGCTGTGCTTCTGTACTGTGCACAAAAGCATCCACAACATAAATTCAAAGCAGTCCTATACCACTTTAACAGCCATTAAAAAGGTAAAGGTAAAGGACCCCTGACAGTTAAGTCTTGTCACGGATGATTCTGGGGATGCGGCGGCGCTCATCTAATCTGGAGAACCATAGTTTGTTACAGGTGCTAAGAGAAGACTCCTCACAGAGCTACAGTTCCCAGCACCCTTATCAACCTATAGTTCCCAGGGTTCTTTGAGGGAAGCCAGGACTTTTAGAGTGGCATAAGAGTGCATTAAATGTATATTGTATATATGACCACATCAGACTAGCAAAGGAGGGAGAGGGTGCTCTTTGACTCCTCCACCTGCTGTCTTGGATGTGGTGGAGGGAGAGCTCTCAACCTGTGGGTCCCCGGATGTTGTTGGGCTACAACTCCCATCATCCCTGAGCTCTGGCCTTGCTAGCTAGGGGTGATGGGAGTTGTAGTTCAACAACATCTGGGGACCCACAGGTTGAGAAAGGCTGGCTCACAGTGTCAGCTGCTGCCAAGAATGTGGGGCTTCCTTCCTCCACAGTCACTGACAGTGATAAACATTTTGCCTACAGTTTCACTCATAATTTGTCCCAAGCTTTTGATACTGTCTACAGCTATTTCTGTATGTTTGTTATTTTTTGTTTTGCTAGTAAATATTATTGTTGTTGTTTTGCTAGTAATTATTAATTTTCAACCTCATAGACTAAATATATACTCTCAGTTTCCGCTTAAGCAGTGGGATTCCCCTCTCTCTCCACGCACCCCCTAAATTTATTTACAGGTTTCCACCCCAGCTCTCTGGAGCAGGGTATGAGGTACATGTGATGGAGGGGGGATAAGTCCCATTGCTCAAGTGAAAATTGATGGGACAGTTATTTAGCGGTACATTGGATATAGACCACTTTTTCATTGCTATGTTTTTGGTATGCCATTTTGAGTTTGATAAAATTAGGTGGGAGAAGACTTTTGAAAATAAATAAAAATTACTTGAGGCATTTGCTTTGTGTGGAATTGCAGTGTGCACCATCCATCTCATATATCCATGCATGCAGATAGCATGGATATATGAGATGGTCAGCAAATGGTTGGTTGCACAGAGTTCCCATTCAGATCATGGTTTTTCTAATCCTCAGAAAGGGCTTGGGAGATTTTATGAATGAGGCATCTGTGGAATTATGTTTTTTTGTCAAGCCCCTTGTATGGTAGAGAGGAGGGCCGCAAGGCCTGCAGGATAATTTAGGATGTGATGGACAAATGCAACCATGTTCAATACTCCAGTAGATCTACTCATAAGAAACCTAAGAGACTTGCTGGATTAGACCAAGGGCCCATCTACTCCCGCATCCTGTTCTGCCAGAAACAACCTGATTTGGCTCTGGTAATTGCCTGAATCCATTCTTTTACTTTGTAAAATGGACCTATAAAATTATAGTAGGGTCATATGACTGATAATTAGCTACTTGTTTTATTTAAAAGTGGGCAAGCAGAGAAGGACCATAGTGTGTGTTTCATATCAGTAAAGCACTTGGAATCCAAATGCTGATCTCATGCTAAATTTGCCCACAATTCACTTTCATATGAGTGAGGGGTTCAAAATCCAGTCCTTAGTTATAAGCCGTTGATATTCAAATTTCTCATGGTGAAGGCTGGGATAGAGAAAGAAAGGTTGGTGCCTTTTTCAGTCCCTAGGCTGATGAAATCCTCAGGCAACATATATAATGTGCTAATAGGAGATATTGTGAACCACTGTACTCCCCTGAAAAAATATATATGAAAATGTATGAAAGCACCTGAACAGAATGAGCGTACTGTTGCATTTGAAATTGTTAGATTGCAGTTCTCTTATAATACATCTCAGGTTCTAGTCTGCTGGCAATATAGTTTCAATAGATATACTAAGAGAAGAGAAATGCCAAGACCAGCTTTCATAGATTTCTCTCCCCCCCATACCCCCGCCCGCTATTTCTCTCTCTCTCTCTCTCTCTCTTTTAATCCCTGTGAGGCTCTGTGATTTTTCATAGCTGGACTAAAGTTGTGTCAACGGGAGGCTTGCACCATAAAGTCTGAAATGTTAAAGAAAGCTACAAGGAACAGCTTTGAGGCAAGGTTTCAAGCTTTGTCATCACGCTTGAAGAATTTTCTGTTTAATGTACTGTAATGCAGAATTCAATGGGGACAAGTTTAATTGAGTTTTACACAACCCAGTTGGGAGTAGCGCTGCAAGGTAGGTGATGTCTAGGTTTTTAATCTTCCACTCCGGAGAGGCTTGTTGACGAAGTGGTTCTTTCTCTTTGTAAGAAAAAAAGGAAGCATGAGAAATGATACATCCGTGGATAAAACCAATTGGCAACCCCCAAAGGAATGAGGGCGATAAGGCGAATCCAGCACTTGTAAGAAATAAAAGAATCCAACTGTTCATTTAAATGAGAAACAACACATGTGATTGAGGAGGCAGGGAGGCTGGTCTCTGGAATGGAGAGGAAAGGAGACTAGCAAACATAGCCGCTGATACTGGAGGAAGGCTTTCCAGACAAACAATCTAGTAGTTGTGAGAGGGATTAAGAGGGAGATAGCTAATGATGTGTATATATTATTGGGAAAAACAGGGAATAAAATACTTTTTTAGGTATCAGAGAAGGTGGATAAAGTAGCAGGAGGGAGAAAGATGCTGCTGTTAGGCAAGCCCTACTTAAAAAAATATATATCTTCCTTCCCTGAGGCCTAACATAGCCTCTCTATCAAGCAATGTAAAAATAGCACTGGACCCTGTCAGAAAGAAAATAATACCTTCTGTATAAGCCTTAGTGTATTAAATTTTAACTCTGTAGAGTTTGCGTGTCTTCTGCTGGCACTAAACCAAACATAGGGATTGACATGTGCTTCAAATAACGTACCACTTCCATCACGCTGTTTCTTTTGTCACTCATTACAACTATTTCATAATTGTTGAAAATAGGAATTCCCAGATTTTCATTTTGAATGTTATATAGATTGAATTGTGAATTATTCTGCCATGATAAACATTTCACCCTTTCACACCCACACCACCTGTTCTCTCCAAAGATCCTCTATTATCGAAACCTGTGGCCCTCAGCTTAATTTCATGTGGCCCTCAGTCTAATTTCATGCACTCCACAGTTGTAATACCCACTTTGCCTACTTTTTGTTCTGACTCCTCCCACCATTGGCTCTGGCTCTGCCTTCTGGTGACTGCAACCCATCTCTGTTAGATGGTCCACTTGGCACATTAACAAAAGAGAATATGCACCACTGGAGGAGAATGACAAAAGAGGACACACCCCTTTGTTCATTTCTCCCCCCAAGTCATACTCATTCCTCAACAGACAGAAAGAGAGAAAGAAAGCATACACTGAGTCATTGCTCTTTTCATGAACTCATTGTAAAAGTCAGACTCAGTAGAATTAAAATGGAACCTTTGGAATTTACATGATTTTACATGGGTTTTCCCAAAAACACCACTGTCTTACTTTGATATAAAGAACCAGTGTTTTTTTCTGGGGGGACGCAGGGATATGCATGCCCCTAAACATTTTGTGAATCTTTGTACTTTTGTCCATTTACTGTATTTATTTTCCCTGATTTGAACTATAAAATGGTGATTTTCATAAGTCAAAATGAGAGTACCCCTAAACATTATTTTTTTAAGAAAAAAAAGCACTGCAAAGAACAGTGATGCCTGTTGAAAGTGCAAAGCTGCGAGGGCTATGGTTTTGGATTCTGAATCTGTCCCAAAGTCAGAGTGATGATATAATATTGGAAATTGAGATAGTAAGTGGGTTATACTTTACCCATAGTTCCTCATTTTGATATGTTCATGATATTGTACTACCAGTGGGACAGTGAATTAATTCAACATCTCTTTGCTGCTGCCACGGTGGTTATTTGAAAAAAGTGGAAGAAAAAGAGAACACTATCGATGAGAGAAGGGATAGCCAAAGTCTAGGACATTATATGTGTGGCTAAGCTCACAAATATGGTGAGAATAATGTCATCAAGGAGAAAGAGGGTCTTTTTATAATTTACTGGAGCAATTAGGTTCTTGTGCTCAGTCTCAGATATTTTATCTTCTTTTGGTGTTGATTTATATGAATTTATATGTTCTTCTTTAGTCTTTGATAATGAGAGAGAGAGAGAATACCCATTTATGCCCATTGGCACTATACTACACAGCACTAGGTGACCCCACTGTAATCCATCATTCTATGAGAAGGTCATTTCCCCCCACCCCTCAGAGTGCACTTACGTTAGCAATAAAATTGTTTGAATTGGTATTGTAGCTATCTACAAAAACTGCCATAATTGCTCTGCAATGAATATAGTGTTATGAATTGGGGGGTGGGGAAGTAGGCTATATGCAGAGATCCTTCTAATCCCGGGGTGCAGCAAGTGCTAAAATCCAATCAAGGCTTCTCATTTATGGAATAACCAGGCTAGTTTCCTGGTGAGGTGTAAGGAGAACAAAGGAAGGGGCTCCATGGGAGATGGCAAATTGGTGGAGCCCTCCCTCAACTCGCAGATAGTGAGAAGGACAAAACCCAGAGTTGAAAGGTGAGAGTTTGGGGGCAGTGATGTGACCTAGAAGGAAAGCAGCAAGCATGAGAAAGAGTCAGATCAATGTTTGACAGCAACGTTTGAGTTCTGTTTGAATCCAAGGCTGCAGCTAGGGGAGAAACAAGACCCTTTTGCGGTGTTAATGCTGAAAAACCCACCCATCATAGGCTCCAGTTGTATATATGTGTAAATAAACCATATATCATAAAGACCCCATTATCTCCACTGTATCTCATTCCAAAAGGAAACATAAACCCTGGATAAGCAGCTGGGACCCCTGGAATCTCACCCTGCTTGGAAATGGGGGTGGCATGCAACAATACATAATATTCTGAATAAATGGTTTCAAAGTTATTAGTCATAAATGTCAGGGAGAATTCAGAGGAGCAAGTGACAGAAGAGGCGGAGCAGGGGCTTGGGGATGCTGTGGAGCCCTTCAGCCGCCCAGAGACAGAAGAAGCAGAAGAGAGGGCGGAGATTAGCCAGGAGGAGGAAGGGCTCAGGGATACTGCAGAGGCCTTCAACCACCCAGAGGCTCGGGAAGGGAGCTCAGACTCTGGAAGGGAGGGGTCTTTCAAATCAGCACAGACAAGGAGGGAAATGAAACATAAGGATCAAAGATGTCTCATGCGATTCCCACACCTACTTTGTTGGCGCGAGAATCGAAGGAAGCCACTCCCCAAATCTGACTCAATGGGTTCGGACACATAATCCTGAACTGTACCTGTTTCTTGTACATATGTAATAAAGACTGTAAATACCATGCTGACTGTGCCGGGGTGTTAATGCGAAGGCGAGACACCACCTTTACAACATTCGGGGAGTCTTTATCCCTCTTCACAATGGCAGGGCGGAGGTGAGCCATGCAGAAGCCTGACGCAGCCAAGGACACCCAAAACAGGGGGGCGCTGGGCTGGCGGTGGAAGCAGTGTGGCAGCAGAACCTTCTTCTACACGCACAAGTCAACAAGCTGGTTGGGAGGCTCGAGGAGCAGCGCAAGTAACTGGAAGTGGAACACACGAACGAGGCAAGTAAAGCCGTCACTATGCATCTCAGCAAGTTTGCAGGGAGCAGCCAGCAATACTCGAGTTTTTGCAGTATTTACTAAAATTCGGAAGAATGATTTTAAATCGGATGAGGAACGGGTGGCATTCATAATTGCACATTTAGAAGGAAGCGCAAAAGAATGGGTTGTGCCGCTGATGGCGGCTAACCACACCGCCTTGTCAAATGTGCAGCAATTTATAGACATGATGGACACGGTGTTCTTGAGTTCGCTGCACACTAAAGTTACTTCACAACAGCTGCTGCATTTGAAGCAGGGGAACAGATTGGTGAGAGCTTTCTGGGCAGAATTTGCCATGCTAGTCCACAAGCTCCAGTGGAGGGTGCACTCTGAGCCAGTGGAAGCCATTTTCCAGCAAGGGTTGTCTGGGGAGGTGCAGGACGAGCTTGCACGAATGCCAGAGCCAGCCTCCTTAGACGAATTGGTCAGGATCTGCCTGCAAATTAGGTTACGTCAGGAGAATCGAATGGCAAAGAGGAGGGACGTAACCGGGCGGCGTTGGTGGGAAGCGCGCATTCCAGACATTCCAGAACGTAAGACTGGCAGCGGGCCGAGACAGGAGGAGGAAGCGATGGAGATAGGGGCAGTGTGTGCCAAATCTGCCTTTTCAAATGTTTCTTCCACTGGAGGCGGGGCAGAGAAGCAATGGAAGGAAACCAGGAAATGTTTTGTGTGCAACAGGCCAGGGCATCTGGAAAGGCAGTGTCCACGCCGCAAGGCCTGGGAGTTGCTGTCCGGCACAGAGGTGGGGTCAGCGACATGGCGAAGGGGCAAGAGCAGGGAAATGAGAGCGCCTGGCTGAAATTGGAGGCCGACAGCCAGGGGAAGGAGCAGTAGAAGGGCCCCAAGCTGACGCACCGGTTCCAGGAATCACCATGATGGTGAAACTACAACTTCCAAATGGGCAGTGACTGGAAGTTAAAGCTCTGGTGGATTCGGGAGCATCAGCAGATTTTTTTGACATAGACTTGGCATGGGAGCACCAGCTAGCCTTACGCCCGTTGGATTTCCCTCTGAGGGTCAAAACAATTGATGGGTGGCCACTGGTGGTGTGAGAGGTGGCGTATGAGACCCCACCCATGAGGATGGAGGTGTCACGCCATGCAGAGACGATGTCCTTCCATGTGACTAAGCTGGTGGGACACCCGGTGGTGCTGGGAATGAGTTGGCTGGCCAGACATAACCCAGTGATAGCTTGGCATCAACGGACCATTGCCTCTTTGCATTGTATCCAGTATTATTTGGGAGGTGGGGGGCACAGGCAAGTGGAGGCAAATCAAGCTGAAGTAGGGATGCTTCTGAGCCCTTCAACCGCCCAGAGGCTCAGACTCTGGAAGGGAGGGGGCTTTCAAATCAGCACAGACAAGGAGGGAAATGAAACATAAGGATCAAAGACGTCTCGCGTGATTCCCATGCCTACTTTGTTGGTGCAGGAATCAAAGGAAGCCACTCCCCGAATCTGACTCAACGGGTTTGGACGCGTAATCCTGAACTGTAGCTGTTTCTTGTACATGTGTAATAAAGACTAATAAACATGTGTAAATACTAAGCTGACTGTGCCGGGGTGTTAATGCGAAGGGGAGACACCACCTTTACAATAAATAAGGTTTTCTTCCTATTGTATACTGTGAACATATGCATGATTTCTAAGTGTAGCCTTTGTATTTGTAATGCACGAGTTAACGTAGAGGACATATATCTCCCTTTTGCTTTGTGAATTTCCTTAGCGCAAGTACATTTCTATAGTATTGGGACACCTTCTCAGTGCTACATCACGCCCATGTTTTAACCAGGAGAACAAGTGGCAAAATGATACCCATGTTTTCACTGGTATTTGTAAAAACAGGGCAAAGCTATGTGGTACTTCTCCAGGGAGTGTAGCAGTGGATGCTTTTCACCGGCAACCCACCCCACTTCACCGTATCACAAAATTCAGCATTGAAGTGCATTCTGTAAAATCTTCCAACATGTACACAGCTCTCCAGTCACCACATAGTCTAGAAACCTGGTTCTTGAGCATTGCTGCACTTCTAGATAGCCATTTTGGATATTTTTTCAGGACCAGTAAGGAATTGTGGGGAAAGTCGTGTTGTGATGGGCGAAACGTAGGGATGGGCAAACTCACTCAAGGGGATTCTGAACAATAATCTGGCTCTTCATTTGAGCTACAGCAGGGGCTAAATTTCTGCCAAAACCTGAAACTTAGTAAGAGTCCAAAACCCAGAATATACTAGGCCACATCAGCCCTACCCCGAGCCCCATACCCTGCACGTGTCCCTGTTTTTCAGGGGTGTCCCTGATTTAGAGAAGTTGTCTGAGCAATCCTGCATAAAGTTTAATGTTTTATTATGTTTTTATATATGCTGGAAGCTTCCCAGAGTGGTTGGGACAACCCAGTAAGATGTGTGGGGTATAAATAGTAAAATTATCATTATGGAATGGGACATTCCTATTTTCATCGGAGAAATGTTGGAGGGTACGGAGCCCTATGGACCACGGTTCATACCGAATATACAAGTAGCCCTATAAAATAATAGTAATAGATTCTGAACTCTAGATTGCCGTACCAAATGTGAAATACAGGTTATTTCACAATACCGGGGTTTCCCTTGTCAGAAGCCTACTCTGTACTCTAGCTGTGGCCTTTTGAGACCAAAGAATGAGGGAGTTTCCCATGCATACATTCCGTATGGCATTATTCAGTTCGTCCAGCCTGGAAACAGTAGTAGCGAGTAATCCATGGTGTCAGTTGTAGATTTAAACAGTCTGGATTGGTTCTTAGGATAGTCAATAGGTCATTCATTCATCGAACCAGGGTGAATTCACAATTTCCCCTGTATTTTCTCACCAGGGAGCATTTCTAATTTGCTACTGGCCAGTAGATAAAGAGGCAGCTGCATTAATGCGGCTCTAAATTTCCCCTCTAAAATGTTCAGCAACGTGTCTTTTCATACATAGATTTAAGACATCAAAAGTAGAGACATGGGTCATGGTTTTATCTGTACCCCAAGTGTTTGGAAGTTTAAGTTCATGTATTTTGTCATTTGAGTGATGTTGTAGATTCTTCAGAGAAATTCTGACCCTTCTGACACATTTGAACTACTTTTCAAAAGGCCCTTTTGTTTTGAGTAGGATGACAGCCCATTAAAATGGAGCACTGTATATTCCCAGGGCACAGTGCAATGTTGGTAATGAAATCTGCTGAAACTACTGGCACTAAGGAATGACTTATATCCAGGAAATGAACAATGGGGAAATGATGTGTGTGAATCAACTCACTTTCTTTTGCTTTTAAACAGAAAATTGTTGGGAGAGGAACACAAAAAGAAATATATATATATCAATGAGAATATGATGAGATAAAAATAAATGTTAAATGAATTTTTATTCCTCTAAACATGCATGTCAAGAAAGGCAATTTTAGTTGTACAGCGGTGTAGCATTTTGTTTTTTTTTTCTGCAATAAAGCCATCAGATCAATAAAAAATTATGTAGCAGATTATTATTACACTGAGCTCACCATAGCTCTAATCGTAAATAATACAGCAGTTATCCTGGTTATATTAATTATAATTAGAATGCAGATAATGCAGACGGTCTTTTATTACTAGAGCCAAATCAATTTTCCAGTGTTATTCAATGCAAGGTCACACAAAGTTGTTCAAGCTCTTACACTTCTTATGAAATGACCTGCATATGTAAGAGAGGGTTTGGCTCAGCTGCCTAAGACACATTGACTGAGAAGTGCATTGAAATAATTACAGGCATGAACTCTTGCCTATAATGGCAGAATTTCATTTTATAAAGTAAGCAGTGCTGTAATCCAGGCTCCTTTATGGTGAGAAGCTTCATAAATCTTTCAGAGGAGACCAAAGTCTTTCTGTTGCTTGTCAATCAGAAATCAAAATGAATTTCAGTGGTTATTTCTCCTTTTATGAAATGTGTTAAATATACTGAATGTGTTGCTGTTTTGTGATTAAGGCTGCAGTCCTATGCAGACTTACCTTGGAGCAACTTCTGAGTAAACATACATCAGATGTATGTTGAAAAATGTTGGTGAGGTTTTGCTTCCATGGCTTCCACTGGTTTGAGCTTTGAGGATTTCACATTTTAGTTGAATGCAAGATAGATATATTTCACTTCAACTTTACTAATCATCAAATGATTTATATTGTTATGTTCACCCTAATTCTCCAAGTGGCGAGAGGTTTCAGAGATTTCATTGGCCACCTTGGGTTGGTTTCCTTTGAAAGATGTCATGGGAGACTTAAGGCATTTTGTGATATATGATTTATTTATATGTAGATACAAGTTGTGCACAGGTGAAGATTTATAGTATTAACACCCCAACAGACACTACTTCCCATTGAGATGTTTATGGGGACACTTACACCTTAAAGATGCTTCTAGGATTCTGTTTCACTCTCTTGCCTACAGCCCAGTTCTTGTTTCAACTTAAGCTGCTTTCTTTGTTCATACTTTACATAGACAAATTAACTATGAGGAGAAAGGGACAAGGTAACCCCTTTCCCCAAAGGCTGTCTTCTTTCTAAAGAATCCAACTGGAGAACAATATAGTAATATGGAAAGGTAGTTGACCACATAGCCATTAATATGATCTCTGGCAGACTTCATGGTTTTAGTTGCTGAACTAAAGAAACACTCTTCTCCCAGCAGGCATTTTAAGGCAGTGTTCAGTCTTAAGATACATTGTTATTGTTTCATTGTCCATTTTCTTTCATTGTTTGTATGTACACTGCTTAGAAATGTGAATAATTAAGCGGGATATAAATGCCTTAAACAGAGAGGGGGGGGGTATTTGCCAGGCTCCACTATTGCAATCAAGAATCATAGTGCTAGAACAGACCTTGTCAATCCCCAGTTCCTCATCCAGTCAATCCCAGTCTCTTTACAAGATGTTTAAATGTGCATATTGCTGCTATAACTGATGTTCACGTGGAGGCTGTCAGATAATAGGCTTCCAGGTGCACTGAATCCAGGTATTCAAACTCCATGAGAAAGGCAGGCAGGAGATGAAAGCCATCATTGTATCTTTATTGTGATGCCCTACTTTTATTTAAATATTTGAAGCAAATGTCATTGGGTAGAATTCAATGTGGTGCCAAATGGGGTACGTAAAAGTGTATAAAATTATTCATAATATCAGAACCTGGTGGATCTGGATGCTGGAAGATTCAGGGCAGACAAAAGGAGGTACTGCACTTAGTGCATGAGATGTAGTGATTGTCATCAACTTGAATAAAAAAAATCCTTCCAGTAGCACCTTTAAGACCAACTAAGTTAGTTCTTGGTATGAGCTTTCGTGTGCAAGCACACTTCTTCAGATTCTTCAGATGCTTGCACACGAAAGCTCATACCAAGAACTAACTTAGTTGGTCTTAAAGGTGCTACTGGAAGGATTTTTTTTATTTTGACTATGGCAGACCAACACGGCTACCTATCTGTAACATCAACTTGAATGGCTTTTAAAGGGGGGGCAAACAAATTCTACATGGATAAGGCTAGCCACTAATACTCGCCCTCTGGTGTCAGGGGAAGCATGCTTCTGAACAGGGCCGTCTTACCCATAGGCACTAGGGGTGCAGGGCACCCAGGCACTGGGCTCTCAGGGGCGCCAGGCCGAGAGTTCGCGGCCCGAGAGTCGAGTCCTATTTTTATAGGTCCATTTTTATAAAGTGATGGAATGGATTCAGGCAATTCCCAAAGCCCAATCGGTGTGTTTCATGGAGGGATGAATTTGGACTGAGTGCTGCTTGCAGTCTTCTCGTAGACACCTGGCTGGCCACTGTGAAAGCAAGTTTTTGGTCTGCTCCAGTGTGGTTCTTATGTTCTTAATGCTATAATGGTAGGTATGCGTTGAAACAAACTCATTGAGAGTTTTGATGCACAGTTGCTAATGATTATTTCCTCCCTAGCTATTACTGCTGGAATGACTGTCACTTTCTAAGGACACTGTGTGCACCTTCCTTGTGGACTTTAGGATGGTTAGAACTCTAACATTATTTCACTAGGTGTAATCATACAGGAAATAACTATGTGCTTCATTTTAATTTTTTTATATATACTTTAACTGATAAAAGAGAATGGTGTAACTATAGATTTTATTATTGCCATCTTTAGAAAATACTGAAACAGATTCAAATTTTGCTGATATATGGAACTCCCTTTAGTTAGTCTCAATTGTAAAAGCTGAGTGTTCTTGCTTTTAAGCTAGTTAGTGCCATGAAGGAAAGAACTTTGTGCTCTATTTTATAATTGTCCGTATTATAATTTTCCACTCACATCTTGCAATAAGTAATTATAATAGAAATTCTGCCAGGTGTTTTCTCCTGTAAAAGTATAACAACAGAGGCATAAAGTTCATTGGGTTTTCCGATTACATTCCACTCTATGCTGCAACTAAAAAAAGGAATCAACACTTGCTCTGCAAACAAATCTATTCTAACATGCTGTAAATGCATTATCATGAACCTTTATCATTAAATGTACCCTGGTGTTGAAGTTAGGAAGGCAAACTAGAGAGTTTGTAAGTGATAAAGGGAAATAGTTCTAATTACAGGTAGGTAGTCGTGTTGGTCTGCCGAGTCGAAACAAAATAAAAAAAATATTTCCAGTAGCACCTTAGAGACCAACTTAAGTTTGCCATTGGTATGAGCTTTCGTGTGCATGCACACTTCTTCAGATACCACAGTAGTCAACCAGTTGCCTATGGAAAACACACAAGCAAGATATTCAGGCAATGAAGCTCTGCCATCTGTGTTCCCCAGCTACATATATTTATTTTAATTAAAATATATAAATACCACTTGATTTCTTAAAAAAGAGGTGCTCTAAGTGAATAAAACATTAAAATGATTCATAGAAATATTCTAAGGATGATTAAAATCAACAGTAGCTAAAAATATATAAAACACATGTAGTATAGAGCCCCCAGGACACATGTAACATAGAGTCGTGTTGGTCTCACAAGGTTTGACAGTGGAGTGTTGGGTGATGTAGGTAGGTTGAAGCAGGTGGCTATGAAGCCCCATTACTAAAGTGGAAAATCTTCATGTGGCACTTGGGATCAAACCAGTGACTTGTGAGGTGAGGTAACTGCTAATAATTATTTATATAGGACCTTTGTTAATGAATTAATTAATATCCTGCCTTTTAGCTAAGGAGTTCAAGAGAGCGTATGTACCTCGAGTGTTAAAAGGGCAGAAATCATATCTCATTGACCCTTGTGATCTCATTCTGGTTCCCCTACTGCAAGACACAACATTATCGTTAATGCCTCAGTTGTAAAATGCCACTGAAAAAGAGCATCATGTAATCAGACTTGAACTTGTTCCCACACATGCAGAGAGGACTATAGTTGGAGGCATGGTATTATATATGGGAGTGGTGCTGCCAATCAGTTATGGAGAAGGATCTTTGTAGGTTTGGGCTTTTTATGGGTTGAAAGGTATGTCTGAGGCACTGTCCAGAATGGCAGGTTGAGTCCGTTCTGAAGAAGTAAGTCAGAGAGGCAGGTGTAACTATATATAGAGAGAGAAACAGCTAGCAGAACTGTCTGGGGTGCAGGACCAGGAAAATACTTGCAGAAATCAGGAAGCAAGAGCAAGGAGTGGAGTCTATGATCTGGGTGTCGTAAGTGCGGACAAAGTTTACTACAGTGGTGCCCCGCAAGACGAATGCCTCGCAAGACGAAAAACTCGCTAGACGAAAGAGTTTTCCTATGGGCAAATTTCCCTATGGCTTGCTTCGCAAGACGAAACGTCTTGCGAGTTCTTGCGAGTTTGTTTCCTTTTTCTTAAAGCCGCTAAGCCGTTAATAGCAGCTAAGCCGCTAAGCCGTTAATAGCCGCTAAGCCGCTAATAGCTGCTAAGCCACTAATAGCCGTGCTTCGCAAGACGAAAAAACCGCAAGACGAAGAGACTCGCGGAACGGATTAATTTCGTCTTGCGAGGCACCACTGTACCAGGAGGAGGAAGTTATGTAGGAACAGGAAAGGACCTATCACAGTGCAGAAGATGAGTCAAGACAACAAGCTAATAAAGTTATTTTATTCCCAATGAAGTTGCTCAGGTCCCACAAGGTCATTCATACAGGAATGCAACAGTTTATGGAGCAGGGCTCCAGGCCACAAGACCCAGATTCAAGACTGCACCTCCATCACTATACGGCAAGAAGCAATATCGTATTATTGATGTGCTAACAACCCCACGTTCTTCCATAGTTGTCCTTGTGAAAGTTGTAGGAACTTGCGATATAGCTTGAAGAATTTAACCAGGAGTGCCACAAAGTGGCAAATATAAATGCTTAGTATAAACCTTTATTTTCCCCTCTCAAGAAATTCTGCTACCCTGTGTGTGTGTCTTCCCTAGTGAGTGATAGTCTTCTTCTTTTTTTAAAAAAAGAGAACTCTATCTCAGAGGTAGCATGTGTATCAGGGGAAGCACAGATTGACATGGTAAGTACCCCTGCTTCAAATAATAGGATTTGGGAATTATTTTCGGTCCAAAACATAAGGAAAGAAAATGTCTAAAAGTGACCTTGTCGTCTGAATTAACTTCCATGAGATTCCACTTTAAAATGATATGCCCAGTATTATCATTTTACTGCCAAAAACTGGGAACTCTTCCAAATTTTGACTTACAAAATTATTATACTTCCAGCTTTAAAAAAAGAAGCTTTTTGAAGTGCTCTTTTTTTGTTGGATACTGTAATAGATGGCTCTCTAAAATCCTGCATAAATGGTCAGGACCGCAAGTTCAAGCTGCCCCCAAGGCAGCCTTATCTTATATACCGGCCCCTAGAATAGTAGCATTTGTTTTGTTTTGTTCTCTAGTATGTGTATATATTAGCATGTTTCATCATAGGACATACTGTTTTTTTGCTTGACTTTGTATCCCAGTGTTATTATCATTCTGATTTGTTGTTAGAGCCGACTGCAGGAATGTTGCAACATTGCAAAATAAATAAATGGAGCCCCCCCCCAAAGAACTTAATGCATTTTATGTTTTTCCATTTTAAATATAAGAATAGGAAGATTGGGACTAAATAATATTAATTGAGAAGCTTCAAGTTAATGCAGCAGGTTGGACAATAGAGGGACAAAGAGTTTTTGTCATGACCATTTTTTTCTTTATACCTGGTAAATAAAACTGTGGTCCTTTACAGCACATTCCCCCCATAAGGATCCTAAACCGTTGTGCAAACAATCCCTGAGTGCACTTCTGAGTGCTGATTTTAAAAAAACATCCCTCTTCTCACCCTCTGTACCTTTTGAGAAGGATTACGAGTGGCTGCGATATAATTCATTTTAAGAATGGCTTCCTGTTCTGCTTTGATCTATGCTTGCGTTCAGTACCAGTGTTTTAGAAATGCCCTTTCTGCTTCTTGATCGCAACATGAAGCAAAAAGTACCATCTGGACTCTGCACGCTAAAAAGTCAGAGATCTCCGGGTTATATTTGCGCCTCAAAGGACATTTTCCTTCTGTTAAGCTGCTGTGTACTTTAGTCTGTCACTGATAACTAACCAAAATTGCAGCATTGTAATTTTAATTGGCAACTATCCATTTGTATCCTCTAGGTTTTCCCCTCTTTTGTCTCCCTCTGGCAACCTCCTTTTGTGGTTGGTTCATCTGCTCTGGTGCCCATAGCAACACCCATGTGCAAAGCCATATCCACTGGGGTACTGCAGGTTCCAAATACCAGAGGTTTGTGCTGCTGTTTCAGAATAGCAGACTTCTGCTAGAGTCACTGATCCAAGCAGCATGCCAGCTTAGCTCTGCATGGCATTTCTGTAATTCCTTAATATTGTTCCACCTCATTCACTCGGGGTCCTTAAAACCTGTCGGACAATTAAGGTTATAAAGACAAGATACGGTGCCCGTAACTCTGCAGGGCATCAGAAGAAACATGGAGAGGAATGGAAGAAAAACTTTGCTATATTTTCAAAAGACATTTGAGGATATCATAGAGGCCTAGATGCAATGCTGTGTATACATTGACCTTAGAATTTGGGAAGTGGGGGTATAATTAAAGAGAGTGGCAAAAAAAGCTGTCACAATTCGTTTTATAATTTTAGCATAGGGATTATTATTGCTAAAGAAAGTTGTCAAAGACCAAACTGGGCTTGCAGTAAGACTCTCTACCTTTTCCTAACAGTGACTTCCTATACCTGGTTACTAGCATAAATAGAATAACCTCTGGTGTAGTGTCTAGGGCAGGGGTCAGCAACCTTTTTCAGCCATGGGCCGGTCCACTGTCCCTCAGACCATGTAGTGGGCCAGACTATATTTTTTTTTTGGGGGGGGGGAGAACGAATTCCTATGCCCCACAAATAACCCAGAGATGCATTTTAAATAAAGGCACACATTCTACTCATGTAAAAACACTAGGCAGGCCCCACAAATAACCCATAGATGCATTTTAAATAAAAGGACACATTCTACTGATGTAAAAAACACGCTGATTCCCAGATTGTCCGCAGGCTGGATTTAGAAGGCAATTGGGCTCCATCCGGCCCCCGGGCCTTAGGTTGCCTCCCCCTGGTCTAGGGAGTCACAGATGCCAGAGGATTTCCTGGGCCCAGTACACTGTATGTGGATTGGGTGCCCTGCACCATCTTCTCCATGCAGTCTGTTAACAGGAATACGTAAATATATCAACTTAGTCTAGCTTCTTTGCAGGCTGATGCAGAAAAAAGGAGGGGGAAGGGAGGAAATCATATTCAACATGGAGTTTCTGATTGGAGAAGCAAGATACAAATATAAGGTATGTCACACAGCATACAGTTAAACTATGGAATACAGTGGTACCTTGGGTTACATACACTTCAGGTTACAGACTCCGCTAACTCAGAAATAGTACCTCGGGTTAAGAACTTTGCTTCAGAATGAGAACAGAAATTGCGTGGCGGCAGCAGGAGGCCCCATTAGCTAAAGTGGTGCTTCAGGTTAAGAACAGTTTCAGGTTAAGAACAGACCTCCGGAACGAATTAAGTACTTAACCCGAGGTAAAGGTAAAGAGACCCCTGACCATTAGGTCCAGTCGTGGCCAACTCTGGGGTTGCTCATCTCGCTTTATTGGCTGAGAGACCTGGTGTACAGCTTCCGGGGTCATGTGGCCGGCATGACTAAGACGCTTCTGGCAAACCAGAGCAGCGCACGGAAACGCCGTTTAGCTTCCCGTCAGAGTGGTACCTATTTATCTACTTTCACTTTGACGTGCTCTCGAACTGCTAGGTTGGCAGGAGCAGGGACCGAGCAACGGGAGCTCACCCCGTCGCAGGGATTCGAACCGCCGACCTTCTGATCAGCAAGTCCTAGGCTCTGTGGTTTAACCCACAATGCCACACGCACCCCCTAACCCGAGGTACCACTGTACATATCGCAGAGAGGCAGTCATGGCCACCAATTTGCATGTTTTTTATAAATGGATTAATATATTCATGGAGGATAATGGCTACTAGCCACAGTACTTTCCTTGGCCTCCAGAGTTGGAGGCAGTATACTTCTGAGTTGCTGGGAATTCTAGGAGGGAAGGGTGCTACTGTGCTGAGAATTTGCTTCTGGGCTTTTCACTGTGAGACCAGGTATGCTGATCCAGCAGACTATTCTGATGTTCTTATGCAAAGTCATTCACAGATCATGTTATGAAAGTCAGAAAAGCAGCCTCTTTGCTTTGATTGTGAAGTTTCATAGAAAGAATACCAAAATAAAACACATCGGCCAAGCCTAAGAAATAACAACAAGCAAAAAATATGTGTAGTTCAACAGCTTTGAGGTCTGAGTTATCAGCTCTCAGCCTAGCCTTCCTCAAAGGGCTGTTGTGAGGGAGGAGGAGACATCAACAAGCAACAAATATCAGCAGTTTCACAACTCTTGCAGCAAAACATATTTATACACACAAAACGTTTTGCTAAACTTGGTAAACAAGAACAAGAACAAAATTCATGTGCTGAAGTACAATCAAAAGGAGTGTTAATTTGCTGCAGCTGAAAGGTGTTTTAATTATTTCATGGTTGCATTTGATGAGCATTTGCTCACTTTTTATTTTGGTTGATTTGGATTATTCTAGTTAAGTGCTCAGTTTTGTGGAAGGCAGAATAGAGAGAGAAACGAGCGCAGCCATTGAAGGACTGTGCCCTGGATCCCCACGTCGGCAAGGCGGTGGTCCAGGAGTTCGTGATCGACCATGTCGAAGGCTGCTGACAGGTCTAGAAGAATCAGCAGCCCCGACCCGCTTCGATCCAGCTGCCTGCGGAGATCATCTGTTAGGGCGACCAGAGCTGTCTCGGTCCCATGACCAGCGCGGAAGCCGGACTGGAATGGATCCAGAGCCGATGTTTCATCCAGAAACCTACCAAGCTGTTCAGCAACCGCTCTCTCAATCACCTTACCCAGGAATGGAAAATTCGAAACCGGGCGGTAATTGGATAGATCTAAGGGATCTAATGATGTTTTCTTTAAAAGCGGGCGCACCACTGCCTCCTTCAGTTCCCCTGGGAATGTCCCGGTGCCAAGGGACAAATTGATGATATCCCCCAGGGGGGGCCGCACCTCGTCTGGACACGCTCTAATCAGCCAGGACGGGCACAGGTCGAGAGGACAAGTGGTGGGCTTTCCAGGTCGGAGGAGTCTGTCCACATTGGCTGGGGATATCCAGTCAAAGTGGTCCAATACTGGACCCGAGGACAGTCGAGGGGCCTCCAGTTCCTTTATTGTATCCAAATTGGCAGGGAGGTAATGGCGGAGCAACAGGACCTTCTCCGCAAAAAAGCTCGCAAATGCCTCACAGCTGTGTGTCAAATTGTTGTTTAAATTTGGCTGTCCTTTGAGGGACGTTAAAGACCGAATTATACTAAATAATTGCGCCGGGCGAGAGCTAGCGGATGCAATGGAGGCCGAGAAGTAGGACTTCTTAGCGGCCTTCACTGCCATCTCGTAGGTTTTCATAAAAGCCCTATAAGATGTTCTTGAGGCTCCGTCATGGGCACCCCGCCATACTCGCTCTAGCCGTCTGAGGTCCCGCTTCATTTTCCGGAGCTCCTCGGTAAACCAGGGAGCCCGGTTTCTGCGGGGTCGCAGAGGGCGCTTAGGTGCAATCTCATTGATGGCTGCCAGGAGCTGGGTATTCCAGCCCTCGACAAGCTCAGTCAATGAGTCGCCAGGGGGAGCAAGGTCCCGCAAGGCTTGACGGAATCTATCTGGAAGGTCATTAAATCCTAATAACTTTTGTGGACTTGCTTGCAATGCAAGGAGGAGGAGGAAACCAGTCACAATAGTTGAAGGGTCAGTAGGGACAAATGACCAGAAACTGTTCATTGATACAGTTTGGGGATAAGAAGCAGGCTTCTAAACCATTTGAAGAGTTTAGAACTGTTGAAGCAACTAATGTAACTGATTTCAAAATATAGTTGAATAAATCTACAAATAACATTTTTGCTATGTAATATATTAGGATACTTAAGGCATTTTAGCCTCACTCTTTATCCAAAACGGTTCCCAGAGCACCTTACAGATTGATAAAACACTAGTGAGATCCTGTCCTCAGCTTCAAAGGTATGAAACAACACCAAAAAAGCTTGGAGAGGAATAAAGCAAACAATCACTCATTCTTAAGGGTTTTTTTAAAAAAATCCAAATGAAGATGTAGGCCCCCAATGTGAATTGGGAGATGATAAATTAACCCTTTCTTTTAGCACCTATTTGAAATATTTCTCCTCAAGCTGTTATTTGCCCCATGGAGCAAAACATACGGATACAACAAGTGCTATAAACCTAAATGGACAATAACCTGTGAACTTTACAGAGAAAAGTGTGCTTAAGCTGTACAAAAGGAAAAAGATATACATCACCATAGTGCTGATAGTCTCCACGTTTTTCTTCATTCTGTATGGCTTCCTGCTGACGGCAAGCGTCATATAAAGCTCACTTGCCAAGAGTTAGACACCATAATGGGGTGACGTATGAAACAAGGGTTTGGTGGTGGTACAAACTCTTGAAAGGTCACAAGCCATTTTCTGTTTAGGAAAAAAAAAAGAACATTCACCTAGAACCAGGTTGTACATAAGCAGTAGACTGTGGCCTGAGAAGCTATGCATTTATTTCTGATTTCCTAGTCTTTTAACAGCATAATTGGTAGAAATCTTCACGGAAACTCTGCTTCTAGGAGAAGTCCTATGATTGAGTCGCTCTGTGAGTCGAGGTTTCAGAATATAAAATGACTTCTTTCTAGTGTCAATAGTCAATGTCAAATGTGCACAATGTAGCCAAACTGTCTCATCCGTAGAAAGATGAAGCTCCAGTTCTTCTCTTTAAAACAGAATTCTGGAACTTGATCCTGCAAGATGCTAAGCCCTCTGATTCAGAAAGGTATTTAGGGTTATCCGTAAGTGTGAGCACATGAGAATTCATATGGCTGTCACTGATGCTGTTGAGAAGCTTTACACTTCCTTGAGAACTCTGGGATCAAAGAAGGGGACCCAGCAGCTTGCATTATCAATCCCTTTTCAGTACACTAATTTTCAATTATCCTCATTCAGAAATTAGAAAGCTCTACACACTTTGAATTGTAGGATTTTTTTAAAAAAAGTATTTTACTTCTGTTCATACTTACAAAACTTTGGATAATATCCCCCACCCCCCCCCACCCCCGGTGATTAAGCCTGCAGTCATACATATTTACCTGAGCAGAATGAGTTTTCTTCTCTCTTCTCAGTAGACATGTACAGGATTGCACTGTTAATTATAGTTCCAACTGAAAGCAACCGCTGATATAATTCAGAGGAGAAAAACAGCTTATTATTTCCCTCGATTTTATTACTATATGTGGATTTCTCAAACAGCTTTTGTTAGATCAGCTTCTTGCACGTGAGCCAAATTTTCAGTGAGAAATGTATCTTAACAGTTCTTTGCTGAAGTTGCAAACAAGAACTGCTCCCATAAAACTGCTTTACAGCTCAAGCATGCACCATGTCATTCATTGTTGAGTTCCTTCCCCACCCCCCTGCATAGGCTGTGTTGCATTCTCAGTTTAGCTTTCCGTGCTGCCCCAAATGGAAAACTTGCTATCACAAGTGATCTCCTTCTGACACTCACAAAAGACATATTTGATTTCCCCCCCAACAATACCTAGCTATCTTTACTTACATTTCCATAGCTAAATCTAAGCTGTGACTTTTTTTTTATCAAGTCTTGAAAACTGAGCAGAAAAGTCTTGCTTTTGCATTCCAGTTTGAGGAAGCTAGAGACCCAAACTATCTAGCTGAAAAGCATCAGATATACTTTTGTCATCACAAGCAAGGATGCTGCACAGGTTGTGGCTATGCACATGTACTGTGCCCTGGGGAATGAGGGTTCAGACTAAAGTTACGGAAAGTGTGTGTTTTGTAGTTGAAACTGAGTCATGATGAAAACAAAATGCCCTGTTCTCATCTGTTCTGTACGTTCTTCTAAACGTGAGACACTCACAGTGCAATTCAAAGCATGTCTACTCATGAGTTCATTAGTGCTTACTACCAGGTAAATAGATATAGGATTTCGGCTTGCGTGTCTATCATTCAGACATTAATGCAATTCTATTCTTACATGCTCACTTTAGAAATATAAATGTGCAACTATTCAAGTATTCTGAAAGGGTTTTGGAAAACATATTTACAGCACCAATAATAATCTACTGTAACTTTTACCATGTGTTGCCTATATACTCTTAAAAACATATTATACAACCCACATCTTACTCTATACTAAGGGCAGGGGGTGGAATTAGATTCAGTTTGCATGCAAAGCAGAATTTATCAAATCTGTACTTTCCAAAACAATATAAGAACTGAAACTGAACCATCCTTCAAAATTTGCACTTCTCTGAATTTTGCAGTGCAGTTCTACAGGGTTTTCAAAAATGTATATTTCAGAGGGAAATGTGCATGAAATGAATGTATTGTATTAGTGAAAATAACATACAACAATGCATTGTATTTGGAAGTGTTACCTGTGAAAGATTAATACATTAGTCAGAGCTACACAGAAAAAAAATCTCACTAAAATGTTGATTTTTTTTCACTGGGATTAGAAAGACAACTTTAGATTGCTGAAGAAACATGGAAAACCAAGTTTAAGATTAGAAAAAATGATAAATGGAGGGACCCAAAATTGAGAGATCTTTCAAGCCCTATCCCAGACACAGTTATGTATATAGAAGGACTTGGCATCGGGCTCAGTGGAGCCTTTTTCCTTCCTTCCCTTTCCAGAGATTGTGAGTGTGTGTGTATGTGTATTCATGCTAGTCCCTGTAACTAAGCAGAGGGCAGCACACCCCTCCCACGTGCACTTTCAGCCATTCCTCTCCGATGCCCTCATGTTCCAGTCTCCAACAGTTTTTTTGGAAATTGATCTGGACCATGAATTTTGATTCTGAGGATGCTGCATTCTTATTTTTATTCTGTCTTTTGTGTTTTTTATATTGTAGTTTTATGTTGTGAACCGCCCTATGGATTAAGGGCAATATATAAATTGAATAAATAACAACCTGTGCAGTTGTGAAATCATAGAATGCAGAGACATGCCTTGCATATCTCTTGAATTAATGTACAAATTTAAAAGACGCCTGCTTCTTGGGAGAAAAGCAATGACAAACCTAGACAGCATCTTAAAAAGCAGAGACATCACCTTGCCAACAAAGGTCTGTATAGTTAAAGCTATGGTTTTCCCAGTAGTGATGTATGCAAGTGAGAGCTGGACCATAAAGAAGGCTGATTGCCAAAGAATTGATGCTTTTGAATTATGGTGCTGGAGGAGACTCTGGAGAGACCCATGGACTGCAAGAAGATCAAACCTCTCCATTCTGAAGGAAATCAGCCCTGAGTGCTCACTGGAAGGACAAATCCTGAAGCTGAGACTCCAATACTTTGGCCACCTCATGAGAAGAGAAGACTCCCTGAAAAAGACCCTGATGTTGGGAAAGACGGAGGGCACAAGGAGAAGGGGACGGCAGAGGACGAGATGGTTGGACAGTGTTCTTGAAGCTACCAGCATGAGTTTGACCAAACTGTGGGAGGCAGTGGAAGACAGACGTGCCTGGCGTGCTCTGGTCCATGGGGTCACGAAGAGTCGGACATGACTAAACAACAACAAAGGCCTAAGAGTAAAAAGAAGAAAGTGTTACAAATTCTAACATAATAATGCTATATGGCCTGAAGTTTCAAGACAAAACAATGATTTGAAGGGCAGTCAGTTGAAGAGAATTCTGCTGTGATAGATGTAGTCAGAGTAAAACAGATACAATGATAGAAAGAGATCTTTGATTACAATATCCTCTTCTCTACTCTGCTTTTTCCTTTGTTGGCAACATCCAGGGCTGATCCAAGACATCTTCCTGCCTGAGGCAGAAGAGCAAATGGGACTTCCCTCACCAAGTCAAAATGCATAGTACTCAAGGCTGGCAAAGTTATTTTGCTGCCAGAGGCAGATATTCCTACAGGTGCCTCTCATTTGGAGTAAAAACATTATTATTATTATTATTAGTAGTAGTAGTAACAACAACAACAACAACAACAACAACAACAACAACAACAACAACAAAATCAACTGCCTGAGGCTGCTGCTTCACTCTGCCTAATAGTAGGGCCAGCCCTGGGGGCAGCTGTGTCTGTCTTCAGCTTTCCTATATATTTTCTTGCAGAACTGACACTGGAAACCAAACAACGGCCATGTTCTGAAGAATACTACTGCTTGGTGATATTAGGAAAGCAAACTCACCTTGCATAAGAGAAAACTTGTCAGGTTTCCATAGATTCAACCCATAATGTCAGATCTGCCTCAAGCCAAAATAGGATGGGATTATAGGGAGCAACATGACCTGAAAAGTGAAAAGAAAGCAGAGGCTAGACAATGCAAGGTGAAGCACAAACAAAGCTTAGTTGAGAGCTAGACTGAAAGCATTCTTTAACAGAAGAATCTGAATCCATTTGTTGTTTAGACTGGAGAAATAGTCTGATTCACTTGTCACATTGCCTTCTCTGGTTGATTGGGTATTTTCAAGGCACTGGTTGAGCTTTTTGCAATTCCTTCCTTTGACCAGATCTTAATGGTAGCATTTAGGTTGACTCTTTGGCCAAAATCTCTAGGGCCTGCAGCCTGAGTGGTCCAAATAGTCGTGGTCAAACCCTGAAAGGCACAAAACCCAATGATAAACAAATTGATACATCACATGACAAACCTAGACAGCATCTTAAAAAGCAGAGACAGCACCTTGCCAACAAAGGTCTGTATAGTTAAAGCTATGGTTTTCCCAGTAGTGATGTATGGAAGTGAGAGCTGGACCATAAAGAAGGCTGATCGCCGAAGAATTGATGCTTTTGAATTATGGTGCTGGAGGAGACTCTGGAGAGACCCATGGACTGCAAGAAGATAAAACCTCTCCATTCTTAAGGAAATCAGCCCTGAGTGCTCACTGGAAGGACAAATCCTGAAGCTGAGGCTCCAATACTTTGGCCACCTCATGAGAAGAGAAGACTCCCTGGAAAAGACCCTGATGTTGGGAAAGATGGAGGGCACAAGGAGAAGGGGACGACAGAGGACGAGATGGTTGGACAGTGTTCTCAAAGCTACCAGCATGAGTTTGACCAAACTGTGGGAGGCAGTGGAAGACAGGAGTGCCTGGCGTGCTCTGGTCCATGGGGTCACGAAGAGTCAGACACGACCAAACGACTAAACAACAACAACATCATCACAACCACTGTATACAGAGCTAGCAAAAGAGTGGGAGTACATAGCTCTTTTGAGAAATAAGCCATTTCTGGATGAATGATTAAGTAAAAGAAAGAAAGAAAGAAAGAAAGAAAGAAAGAAAGAAAGAAAGAAAGAAAGAACAAGTTCATTATGAAACATAGCTTTGATTTTTTTACATACATGCTTATAGGTCAGCTGAAATGTGCAGGTTACTGACCAGCAACGTTGCCAAGTCACTAGTGTTCAACCAGCTCCAAATTACTTGGGGAAATTGCCAAGTATAATTGCGTATTCTTCCACTGCAAGCCTCTCTCCATGCCATGAGAGGTGCCAGGAAGTATATGTTTCCTGCCACAGTGTTGTACTCTGAGTACAGATCGTGTATGAAATCAAAACGTCCCAATCTTTGTGTTTCATTTTCCAGCTTTCCTCTTTGCATTTCTTTATGTATGTAGTCATTGTAAATAAATGTATGCAGCTGCTACCTTATATCTGTTCTGCCTTACTTAATCGCCTTAGAATAAATATTATGAAGGGTGCTACAGAAATAGCTTAAATAAATAAAATCTGTTCTCATGGTGCAAAAAGCAAATAAACAAAAACTCTGCTTCACACATCAAAGTGAGCAGTATTTTTTCTTCAAGATACTATTTCTGTGCAAAAACAAGGCTATAACACCACAATCCTACGTTAAGTCTACTGAAAAGTAACACCCATTAAATTCAATGTGATTTACTCCAATGCAAGTGTTCACAGGATCGAAGCCTAAGCTGTACAAAGCAGAGCATAGTCCGCTGACTGGGAACTGGCAGATGCTTTCCATTTCAACTAGGGCCAGGGCCTTTTCAGTACTGGCCCCGACTTGGTGGAACGCTCTGTCACAAGAGACTAGGGTCCTGCAGGACTTGACATCTTTCCACAGGGCCTTCAAGACAGAGCTGTTCTGCCTGGCCTTTGGTTTGGACTCAGTCTGACCCTTATGGTTTTGATTTATGGGCTACTACTAAAATGAGGCTGCATTTTAAATTGTATTTTAACCCGTATTTTAATTAACTGCCCCCCCATTATGTTTTCTTGTAATTTTGTTGGTGTTAGACGCCCTGAGCCTGGTTCTGGCTAGGGAGGGCGGGGTATAAATTAAAAAATATTGTTATTATTATTATTATCTGCAAGGAAGCCACTGACACCATGAAATGGTGGCCATAGTTTGAGCTGATTCAGTGAAGTATTGCTGCAGATCTTTTTTCCTAAAATATACCTCTTATTTTATCCTCAAGTGACTAACAATGAAATCTGTAATCGAATATAAATAAATATAGTGCAATACGTTTGCAACTATAGCAGGCAGGACCTAGGTATGGGGTTGTGGAGACACTTTCCCTAAATAAGGGAACATCTCGTTGACATGATGAAAACATTGGTTGTGTTTGTGCATTGTTTAAGCCAACCTTGAACTCTCTCTTTCTAGAGATTTGCAGGAGCCAGGCAAAATCAGTGTTAGAACAGAGTAAGCAGCATTCTGGAGCTGCCAACCCAGGGGCACTCTAGAAAAGAGAAAGTGAGAGAAAGCATGCTTGTACAGGAAGCTCTAGAACTTGTCGCTTGGGACAGATATATGCGTGGTGGACTCTATCAAGACTTTCAGGACTCATAATTATTTAGTTAGTGCTTGCATATTAAAGGTGGGGGTGCAGGGATTGCCTGGGGCTCCTCTAGGTTTTTGTGAGCCTTGGTCCAGGGAAGCAGGTGCATCGCTGCTGCATACCAAGATGGGGTGGGGGCAGTGTGAAGCACCAGCAGGAGCACTGGGTTGGCTCTGCTGGCTTGTTTGCACAAGGCTGACCTCACCCCTACCCCTTTCTGCCCTAGTACACAGCAGTGGCACAAACGGAAGGAGTCACTTAAGTGGTTCAGCTCCACCATGCCATTCGCTGCTGCATATTTTCCCCATGCTATAAATCATATCCCCCTTCCTATAGCAACTCATTTCTGATTCAAGGATTTCCCCTGTGTTAGTGGCATAGTACTGTATTCTTAATTGTAATTATAATCTATTTTGAAAAGTGTTACATTTATGCTTTTGACAAGGATGGGAGTGTTGAACACAGATAGTATTATTTTTTGCCCTGGTATGTTTCACAATAATATTTGCTATATTTATCTTTAAGAAGGATGGTGCATCCACCAGGATCACATGTGTTAGAGATTTGTTTTCCTTACGTTGAAAGGTACCACCACAATTCATATATATTGACTCTTCAGGGCGGCAATACGTGTTGTCCTTAGGTAATGTAAAGTTTCTAAGTATAACCATAAGTGGTAAAACTGAATTTTGTTACTGCTCACAATTACAGTGTCTTCATGGCTCTGAACAAAACCAAAATACAAGGGTCCATCAGTGATCTGGAGAAAAAGAGATTGATGTACAGTAATACCCCAGCCCTGAAGGCAAATTCCTTTTCACCCCATCTGCTGTCTCAAATGCCAAGCCCTAGAAATGTCAAATGTTCCAAAGTAACAAACATGGTTAATGTGTGTCATCGGTACAGATTTCTCACAGAAAAAAGACTGCTCCCCCCACCACTTTTTTTGGCTTGCATCGAATGCTGGAGTTGAGAAGCCAAAACTGAAATAGGAAATGCGTTGCTTTATCCTGAATTGAGGCCATGTAATATGTATTTTATGGTCATTTCATGTTATCTATTTATCTTTTCATCACAGTTGCTAGAGATGGGTGATCTCCCCACTACAAATTGGGCTCAGTAAACTGAGCTATTTTACATACCACAAGAGATCCCCCCCCCCCAAGGAGAAGCATATTTCTCTGTTGCAGCAAAAACGACAGAATCTTGTGGCAACTTAAAGACTAACCAATTTATCACGACATACATGTTTGTGGACTAAATTCCATTTCATCAGATGCATGGAGTGTTATCTTGAGTTACAGGTGTACACAGGGGTTGGGGCAGGAGGGAATTACAAGCAGTGAGATTGGAGGGAAAGAACAGAAAAGTAATGGCAATGATAATCTCATAATTAACAGCGGTAATTCAAAAAAACAGTCGTTAATGACACAGACAGCCTGGCATTGGTAAGCCAATTTTAGCACATTATATGCTCTATGGAGTACTTTGGGTTCTTGTGTTATTTACTTCTATATCCAGTGGTGCAATGGATTTATTCCTTATTTTTGTTTTTGTTTCCTCATTAGCTTTTGCTAATGCCTGTTAGTTCACCACACTTGCTGGCTCCATTACCCAGTGGCTTTTGCCACTTCTTCCTTTGTTTCTCTCCTCTTTCCCTTCATTTTTCTCATTTATTGTGCAAGGACACAAAATGTATTTTAGTAGTGTACCCTTGTACAGGTGTTAACTGCAGAATGTTTAAATTTCAAAAGAATTAGATATCAGATTGGAGACCAACATAATTCTGAGAATGGTTTTTAAAAATCCAGTATTGTTTTGAACCTTGAACTGAGCAGCTGGATTTATCCCAGACCTACAGTAGGCTAGGCTGAAAATTAAGGTGGCCTGTATATTAGAAAGGGGCTCCCACTTGAAAGACTTAAAATACCAGTCTGTAATAATAATATAATATAATATAATATAATATAATATAATATAATAATATAATAATATAAATGTATCCTTTTCCAACTGTGTTTTCTAAGTCAGCTATGAAGGACTGGAAGCACCCTAGTCAAAATATTAAAAAAATAAAAAAGGCCAATAGCACCTTAGAGACCAACTAAGTTTGTTCTTGGTATAAGCTTTCGTGTGCATGCACACTTCTTCAGATACACTGAGGGTCACCAGACCCTTATATATAGTGTGAGGGTGGGGTATGGGTTTTCTCAGGAGGGTCTTCTTTGGCGATCACTCGTAGCCGAGTAAGATTGTCTTCCATAAACACGGTTTTAACAGTGAGTCCGTAAGTGACTGAGGAGGCCAATTCTGGATCCACACATCCTTCCACAGTGGGGACTGGTTTCCAGGCGGGAATTGATCACAGTGTGGATTTGCCAAGCGTGCCTTCCTCTTAGCACGTTTCTCCCTTGCGTCCTGAGTTCGAGTGTTTTCAAAGCCCATGACACCTTTGGTAAAGGCTGTTCTCCAACTGGAGCGCTCGCAGGCCAGTGTTTCCCAGTTGTCAGTGTTGATACTACATTTTTAAAGATTTGCCTTGAGACAGTCTTTAAACCTCTTTTGTTGACCATCATCATTACACTTTCCATTTTTAAGTTCGGAATAGAGTAGTTGCTTTGGAAGACAATCATCAGGCATCCGCAGAACATGACCAGTCCAAATAAGTTGATGTTGAAGAATCATTGCTTCAACACTGGTGATCTTTGCTTCTTCCAGTACACTGATATTAGTTCACCTGTCTTCCCAAGTGATGTGCAAAAATTTTTGGAGACACCGTTGATGGAATGTTTCAAGGAGTTGGAGATGGCATTTATAAGTGGTCCATGTTTCACAAGCATATCGTAAGGTTGGCAGTACAATAGCTTTATAAACAAGCATTTTGGTTTCCCTGTGAATGTCCCGGTCCTCAAACACTCTGCACTTCAATCGGGAGAAAGCTGCACTCACAGAGCTCACGTGATGTTGGATTTTGGCATCAATGTTGGCCCTTGTGGAAAGATAACTTCCTAGGTAGAAGTGATCAACATTTTCCAACGTTACACCATTGAGTTGGATTTGTGGCGCTGCAGAGGGGTTATTTTGTACTTGTTGGTGCAGCACTTTGGTTTTTTGGATGTTGAGTGATAGGCCAAGCTTTTTGTAAGCTTCTGCAAAGATCTTTAGGATGGTTTGGAGGTCATCCTCTTAGCGTGCACACACTACGTTGTCATCAGCATACTGAAGCTTTGTGACAGAAATTGTGGTAACCTTACTCTTTGCTTTCAGCCTGTTCAGATGGAAGAGCTTTCCATCTGTTCGAGATATGATTTCTACTCCGGTGGGGAGTTTCCCTTCAACAAAGTGTAGGATCATGGCAATGAAAATAATAGAGTTGGGGCAATAGCACAACCCTGTTTAACACCTGATCCCACTGTGAATGGTTCACTTTGAGAGACATTGTTATCTGCGATTGTTGCTGTCATATTATCATGGAGGAGCCGAATGATGTTTACAAATTTATCTGGGCAGCCAATTTTCAGAAGGGTAGTAGGAGATGGGTGATTGACTCAATGGGTACGGTAAACCTGCTGACGACTACAATTAGTCCTACAGGAAAAAGCTTTTCCCCACCCTCCCACTATATATAAGGGTCTGGTGACTTCTGTTTAAGTGTATCTGAAGAAGCGTGCATGCACACAAAAGGTTATACCAGGCTTCCTCAACCTCGGCTCTCCAGATGTTTTGAGACTACAATTCCCATCATCCCTGACCACTGGTCCTACTAGCTAGGGATCATGGGAGTTGTAGGCCAAAAACATCTGGAGGGCCGAGGTTGAGGAAGCCTGGCTTATGCCAAGAACAAATTTGTTGGTCTCTAAGGTACTACTGGACATATATATATATATATATATATATATATATATATATATATATAGACTGTGTCAGACCACCATGGCTACCTATCTGAATCTGGAAGCACCCTAGTCACAATTTGCTGTGATAGCTGCTGTTCATCTCCCTTTCCTACATTCACCAATTCTGCCTGGCTCCAGGTGTATTTGTTTGGGGCAAGGACTGAAAAGCGGGTAGAGCCCTAATTTGGAGATGACTTAGCCCATTAGTTGCCTCCTGCAGCTTCAAACTCCGCTGCGTCTGTGTGCTCTACTGCTGGGTTCTAGAGAGAGTGAGTTGTCTCTTTGCTACTTCTTCAGAGGCCAGCTCAATCACAATGTCAACTAAGTGACCCTTTGGGCAAATGTCGGATGTCCTAATCTGCCCTTACAATTGGCTCATTCATTGAAAGGAAGAGTTAAATTTGTTGGATGATGTGCAGATTAAGCCAAGGAAACAAGAGTAGGCCATCTAACAGTATGGGTGATTCTCAGCTGGTTACTCAAAGTTTATTGATTATCTGATTTATTTACACCAGCTTGGAACTGTGTGTGTGTTTGTGACTTTTTGGATCTCCCTACTGCAATTGTTCTATACCACATTGGGGGATGACACATCCCAACTTTGCTTGTTTTTTTAGAAGACAGCATTAGAGTGTTTCCCCTTCCCCAATTTAATTTACACACACACATACACAAGGAGAGAGAGAGATGTAGGACGTAAGTAAGGGCAGAATAGAACCCTTAATCTTAATTATGCATTCTGCAGTATTATAAATGACTAAAGATTACTTCCAATGTTGGTATAATCTTATAGTGTGCAGATGTGGCTCTCTTTGGTATATGCCATCTTTACTGAACTCACAATTTCCATAATGCTGTCACATTCTGCATGGGAAGCAGATTTACAGATAGGTAATCCATGTAAGGTATTTTAAAGACAGCTTATTAAAGGATTGAGGCCTGCTGTTAAATTACATATGCTTTCAATTGCTATGAGGAGCAAACAGTATCAAGAAGTACAATAATTTAGCTACAGCTGGAGAAAGGCCTATTTAAAGTTTCGATGACAGATCCTTTAAACTTTTTCTTTAAAGTTCTTTTCTGCTTTATATCTATCCCTGTGTCATGTGGGGTTCTCTTTTATATTGTATAATTTCACCAGAAGGTCTAAAGTGTGTGTGTTAAGAAATTGAAATTTGGTCTTCAGACTGATACACTGAGTTTACAAAATGATTTGAGGGTTCCAGTCTCCACACTTGATGGCATTATCTAAACACCTGACAGTAACGACTAAGTCTTTGCATTTTTAGCATTGCTAATTATAAACGGCTCAAATCCACGTTCAGCGCTTATACCACCGCCTTCTTCAGTGAAGTGAGCTGTGATTATCCTGTTTTGTACATGAAGTTGTTTGAGCATATTGGATAGTGCCCCCATCTGTCTCTGAAAACACAAGACAATGTGTCACTTAACATGCCGTCTGCTCTCATTTACCCCCTCTAAAATGGCTCAAGATTTTCATTCAGTGTTGTTTCTTTTGTCTCATAAAAAGTACATGTAATATTGGGTTTGCAAATTTCATATATGTATAAATTTTAAAAGCTGCAACGTTGGGATCTGGTGCCAAGACCTATTTGTCCAGAATTACAGTGCTGCAGAAGTGCAACATTATACAGACACAAAGCGTATAGAGCTAAAGGGAGACTGTGAAGCAGTCATTTCATAAAGGGAGCCAGGCCACGTGTTTGCATGTGAGCATCATTACAATCGGGGGGCGGGAGGAGAGCTAGCAAAGCAAACACTATTATATCCTATATCCTTGAGCCATTATTGCAATTGGATTTCAGAGCTTTAGCCTGAATGACTATTCGAGCCTGTGTCAAATTTTTGGTTTGGTGGTTTCTCTCTCATATATGTGTGTGTGTGTGTGTGTGTCATAAATGATGCTGCCCAAACTAGACAGTTTCTTTTGATGCCTTATATTTCTGTTAGGAAGCGTGTGGTTTTTAATATAGTATGAACTTTTTTGCATTAATAATAAATATATGCAAGGTTATTCAGACCTATGGAGAGACAGAAATGCTAAAATCACCACCCTAAAATGTTCAAAATATAATATGCTATTCTAATTTCTGTAACATAGCTTCACTGCAAAATATAGCTATCTCAGGCTATTAAATCTTTTTTTAATCTAAATACGCCTTTTTTTGCCTTCCTTAAGGTACTATCAGCTGACCAAATATTCCTATCAATAATGTGAAAGTGAATATGTTATACTGTTCCCATTTAATAAATGTAAGGTAATATATTTTTATTTTGAAATATTTATAGAGTAAATTAACGAAATGGTGGTTCTACCCTTTTCTAATAAATCTCCTTTTGTATAGGTGTTAGAGGTTAATGGGTAGATTTTAAATTGCATTACACTTTTTGTAATAAATGAAATTATAAGACCTTTATTAAGTCATATTTTGCATTTGTTTATATTCTCCCTGTACAGTGGAACCTCAGTCTGCAAACGTGATCCGTGTGGGAGGCACGTTCGCAACCCGCAGTGCCGCGTGTGCGCACATGCTGGTCGCGATTTGGCGCTTTTGCGCATGCACAAAGCGCGACTCAGCGCTTCTGCACATGTGCGAGCACCGAAACCCGGAAGTAACCCGCTCTGGTACTTCCGGGTTCGGCGCGGTGCCCAACCCGAAATTGCGTAACCTGAAGCGTCTGTAACCCGAGGTACTACAGAACAAAACAAATCTGAACAATAGAAACTTCAAAATCAGGGGGTGAATCTTGCAGATTTGTGCTAATGGTAAATATCTACAAGCTGTTCCCACTGCAAGAAAAAATAATTGCTTATAAAAACAAATCTAAGATGTACTTTTTAATTCTACTTTCAAGCTGCAATTTATTTGCCTTGATTTGTAAAATGTCTTTAAGAAAGTCAATAAAGACATTAATACCACTGAAAAGAACTTTAAATACCAGGCTGTAAAAATGATCAATTATTGATTAGTTAATTTTGTTTTCTGCATGACTGCAAAATTGGAAATATAGTACCAACACACATCATTAAACTAATCAAATATTACATGAAATAAACTTGCTTAAATAAATGTAAAGCATATGTCTAATTAAGCAAAACAAGAAGTGTAAATAACATTGTATTAATAAGTTGAAGTGCCAATGCCTGTTTTTGAGGTGGGGGTGGTGTTTATTGGGAAATATTTTGAAATGACAAGAATATTGGGGTGGGGATGGGACTGTTTGAAGGTCAAACTAAATTCAGAATTATAAGTGAAAAAAATTGAAATGTAAATACCTAGATCTTTGATAGTGAAGTAATTAAAATGTATGGTTTTGCCTACTGTGTATAATAAGGGCTTATATTTGATCAACCATAAAAGTTATTTAATCATTTTAACCTTGGAATTCTACCCCACAGAAAAAAAAATCTACTTAATGGAAGTTAGCTGAGAAGCATTAGAGTATCACAACATCAAGACGGCTGAGCGAGAGGGCATGGAAAATTCAAGCACAGCTTATTTCTGCCATAATACTATAGCGGGTTGCATGACAACCAGTGGATGTGGATTTTGAAGTTACTTTATCCTTATTCAATGAGCAAATACTTAGCCTGTATTTATTTTGATAATTTCTATAATTAATCAGGTATTGAAGGCCTAATTTGTAGCATACTCTCACTGTGATTCCAAGTGCCACATATTAAGTGTTTAACAAGCTCAGATGGCTTCAAAGAACAACAGAGCCCAAGTATTTATCTAGATATTGTGCCAGTCTTGGCAGGGCTAAGGCAATGGCAAAGTAGAGTCCTGGGGTCTGAAGAGCTTTAAGACAGAATGAAAAAATATATATACATATTTACATGTGTACATAAATATGTTCTATTTATATCCCACCTTTCCTCCTAGGAGCTCAAGGTGGCAAATGTAGTTCTCCCCTTCCTGATTTATTATCACAACAATCCTGTGAGATAGGTTGGCCTGAGGTATAGTGGTGGGCGAAAGGTCACCCAGTGAGCTTGATGATTAAGAGAAGATTTGAACCCTCGTCTCTCAGGTCCAAATCCAACACTCCAACCACTACACCAAACTGGAGTACACTAAATGAGCATGAATTCCCATGCCCCCAAATGCAACAGAAGCTTGCATTTCGGTCTAGCTGGGGTCTACAGAAGGCCCAAATAGGAAGAAGCATTTTGTAAGAGTTCCCCTAATCTCAACGGTCTCCTTTCCTGTACTGCAAGTCAGAGACCCTGGAGCATAAGGGAGAGCTGAATTATTCCTATACAGTGGTACCTTGGGTTAAGAACTTAATTTGTTCTGGAGGTCCGTTCTTAACCTGAAGCTGTTCTTAACCTGAGGTACCACTTTAGCTAATGGGGCCTTCCGCTGCTGCCACCACACCACCGCCGCACGATTTCTGTTCTTATCCTGATGCAAAGTTCTTAACCTGAGGTACTATTTCTGGGTTAGCGGAGTCTGTAACCTGAAGCGTTTGTAACCTGAAGTGTCTGTAACCCGAGGTACCACTGTATATCAGAAAGGTCATGAGGAGGAAGATTCTGGCTGGGAGGGATTGGCATGATATCTGAGTGGAGCCAACGTAGGTTCTCATGGCACTTAAATAGCTACAGAGGCTGAACAAAAATAGATCTTCCTGTCTTGGAGCATGTTGATTCAATTGATAAAGCTGCTATCCTCTGCCTTCTTACCAGGGAGGAAGCCCAACTAAGCTCAGTGGAACTTATTTCTACACATATTCCTATACTTCTCTACTTACTCTTACACTTACTTGTATAGGATTGTGCTATAGATGTATGGAACAATCTGAACATGTAAATGAATGTGTCATTTGTACACATTGAGCAAAGGTTTCTTTCTTTCCCCAAGGAGCTCAAGGTGGCATACGTAACTCCTCCCTCCTCATTTTATCCTCCTAACAACCCTACAAGTTAAGGCAGTAGGCCAGCCTCTTTCACAGAAGCATGACTTATTCAATGTCTGTTCTTCCTAAGGAAAGACCAAATATCTCCACAAATTCGACAAAAGTCCGTAATCCCCAATGGAGTTATGACTGGGTTAATTTAAAGTAGAATTTGACTAAGGGAGAAGAACCTTTGAAGTGACATTCTAAATTACAGAAGAGTCATGATGAAAAATTGTTTCAATATCCAAAAATTATTTAGCTTAACCATTTTGCATTCAGCTCTAGTTCCCGCCTAACATTGCGGTCAAGGTCCCTGGGAGCTTGGCTTGTCCTGCGATATCCTTTCATTTAGACATTGCAAGAAAGTAGCTTCTGACTGCTTCAGTATATATGAATTGTTGGAGTGGGGCAGGGGGTTGGCTGGAATTTAGAATGACAAACCAGCACTACCTTGCCTTCATTCACCCCTAAAATCAGAAGGACTCTGGGGTGCTTCTGGATATCTGCAACCACACCCATAAGGTTCTTCATTCATGGAATTAAACTGTCCTCCAGCAGGAGCAGAGGCATGGGTGCCAGTCTTTGGTCGAAAGGCAGAACTTCCTAACAGCCTCCCCATATTATCCTTCTTAATCTGGACTGTGGTATTCTACAGAGAAGAGAACAGTCAAAAATGAAATGCACCACACTATTGATTAAGATTATTGAAGCATGTGGTCACTGTTGTCTGAAATGTTTCTATAACTATTGCTAGGACAAATGTTTTGCAATCTTGAACAGAAGGCTTGTGTTGCTGCTTGAGTGCTCATCATCTTGGGACCGCAGGACTACTCTAGATGTCAGTATTCATTGTCTTGCACAGAATGATGATGCAGCAAAAAACACTGAAATAACCAGCAAGATATAGAATTCATTTGTATATAATAGATTTGTTCTACTTAGAGTAAACTCATTGAAATTAATGAGTCAAGTCTGAGTAGAACTAACATTGCATGCAAACTATAATGCAGGCATACGGAAGTTCAAATCAAACCTGCCTTTTTTATGGTATTTTATCAGTGCACACAAGCATGTTGTTAATATAGAGAAGAAGATGCAAATTAACCGAAAGAACTGAAAGCTGCATGCATGCTCCAACTTCAAATTAATTTTAGAAAATTTTCTACTTTCTTCAGGCTTCCCTAAGTGAAACCACTGCAATCCTCCCCATGTAAAATCGTAGCTCCCAATGTAAAATACCAAAGTAAGATAATTCAGGAGGAGTGGGTCACTGAACAGACTGAACCAGAGGAACAATTTTATTTATATTTTTTCATTTCTCTACATTTGGTTTCAGAGTGGATTCGAAAATTAAAATATGAATAAATTACAAGACACATAATAAAAAGTAACCAGCAAAAACAAGACAGGCAGACAGATTTTTAAATATCTAAAGCAGTTTACAAGCCTGGGAGGGTAAAAGGGGGATTTGCTTGGGGCCTAAAAGAAAGCAAGGGCAGCTCAGGGGTGGATGTTGCACAGCCAAAAAGTCCCTCTCAAGTTGACACCTTCTTCACCTCTAGCAAGAAGGGATGGAGAGAGGAGCCTCTGCTAGTGATCTCAAAGCGCAGTCAGGGGATGTGGGAGAAGGTTCTTCTTCAGGCTCAGTCCCATCAAGATGGGAATCTCCTGCAATTTGTGTAAGTTTTATATAGAGTTTGCAAACAAAACAAACATGTCTACCTTAAGACTTAATTTGCATGACTTGCAAATGTGCCCCTACATTACCAGCTCAATTTCATGATCTTATTTTTATTCATTTAGCAAAATGTATATACCGCTTGGTTGTAAACAGAGCCTTTGAGTGACTTACAGAAGATAACATTAAAATTGCCAATAAAAGGCAAAGTTAAAAATGGAAATTAAAAAATATCAAGGTATAATTAAAATCAATACTTAAGCTAAAACAGATTGAAACACAAGCAATTTTCTACAGGTCTGAATAGACTGGCCTGAACAAAACTGTGTATAGCAAGTGCTGAAAATAGTACTGTGACGGTGTTTGCCTGATATCAATAGGCAGGGTATGGGTATTTACATGCTAAAAGAGCAATTTCTTACAAGTGCAGAACAAATATTGTGTAATGGCAGCTGTTTCACAGATCAAGTGGTTGCGTAGGCATATATGGACTGAAGTAACCTTGAAGGTGATAGACTTTTGGGTAGCCTAGTTCAGAGACTTCCTTTTTCCATTAGCGAGGCAGCATCTATTTGCCCTTTGGAAGGAAATGTTTCTCAATAACCATCCGTTTTGAAGAAGAATCCAAGCTGTTCCCTGACATCCATTTAAATTGTCCATACTGCGCATTGTCAACATGGAGCCAAGTTCTTTAAATTATGAGAGGGAAATTCTGTGATTTGGGTCCTGCTGCGACATGTCATCACCCCTCCTTGCCAACTGTGAGCCATTAAAGAGCACAAGAGAGAGATGCATGCAGAGCACCTTGCTCCAGATTAAACTCACTCTTAGTTTTTGACTGATATTAATGACTATATTTTGACTGTTGCGATGAATATTGAATGCCCACAGGAAAGCAGAATTAATTAAACTTTGTGATGACTACTGGACAACTGCTAGCGTTTGCCTAGGGATCAACAGGTGGGTTCCTACTTTCTGGAGGGGAAGAACATTATTGAAGAAGGTTGCGTTCCTGGAACCGATCAAGTTGTGCTTTCCAAAAATAAAAGAAGTCAGCTGGTGGTCTTGCTTTTAATTATGGAAGACTGTGAGAGTTGCTATGACACATTTGTTTCATTTATGAGGAAGATGTTCTTGTATTTTATTAAGTCTTTTGAAGAACATCTGTAACTCGCTGATAAGATTTTCTTTTATATCATGGATAGCAGAGTACAGTTCAACTCCATCAAGTACTGAGTCCCCGATATGTTTACAGAAGACTTTCGCCTCTGAAGTCAAAATTCACCAAGCGCTGCTGCCTAGGTATAATGCTGTCATATCTATCCGTTTATTTTGGGAGAATATTTTGTTAGGCACAAGGTGCTCCTCTGGAGTTGGCTAAGTCCTTGAAGGCTCCCCACCCCCACGAACCTTAATTAAAATAGAGTCAAAAATAAAACAAGAAAGAAGCTCTTCCAATAGAAATAAAGTATCCCCTCTTGGAGAAGTCTTGAACAGATCTCCCCCTCCCTTTTCATTTTCATTTGCAGTAGCACTGCAAAGAGAAGCTACTCTGGCACATCCCAAATCAGTCTTTGCAACCACATTACTCATGCCAGGCCTCCAGTCTCTGCTATGAATGATCCTCTTTGTAACACTGATCAGTTGCAGCTGAGGCACCATGTTCTCCCTATAAGTTGCCCTTCACCTGAGTAACAGTGACATTGCCACGTAACCAATCAGATCTGCATTTGTGATGATGTCAGGGAGGGCAAATACAGCTAATCTAGAGTAAGGGCAGAGGGATGCAGGTGGTGCTGTGGGTTAAACCACAGAGCTAGGACCTGCTGATCAGAAGGTCGGCGGCTCGAATCCCCGTGACGGGGTGTGCTCCCGTTGCTCGGTCCCTGCTCCTGCCAACCTAGCAGTTCAAAAGCACATCAAAGTGCAAGTAGATAAATAGGTACCGCTCTGGCGGGAAGGTAAGTGCCGTTTCTGTGTGCTGCTCTGGTTCGCTAGAAGCGGCTTAGTCATGCTGGCCACATGACCTGGAAGCTTTACGCCGGCTCCCTCAGCCAATAAAGCGAGATGAGCACCGCAACCCCAGAGTCGGTCACGACTTGACCTAATGGTCAGGGGTCCCTTTACCTTTACCTTTTTAGAGTAAGGGCAATTCTGCTTAAACCTTATCATGAAATAGCTGTACAATTGGATTTAAAGGTTTCAGTGAAATCTTTTCACCATTATCACTGTTATTTTAAAAAAACCTTTAGATTCATGTTCATTAAGACACACACCCCTCCCCATTTTTAGGGTTACTGATAAAAAAACTGCTTCACACAGACTGATAATAGAGTTCCTTATGGTGCCACTAGGATATACTTTCCCCAGAGTCTACCTATGCATTCTGTATCCCTCCCCACCCCTACAAAAAATAAAAAATAAAAAAATTCCCCGGTCCCCATGACTTGAGACATGGATTTTTCCTCCTAATATGTGTTTCAATGGGAATAGCTAGATTCTAGAATGCTACTGGACTTTTGACTCTCTTAAGACTGTAAGAGTGATAACCATCACCATTGCTGGAAATTACTTCATACTTATCAGTAGATGAGTTGAGCACAAAAGTTACCCTGGTCATGTGCTGAGCTAGGAGCTGAGCACCTGTGCTGGTTCACTTCTAGAAAAAGACAGAGATAGGATTATGAACATTTGGAGAGTTGCTACACTCTGATGTTGTACTACTGGATAGTTATACATACGTACGTACGTACGTACATACATACATACATAATTGTATTTTTATGCTTTTTTTTTTCACTAACAAACACACGGTGCAAAAACAACTCCACAATAACACAATAAATCAACAACATATTAGCAAATATAACAACATACCAAAAAAATCAGTACTATAAATATAACAATATCACATGAGCAGTGTTAGAATAGCAGACCTTGTTCCTAGAAAGACCTTTCCCATGATGGTGCTCACAGTCCCTCTGCTACAGCAGCAACTACTTATGTATAGGGTTAGGGTTAGGGTCATTCATTCATTCAGGTAGCACTGTATGATTTTTTTTCAAAACCTGTACATAAGGCTAGAGCACAATATCCTTAGTCCACTTATTTGTATTGTACAGTCTGCTAAAGCTAAAGGAGCATTTCAATTTGTCTTTCTCCTGCATTATGCCATTCTTTCCCAGCCTTGGGTCTTTAGATGTGTCGGACTACAACCCTCATCTATCCTGACATCTATCCTGAGGATAATGCAGGTTGTAGTCCAGGAATATTTGGGGTCCCAAGGCTGCATTAAAGCATCACAACCCCCTTTTTGTGTGTGTGTGACTCTGGTTTGGAATCATGTTCCAAACTCTCATGAAAAAGCCATTAGACATACAACACATTCGGACAATTATTAATGAGGTAAAATTAATTAGGATTAATCTTCTCCTAGTGGTGGGCCCCACAGACAATTACAATTAGCAGCTTGCTGCTTACTGTGTGTATTTCTTGTCAAGTTAATGCATACGAATTTGTCTCTGATATCTTTTGTTTATTAAATATATATGATTAAATTTAATTAACCCATAAATAGGAGTGTAGGCTTAGCTCATCTAATTGCAAGTAGCATACACTTTTTCTCCTCAGAAATAAGTTATTGAACTTAATGAACAGATTTAAAACCTCCAGTTTAGCAGGAAATAATATGCCAGTGAATAGAGAACTGCATTCTAAAGCATATTTGGCATCCTCTGGGTGTAGATTCTTATGCAGCCAAAAACAACACCATTCACACAAAAGAAGGAGGTATTGGCAGGCTCAGGGAAACCCCAAGGTTTGAAAAAATTCAAAATGAAAAAAAAATATTTTTTCGGGGGGGAGGGAGTCCTGAGAAAAGGAAAAAAATAGTAAGGCATGCATTTAAAGAACCTAACTTCCACCAAAGAACTGCAATTTACTCCTTCCACACCTACTATTTCCAGCATGCTTAGCAAACTAGAGTTTTTAGGATTCTTTTGGGGGAAGTAATCTGCCTTAAATGTCTGGTGTGTGCAGTGATGACTAATCATGCTCAATGGTCACAGAATGCTGGGTGATTGTTGAAAGGAGGAAGAGTTGAAACAGAAGAGCAAGGGAAAATGAAATATGCATGGCTAGCTGACCTCTTGGCAGTTATATTCCAAATCTAACTATTTTCTAAGAGCAATGGCAAAATGCCCACACGTTAGCAATCTCGAAACCATGCTATTTTATTATATTTAATTTTTACGCTATTTGTTTTGCAAAAAAAAGCCTATGCACACCTGAACACAAGTACGATACGATACGATAATCTTTATTGTCATTGTCCCATACAGAACAACAAAATTGAAAAAATCTACATCAGACATTCAAAAACCAACAAGTGATTTATATTGAGGTCAATGGGATTCACTAGTAGGTAAATGTGTTTAGGATTATAGTCTAAATTGTCTTTCTGACTGGGGCTGATAATCAAAGGCAAAAATATAACCCTTGATATGGCCTTATTCCTTTTAAAATTGGGTACCAAATCTGTGGCTGAAATGAAGTGTAATGTTGAGATTCGCAAAACAAATATTCATCTACATACGTCCTTGATAAACACAAGTTCAAACTTCGATTTTGATTTCACCAGCCTGGTGTCCTCCAGATATTTAGGACTATATCTCGCCACATCAGTTGTGAATATTAGTCACAGCTATGCTAAAAATGTTACATAGATTTGACATCTTATCTTTGTCAATTATGAGAATTTCAGTTTACAAATCATTATTTGTTTTGTTGATTCAGTTGTTTGCTGCCTTTTATTATGATACCTTTTATATTTGTAGAGCTACTCGTTAAGAGCATGGAGTTTGTCTGTGAGCTGATTGTTCCCCATACGGATATCAGATTAGCTATGAATTCAGCCTCAGCTCCCCATGTGTAATATGTTAATATTGTCCTATTTTAACAGAGTTATTGTGGAAGGCAGGGAAAACATTTTGAGACCAGGAGAAAGAGGGTTGTAAGTTGAGAAATGCACATATACTGTGTACAAGAGTTTGCATAACTGTGTGTGACTCTAATGGTAGAGCATCTGCCTTGTACTCAGAAGCTCCCAGGTTCATTCCTCAGGTAGGAATGAGAGAGGATATCTGTCTGATACTCTTGATATCCACTGCCAGTAAGTGCAGACAATACAGAGCTAGATGGACCAATCATTAAGTACAAGACTGCTGTCTTTTTTCCTATGGAAATGTCTTTGGACATAACTTGATTTGCTCTGTGTGAGCATATAGGAAATAGTTATGCCACATGTTGCAGTGATAGTCACATTTAATATTAAGCTCCTATTCGTTGTACATTGCATTTTTTGAAACATCTAGAATAAGTTTTTATTTATAGGTTATTGTGATGATGGGGTCTTGCCATATGTAATGTTTCATGTTTTGCAGATTTATTGTACACCTTTAACTAGACGATTAACTTTCCAGCTTCCTATGATATAGTATGTAACCTTCAGAATAACAGCACTAATTGCTCTGCGATGAGCTTCTTTAAATAGGCTATTGGTTATAGGTATTTGTTTTGGAAAAGGTATTCTTTAAAAATAAAAGCTCTTCAGCTCTATCCAACCCCACTTCCTCCTAGTAAGATCCAATCACACTTTACTTCTTCAAGTGACAAATATTTCCTGGTTTCATTTTGTAAGCTTTTTTTCTTTTTCCCTTTCTTGATTCTAGAGTGCTCTCCACTAAAGCAATCTTCCAATAATCACATGTCACTCATTGCCCAGGATAAATCAAGCATATATAAAATTTCAAATTGCAACACCCTCCCCACAACCCCACCTTGAAATGTTGGATGGGATTTAAAGTGGGGGAAACATGCGTACACAGGAGAAAATCATACTTGAAACAAGCTTGTGGCTTACTGTTTTCATCACAAAACATAGGAATGGGATTTTGTGCCCCAAAACCAGCAAGGAAAGCTTCAGCCGTATCCATGGTTCTCTCTTGTACATGCACCTCTTGCTATCTCTCTTCTCCCTCCCTTTTGCAACCATGACAGCAATTTTCATTTAAAATTAAGGCATATTGATGATCTTCCGTGTCTCAAAAATGTTTGCTGTACAATTCAGCACTTACTCTTGAGCAAGTTGCCCTTTTATTGCAGCTGTAGAATTGGCACAGAATTCAATTTTACCAGTAGAAACCCTGGGTATAATCTCTTGCAATGTACATAAACAGCAAGCACTTCACACAGTTTAGTTGCTACTTCCATTGCAATCCTATCTGTGCTGTCATCTTCAGGCTCTGATTGTAGTGTTCACATAAGCTTAGCATCAGTCATCACTGGTTCTGGTCTCTGTTGGTTCCGCTACATATTGCAACATATTTTTTCCCTTATACGTTGCTTCCCTACTTTTTCCCCTTTCTACATTTGACCTGTGTGATTACTATAGTTCGGTCTATGTAGTGCTGCTTGTGAAAAATATTCAAGAGTTAGAATTGGCCAGAATGTTAACTGGTTCAGATCGTGGAGGCCACATTACACCAGTCCTAAAAGTCGTTCAATTCTGTTTTTTGCAATATAAAGCTTTATACTGCCCTTACTTTGCACATCTGAGAAATCTCTTCCTATATTCACACATAAACAGAATTGTAGAGTTGGAAAGGACCCTGAGCATCATCTAGTCAAACTCCTGCAATGCAGGAATCTCAACTTCATCATACATGACAGATGGCCATCTACACAGCAGCAGTGTTGAGATCATAAGAGGAAGCTCTTCCACAAGCTTGCATACCACCTGAAGAGCTTTAGAGGGAAGTACACATAGCCTAGAGTGCTTAGAGTTGATATTAGCCCTCAAGTACAAAATGTTGGGACGCGGGTGGCACTGTGGGTTAAACCACAGGGCCTAGGGCTTGCCGATCAGAAGGTTGGCGGTTCGAATCCCCGTGACGGGGTGAGCTCCCGTTGCTCGGTCCCTGCTCCTGCCAACCTAGCAGTTCGAAAGCATGTCAAAGTGCAAGTAGATAAATAGGTACTGCTCCAGTGGGAAGGTAAACGCTGTTTCCGTGCGCTGCTCTGGTTTGCCAGAAGCGGCTTAGTCATGCTGGCCACATGACCTGGAAGCTGTACGCCGGCTCCCTCAGCCAGTAAAGCAAGATGAGCGCCGCAACCCCAGAGTCGGCCACGACTGGACCTAATGGTCAGGGGTCCCTCTACCTTTACCTTTACAAAATGTTACATAAGATATGGCCTTCAGTATCTCTTTACTATCTATATCAGGAAAGGTCACTAGACCTCCACTATACATGTGTTTTTCCTGGCCACATCAACCCCTCACTTTGCACCATGTAAAGCTGACAAGGTGCTGCTTCTCACCTGGCTAATGACTTTTCAAGTAGGTACGTCTTGTTTCCTTCTTGCAAGAAATTAGATACCACCTGCCCTGAAGGGTCACCTTCCAAGTGAGAAGCACATTGTGTGCTGGTTTTGGCTTGAGCAATGCTGTTTCCTTACTTCGTTGCATTTACTAACACTGTACTTGCTAACTTCTGTCAAAAGATAGATAACTCTTTGGAACAAATAATTTCTTTCTTTCTTTCTTTCTTTCTTTCTTTCTTTCTTTCTTTCTTTCTTTCTTAAGTTCTATACCGCCCTTCACCTGAGGATCACAGGGCAGTTTGCAATATAAAAACACAAAAACACAAAAACTCATAACATAATAACAAACAGAAAAATAATAACACCACTCCTCCCCTCTCTCACGCACACAGAGGTAGGCTACTCAGCCCAAGGCGTGGGAGAATGGTTTTGCCTGGCGCCTAAAAATATGTAACGAAGGCACCAGGAGAGCCATCCTGGAGAGACCATTCTCCAAGTGGGCAGCCACCTCTTAAACAGAAACAGGAATTTAATTTTTAAATCTGTAAATTTCTTTCATTCTGCTGCATAGATTATATCAGGGGCAGCTGACCTGCAGTCCAACAACATCTGGAGGGCCACAGGTTAGCCAATTCTGGTTTAGACAACAGAAGTATAACACTGCCATCAATTGGAAGAGGGAAGAAATAAATTGGAGTTGCCTCATAATTATAGCAATAATATTACAATATGTTATGTAGCAGTGCTAGAAATGATTTTCTACACCATTGGAGTTTGCCGTGTGATGTTGGCCACCTTTTGTTTCCTTCTGTTGCTCGTTCTCTTGATTTTACATGCATATGAAGACTGTTTATTCAAAGAGCACCTTGCACTTGCAATGGGTTGCTGTTGAATCTAAAGCTTTGCCTGTCCCCAGCTCCCTACTACGTAATTTAGACTGGATTGCTGCTGTGTTTGTGATGACTTTACTGTCTTTCCTGTCTGCTCCCCATATTATTTTAAAACTCCCTTTATATTTTAAGGCACTTTAGGATGAACATTATACCAAAGCCAGAAACTGAGTTATGAAGAAAATACCTTATTCTTCTTCACAACTCAAAAGCAATACCTAAACTTTTCTTGCTGGCTACAGAATAAATGCTGCCTGAATGAGTAATGATTAGAAAGCTTTTGGAACTGTATTACCATAGGTGACAGCTCTGAGGAGATAGGCAGGTAATGTTAAGAGGCAAGGATAAGAGGCTATGACATTATGTCTGGAGGGTTAAGGACTCACAGTCAAAGCTTGAACTGCTATTACTGGATCAATACTTCTCAGTTCAACACTTATCTTGACTACTGGTTAGAGGCTTTTGTAGATATGAACACTGAGAGAGCAAAATAAAAGTGAAAAAAATGATTGTTGCTGTTCACTTACATGTGGATTGCTGAAGTTATTTAGGTTTCAGATCCACAATTCGCTTTTTTCGTGGGGCAAAACGCCGATGACCTAAAAACAGGATAAATGAATTACCGGAATGTCTCCCCCCCTGTTCTTCCTTTATTTTCTGCCAAAAGGAAGCAAAACTCTTTTCTTCTTTGTACAGGTCTCCTTTAAATTCCATTTCTGCGCAACACAACCTCTTTTTCACACTTTACAAAACAATTATCTTCTCTGGAAATATTACACCTTTTAACATTTAGTGCCCCTGGAGGCCAGTGAACATCACGGAAATGGGCCATAATGTAGCTAATATTTTCCCAAGAGGCCCAAAGGTGGTGGAACATTTTTATAACCCTGGGAACTGAATTTAAAGGCTACAATTTATACATTTTGTTAAGCGCTGTGTTTTTTGTACGTATATTGATTCATAGCCTTAGCTGAGTATGCTGCACACAGCCACCTCTTGGCTGCACCAGCAGCTAGTTGCCATGCTGGGTATTGCATACTTTCCAAGATTTCTCCGATGAAAATAGGGACATCCCATTCCACAATGATCATTTTACTATTTCTACCCCACACATCTTACTGGGTTGTCCCAGCCATTCTGGGCAGCTTCTAACGTGTATAAAAACATTAAACAGTAAACATTAAAAACCTTCCCTATACAGGATTGCCTTCAGATGGCACAGGGGTAGGATAACTCCATACCCTCCCAACATTTCTCCATTGAAAATAGGGACATCCTAAAGAAAAGTGGGACATTCTGGGATCAAACCAGAAACCGGGACGGCTTCTCTAAATCAGGGACGTCCTGAAAAATAGGGACACTTGGAGCGTCTGGTGTTGTGTTGTTGAAAACCGGCATTGAATCACCACGTGTTAAATCTAGACATCACCTTCCTACTTCTTCCTTCCTCTCCCTACAGTCCACCTTACCACTTCCTCCATTTTTCTAGAGAACAGTGTAAGAGAGAGCACTGGATGGGGCTGCAGGCAGAGGGGGGAACTGGCAAAAGTAGCCTCCTCCCACTTCCACCTGCAAAGAAAATCCTGAGGACAGAACCCTGTTTAAGAGATGCGCCTGCTGGCAAGAACAAAATCTGTATCCAACATTATGTGCCATGTGTGTTTACACACACACAAACCCAGCAGCAGCTTATGATTTCTCCCTTTCAATCGCAGCACAATTCCATAAAACAGACTAGCAGTTTTGAGACCATACATGTTTCCCTGGAGAGAGAGTTTCAGAGCCATAGGGACACCACAGACAAAGCCCTATCCTTAGAGCCCTACAGCCTAATGGCTCTTACTGGCAGGCTAGAGAACATGACCTCTGATGCTGACATTCATGCTTGGGCCCCTTTGAACAGAGCAGGCAGTCCTTCAGATAGCCTTTTAGAAATTGAAAGGCCTAAATCAGCACCATGATTTGGGCCTGGAAATGATAAGGCAGATAGCATAACCAATACTAGCTGCTGGATTCTGCAGCAGTTGCCATTTCCAAACCATCTTTGCGGAGAGCCCTACATAGCATACATTGCAGTCATCTAACCTGGACATAACGAAGGCTTAATCAGATTTTTCTAGATTGTGCTGCAGCTGCTGAGCTGGT